>NC_083887.1:5076742-5379772 GCF_032452875.1 Bos javanicus | reverse complement strand
CTGAAATACTTGGAGCCCTAAAATACTGTGAGCGGCATGTATGAGAGACTGAATCCAATCACATGATGTTCACAGGGTAAGTCATTTCCACTAGGACTCAAAACTTGACCACAGGGACACTAGATTAGCGGCTTTCACTTAGTTCTGGGCTTCTAAGTACAGTCCCTCTCTGCGCCTCAGCGTCTCCTCTGGGGCTGATAAGACCTGCCTCGGACAGACAGGGGAGGGTTCTGAGCAGCACTGTGCGTGAACTGAGCCTGGAGTCTAGGAGGTGCTCCATGCATGTGGGTGCCTGCACACCTTTGCCTGAGGAGCAGCAGGTCTGCCAGCCACCTAGGGACTCCAGCTGACTCAAAGATGATGCTGCACGGGGTGTGCCCAGCAGAAAGGCTGAGCGGGAGCCCACTACAGGGGAGGAGCGGGAGCCCACTGCAGGGGAGGAGCAGGAGCCCACTGCAGGGGAGGAGCAGGAGCCCACTGCAGGGGAGGAGCAGGTCCCACTGCATGTTAGCCCTCATCTGCTAAGTATCTGAGGTTGATACTCACTCACCCTCAGGTATCTGGCTTAAAAGTGGGACCTTGACAAAAAGGATCAAGAAAGAGTTCCAGGGAAGGGAGGGGAACTCAGCATCTTTTCCAACCAGAAGATTTTAAGGAATTAGGCATCTTGAGTCATGATGCCAAACATTTGCCAGAGTGAAGTTGAAGGGAGTGACTTCGATTTGGGGAATGTGGCATGCAAGGCTGGATCCAAGGTTGGAGGCTGTTGGATGCCAATGACAGGCTGTGGATTTAGGCTCAAAGTAGGGAGGGACTTTGAACCCATCACTGTGGTCTGAGTTTGAAATGTACTGTCTTATTATGGGACTTCCCTGGTGGCTTAGACGGTAAACTGTCTGCCTGCAATGCGGGAGACCAGGGTTCAATCCCTGGGTCGGGAAGATCCTCTAGAGAAGGAAATGGCAACCCACTCTTATCATGGGGCTTGGGGTCTATCTTAGCTTACTTCCTGTGTGACCTTGGGCAAACCCTTCCATTTCCCTGGCCTCTGCCTGGGTCAGAGTTCTATTCACATACAATGCTAAGGAAGCGGTAACAGATGGCAAAGATTCTCTGATTCTGCCTGCCAGTAAGAATCACCTCTCCCTCCAGAACTAGGGGGGAAGCAGAAGCCATGTGAGGGGAACTACTGAAGCCCCCTTGGCATCAGGGAGAGTGAGACAACGAGAAGGTCGCGGTTTATTGCCCCTCTCTCGGCAGAATGGCAGTCTCTCGGGAGACAGGAAGGATGAAGGTGCTGTCGGCTTTTTGGGCTGTCCTTCCGGGATCTGGCGCTAGACCTGACATCGTGGAGACTCTGATCAACACTGAAAAGAAAGACAATGAGGGAGAGAGGGAGAGAAGGATTAAGAACATTCCATATACTTATCGCTCCTCCCTTACAGAATCTGATCTTCCCTTGAACCTGATAAACCAGGAATTGTCATCCCTCACTTTCTGAATGAGTGCAAATTGGGCTCAGCAAATTGCCTTTTGTAATGTATGAGACCTAGGCAAGTGACTTCCCTGTGCCTCAGTTTCCTCATCTGAAAAATGGAGGTGGTGATAATATCATCTGGCTCATAGAGTTGTTATATGAGTATTGCATCATATATGTATCACATGATAAATCTTGACTAAATCAAGTGTTTGATTAGAAGATTTTTCCTTCCATGCCATGCACCTCTACAAACAAATATTTAAGTGGTTCCATCACTGTAATCAATGCCACATACATAAATTAATTTTCTTTCCAAGGTTGAGGCCTGAGCCCAATTTTGATAAACCAGAGCTGTCCACATGTTTCTAAGCTGGACTTTTTTTTTTTGGAGGGCAGTGAAAATGCAGCACACAGCAAAGGAGGAAAAATCACTCTAATAAAATAGTGCTAAAGCAGTAAATGCAGATCATGGGATTCATGAGGATGACAACCCACCAGTGTCCATGAATATTTGATCAGGTTTGCTTTCAGGAGCGTGGTCTGGAATGTGCAGGCAGGCTGGGGTTCAAGCTTGCAAGTGATATACATGTAGGTATGAAACCAACTCCTGCACCTGGGCAGCCCTTCCGCCTGAAATTTCTGCCTTGCCAACTTGAAGCAGGCAGTGTGTCAACCGAAGGGACAAAGGGCCACCCCTCCCCACCCCAGAGTGACCCACATGGCCAGTGGTTCCCCGGCACTGATCTGAGATGACGCTATTAACAAGGGCTGAAAGCCACTCAGCCTGCTAGAGAAGATCTGGGTTCGTGTGAACCAATGTCCACGTCCCAAGCTGTCCTCTAGCCCCTTTCAGGGACAGGTCTGGGAGCAGCTCAGGTTTCCCACTGCCGGGGCCTGTCTAAACAGATCCCGTTACACCCTAGCAATGCCTCCCTGAGCCAGGGACACTCAGCTGGGGGAGGTCAGCTTTTGGTTTTCTGGACCTTGGGATGAGAGCATGTCGATGGGGTCTGGCAGCGTCCAGCCCTGCATCCAGGCCTATGGCTGCTACTTGAAGCTGCACATAAGAGGGCATGCCAGGTTTGAATCCTAGATCTGCCGCGTTCTAGGTCTGGGGCTTGAGCAAATCCCTTAGCCTCTGAGCCTCAGTTTTCTCATCTCTGAGTGTGAAGATATAAAAGTATCCAGCTCTCACATTTATTAGGAGATGCAAGTGATATAACCACACAAAATGTTTCTAAGGATGCTTAACCCACACTGCTGCTGCTGCTGCTGCTAAGTCGCTTGAGTCGTGTCCAACTCTGTGCGACCCCACAGACGGCAGCCCACCAGGCTCCCCCATCCCTGGGATTCTCCAGGCAAGAGTAATGGAGTGGGTTGCCATTGCCTTCTCCATAGCCCACACTAGTGCTTAATAAGTCTGAGCTACTTTTATCATTTCTTCCCATTGTTACTGCTCAGGGCATGTTCCTAGGAAACAGTTCCACACTGTATTGGCCAAATTCATCTCTGTTAGACCTAAGTGGAACAATGAGATAGTCTAGTGCCCAACCATTTTTTAGAGATTGAGACTTTGGGGCCTACCTGATAGGCAACTTCCTCCAGGTTACGCAGGTAGCTGGTGGCAGAACTGAGCCTGAATCCAGGCCTTCTGAGGCTCCTCCTCCTCCCCTTCCTCCTCCTTCTTGTCCTCTCCCCATCCCCCTCTGCACTGCACTCTCCAGCAGACAAAGTGTTTGTACACGTAGCTGTCCCCTCCCGTGGAATCAGGGCCATGCAGCCTTGTCTCATTTGCATCTGTCCTTCTCTCCTGCAATGCATTCTGGGAAGCTCCTCTGAGCTCTGGGAATTAGGATCCTTCTGACAGACTTCTTCAGGTCCAAAGGAAATCAACACCTCTCTAAGATTTCTATTTGCCCTCAAATTTCAGCCCAAGCCTCAGTAATATCTCTGTTCCTCACTCCCTCCATTTCAAAGGAGAGCTACAGAAACACACCTGCCTCTGGCTTCTTTCTGTGAAAGCTAAGTAAATGTTCAGGGCACAGGGGCTTTTCTCCTCACAAGGAAGAGGAAAGGAAGAGCAGGGTTTGTAAAAATCATGCCCCAGGCACTGAGCCTGCTGCTAAAACATGAAGGTCACTTGTGGTATTATAAATGTTATTTTTTCCATAAACCTGAACTGAATTGTAGTCCAATGTTTGCCTCAAAACAAAACAACACAGGCTTTGAACCTAGACAGATGTGAGTCTGACTCCCAGCTCTCTGCCATGCACTGACCCTGGGACCTTCACCACTTCATCGCCCATCTCCAGACCTCTGTCTTCTCATCTGAAAAACTGTGACAACACTATCCACCTCCGTGGCTCTTTGTCAGAGCCTTTAAGCAAAATGAGATGATACATGAAAAGTCCCAGACATAGGACACACAATCAGTAAGAGCTTTCATTAAGTGACTGTCACCATGGGGCCCTCAATCCTCCAGCAGCATATAAAGCAGAGTTTCAGGATGGTTCTGCTGCTAAGAGGAAGCTTGCTTGCTTGAAAAATCACTGAACCTCTAAACCTCATTTTCCAGATGTGTCTGCGCTCTGCTGCTGCTGCTGCTGCTAAGTCTCTTCAGTCGTGTCCTACTCTGTGCGACCCCATAGACAGCAGCCCACCAGGCTCCCCCATCCCTGGGATTCTCCAGGCAAGAACACTGGAGTGGGTTGCCATTTCCTTCTCCAATGCATGAAAGTGAAAAGTGAAAGTGAAGTTGCTCAGTCGCAACTGACTCGTAGTGACCCCATGGACTGTAGCCCACCAGGCTCCTCCATCCATGGGATTTTCTAGGCAAGAGTACTAGAGTGGCTTGCCATTGCCTTCTCCTCGTCTGCGCTCTAGAGAGGTAAATTAGAAGAGAAGTAGGGGAAAAAAAGCTGGAGATAACACAGAAAATCTGTTTCAGGGCCAAGGGGCTGCAGAGGGACAGACAAGATGACCAGGAATTTTGAGACCTATTTACAAAGTCACAGCCACAGCCTCAACCCCAGTGACCTTAGTGCCACAGCCAAGCACCCAACTGAGCCCACCAGAGGACTTGCAGTGGGGTTCAAGGCTGTGGGCAGGCTGACTGGTCAGCAGAATGTATCCTTAGGCCAGTTCCGTTGCCATGAAGTGAGAATAATACCTTCATCCCAGGCTTGTTGTAAAGACAAACACTTAATGAAATAAAAGTGCTGTGACTCATCCGAGTGGGGGTGGAAGGCATTGTGCCGGGCGCACCCAAGTAACTCATCCGAGTCGGGGGGGGAGGCATTGTGCCGGGCGCACCCAAACACTTGGTCCTTTGAGCCAATAAAATTTATGTTAAGAGGAATCTTTCTCTCACAGTAGCAGTTGGAAAATAGGTTTCACCTGCTATAGATAGATGATCATCATAAAAATTTTGTTGTTATTGTCGCTCAGCTGTGTCTGATTCTTCGATACCCCCTGGACTGCAGCATGCCAGCCTCCCCTGTCCTTCACCATCTCCCAGAGCTTGCTCAAATTCATGTCCATTGAGTCAGTGATGCCATCCAACCATCTCATCCTCTGTCGTCCCCTTCTCCTCCTACCTTCAATCTTTCCCAGCATCATAGTCTTTTCCAGTGAGTCAGCTCTTCACATCAGGTAGCCAAAATATTGGAGCTTCAGCTTCAGCATCAGTCTTTCCAATGAATAAAATAAAGTCTGCCAGTGTTTCCACTTTTTCCCCATCTATTTGCCATGGCAAGTTTGGTTGTGGCAAACTTCTTGGTGCAGGAATCCTTTGTTCTTACAACTGTCTGCCTAGGTCTGGCCACAATGTTACTAGACCTCCAACCCGCAAATGTTATTCTCTGTTCTGCAAATTTTATCACTACATGAATGGAAAAGTGTTATGCTTTTACAGGTCAGACCCTTGAGAATGGGCTATCCTATATTCTTCAGATTATAGGCAACATTCTTAACTGGTAGCTAAAGCAACAGAACACAAAGGTTAAAGGAAAAGAAACAGATCCAACATGGTGTCAGAACTGTTCTTGCCTAGGGCGGTGTTAGACCACCCTCCCTAACACCACTGAGGGGGTGGGCAGGTGGGACAATGGAAGGACAGTCTTCTTGCCTCCCGTCTTAGTCAGCTAGGGCTGTCACACCAAGCACTAATAGGGAGCTTAAACAACAGAAACTTATCTCATTACAATTCTGGAGGCTAGAAGCCCCAGATCCAGGTGTCAGCAGCACTGGTTTCTTCTTGTGGATGCCCAGGGTCTCCATGTGCCTTCGAATGGCCTTCCCTCCATGTCTCTGTCCTGCTTTCTTCTCTTTATAAGGACATCAGTCATATCAGACTTCATTTTTGCCTAGTTACCTCTGTAAAGACCTTATCTCCAAATACAGTCACGGTGTGGTCCTAGGGGTTAGGACTTCAATAACTGAATGTCAGCCCTAACCCTTCTCCTGATTGTGAGAGGTCAGGGTGCCCGGCTGGCCTCTCAGCGGCAGGGGTCTCTGAGCCCAGGGCTCCCAGTGGGATCCGTGGCCATCACACATGGGCAGAGCCTACTCCACCAACGTTTCCTCAGAGGCCTCTTCTACCCATTCTGTCTAAAAAGGAACCCCTGTCCACTCCCACATACTCTCTGCACAGAGGTTATCATTACTAGAACTTTCTATGAGTTATTCATTTGTGGGTTTCTTGTTTAAGTCCTCCACTAAAATGTCAGATTCATGAATACAGAAATTTTAATTTGTCCCAGCTGTATCCCCAGCACCAAAAATGGCACCTGGGTCAGGGGACGGGACAGGGGAGGCGGGTGAGTACATGGGGCACAGGGGATTCTGACCGCAGTGAATCTACTCTGTGAGACTCTACAGTGGATTATTCATGTCGTGATGCATTTGTTCAAAGCCAGAGAACACACAACACAAAAAGAGAATCCTAGTATAAACTATGGACTTCAGTTAATAATACTGCATAAATAATAATGTGCACGTGTGCTAAGTCGCATCAGTCGTGTCTGCCTCTTTGTGACCCCATGAACTGCAGCCCACCAGGCTCCTCTGTCCAGGGGATTCTCCAGGCAAGAGTAATGGGGTGGATTGCCATGTTCTCCTGCAGGGGATCTTCCCGACCCAGTGATTGAACCTGCATATCTTATGCCTTGGAGAAGAAATGGCAACCCACTCCAGTGTTCTTGCCTGGAGAATCCCATGGTTGGAGGAGCCTGGTGGGCTACAGTCTATGGAGTTGCAAAGAGTTGGACATGACTAAGCAACTAACACACACACACACACACACACACACACACACATCTTATGCCTCCCGTGTTAGGAGGCAGGTTCTTTACCACTGGCACCACCTGGGAAGCCCAATGTATCAATTATCAATAATAATGTGTCAGGGGAACAAGTAATAGCAGTAAAACAAGAATCATGATGAGGAATCACTAAGACCCCAAAAGCGAAGGTCTCTTGCCCAAGTCTACTTGCAGTGGATAGAGAGCCAAAGGGGATCCTGACCTAGTCTGTATAACACCAATGCCTGTAAGGTCCCGTGCACCCACAAACCCCCACGCTGGTCAGTGAGTGTGGAATCTGCACTCTGCTGCAGGTCCCAGGACTCCCAGGGAGTTGATACTAGAGGTCAGGTGAGAAGGCCACTGAAGTAATCCATGAGAGTTTCCTGGAGGAGGTGCCCCTAGAGCCTTCACGGGAAAGCACAGATTCCGGAGTCAAGCTTGAGTTTGTGGTTGGATTCTGTGGCCCTGGGCAAGCCGTTTGACTCTGGGTCTCAGTGGTCTCACTATGGGAGTATGGGGCCTGCCTCCCAAGACGGTTATGAAATTTAAGAGGGGTCCCAGTACTGTCACATGCAAGCTTAGAAAAGGTTTTTAGTCTCTCCAAACCACAGTTCTTTCATTTGTAAAGTAGCAATAATAACAGTGCTTACCAAAAAGAATTGTCGTGAGAAGTAAATAAGGTAGCACGCGTGAATTATGTTGCATGGCTCCTGAAATATAGTGAATGCTCATTAAACACTGCGGTAGCTTTAATCAAGAAATTTGTGGCAGAGGAGTAAATTGGTACCAACAATTCTGGCTGACAGTGTGGCAGATTGAATGTAAAATGCCCCCACCTCTGAGCCAGCAACCCCACTTTTAGGTGTTCACTCCACGGATGTGTCAAGATACAGACGTGACGATGGACGTGTTTGTATCTTGACTGGAGCATTGTTTGCGGCAGCACGATGCTGGGAGCAACTCAGACGCTCGTTGTCAGGGGAATTATCGATCTAGTCACACCAATCGCAGCTAGACCCACGAAGAACTGGCATGCAGGTGTTCCAAGGCAAAATGCAGCTTTGTGCGCACATACAGAACGAGGTCTGTAAGGGGAAAAGCAAGCAGTGGAAGAGTTGTACATACTAATTCATCTTTGTTAAAAAATAAAGGCACACACATGTGCTTAGAAATATTCTAAAAAGATCTACAGGAAGCTATTAACGGTGATTCTTCTAGAGTAGCAGTTCTCAGCAGGGCTAATTTAGCCTCCCAGGGACATCTGACAAAGTCTGGAGACATTTTTGGTTGTCACACGGTGGCGGGGGAGGGTGGGGCAGGGGGAGTGTGCCACTGATGGTAGAAGCCAAACATACCGCTCAACATCTTGCGTGGAACAGGTACAGAACAGCCCCCACAATGAGTTATCTGGCCCTAAATGAGAAACTCCACTTGAGAGAGAGATGAAGGCTATTGAATTTGGGGATGAAGACTTATTTTTAATACAATGCTTTTGTAATGCTTGAATGTATTCCATTCAAGGGAACAGCAACAGAATCTGCCCGCTCTCAACTGTGAGATCAGGCATGTAAAATGCTAGCACAGATGTTTGCTCACAGGGTGTTCTTTCCATGAGTTTCAGTTTCTGCATCTGCAGAGTGGGTGTGCTGAAGCCTGCTCTCAAGACTCACAGAAGACAAAATGTACCAGGTTGAGTGCAACCCACATCTCAGGGCTCCGCGGTCACGCTTCAGGGACAAGCGGAGGCCGCCCCAGAGATGCTCCTGGAATGTTTCAGCCTCGGCCTGAGCAGGGGGCCGGCAGAATCGGAAGACGGCTGTCGGCAGCCGGTGCTGAGGGCCACGGAGCCTGCCGCTGTCAGAGGCAAAGCGAGCAGGGGCTCCAGGGCTGATCCCCGGAAAAACAGTCCAGTGTGCAGCCTGCCAGAAGCCACTGCAGGAACAAAAGACACCGGCTCATTCAAGAAAAACAGAGTCCCGCACAGGGAGGGGTGATCACGTGGACCTCAGAGCCCCCACCTGCCAGCTTCAGCAAAGCAAAGCAGGTCCAACAGTTTGGGAAAATGTTTTTATCTTTCCTAAATGCCTGACAATAAAAAAATCTAACAGAGGGGTACTTCCCATTGACTCCTACATTTTACATTTTACATATGTTTTCCTACTTTGTGCTCACACCACCCAAGAACCAAAGAGCCATCATTTTACAGATAGAGAAACAGGTTCAGAGGGAAGTGAGATCTTCACAATTTCAGGTCAATCACTCAAGCCCAGGTGGTCTGTCTCTGAGTCACCGACCTGCGGGAATGCGGCCGCCCCACATCCTTTCTGCTGCTCGTTACTCCAATCAAGTGTCTCCACCCACTTTCCAGACCAGGGGTGCTTCTGAGAAACACACCCTGAGTCTGACTACCCACATCCTTGTCTGGCAAAGAATTGTCAGGAGCCCCACTGCTAAAATCAATTTCCCAAAGCACTAACCTGACTCTGCTGGGTCCCTGAGAGACAGGGCTGCCAGGTAACATACAGGACACCCTTCTAAGTGTCCCTGCAAACTGTCCTGTTGTTGAAGTTGTTTAGTTGCTAAGTCATTTCCGGCTCTTTTGTAACCCCATGGGCTGCAGCCCACCAGGCTCCCCTGTCATGGAATTTCCCAGGCAAGAATACTGGAGTGGGTAGCGATTCCCTTCTCCAGGGCATCTTCCCAGCCCAGGGATTGAACCCGCATCTCCTGCACTGGCAGGCAGGTTCTTTACCACTGAGCCTCTAGGGAAGCCCAAATTGTCCTATATTATACTAAAAAAAAATTATTTGTTATCTGAAACTCAAATGGAAGTGGGTGTCCAATCTTTTGATTTGCCAAATCCGACTACCTGTCAGAGCAAGGAGGAGATTAGCTCTTCCTCAGTCCCAAGAAGCTGGTCACATCCTGGAGAGTTTGCATCTGTTTCATCAGAGGTCATGCTCACTTAGCAACTTAGTCTCACTTAGAGACTGCTGGGAGGCCAAGTGGTCACTGCCTGCACCAGTTACTCGAGCTGTTTGAGGGACTTTTCTGGAGGCTGTTCAGCACAGGAAGAGAAGGGATTTAGAGCAGAAAAAAGAAACTAATGGACTTTAAAGTCCATTAGTTCAGAGGCCTTCTCTGGCACAGGTCCTATCTCAGACCTTATTTTATATTTGTAAAGTCTGCTCTCTCTTTCTCTTTTTAAAAGACGTTTTTTCTTTCTAGAGCTGTTTTAGGTCTACAATAACACCGAGAAAGAGGTGTAGAGATTTACCACATACCCCCTGCCTACACACACACATAAGTAGTCTCTACCTTTATTAACATCACTCACATGGGTGGTACATTTGTTGTCAAGGATAAAGCTACATGGACACATCATAATCCCCCCAAAGTCCATAGCTTACATTACGGTACACTCTTGCTTTGTTCATTGTATGGGTCTGGACAGATGTAAAACAACGTGTATCTGTCATTATAATATCCTACACACTATTTTCACTGCCCTAAAAATTCTCTGTGCTCCACTTATTCATTACTCCCTTCCCTGAACCCCTGGCAACCACTTTTTACTGTCTTCATAGTTTTGCCTTTTCCAAATGTCATATACTTGGAATCATACGGCATGTAGCTTTTTTTGGATTGGCTTCTTTTACTCACTAATATACATTTAAGTCTCCTCTGTGTCTTTTCAGCGTTTGATAGCTCCTTCTTTTTTTTTTTTTTAGCTCCTTCTTTTTAAGGTATGAAAATATTCCATTGCCTGCATGTTACACAAGTTTATTAACCCTTCACTTACTGAAGGACATCTTGGTTGCTCTGAAGTTTTGGCAATTACAAACAAGTCTGCTATAAACATGTGTATGCAGATGTTTTGTGGACAAACATTTTTAACGCTTTAGGAGAAATACTAAGGAGTATAACTGCTGGATTTTATGGTAAGAGTATGTTTAGTTTTGTAGGAAATAACCAAACTGACTTCCAAAGTGACTGTCCCATTTCGCATCCCCACCAGCATTATCTGAGCATTCCTGTTGCTCCACATCCTCTCCAGCATTTGGCGTCTGTGCTTGAATTTTGGCCATTCTAATTGGTATGGTATCTGTAGTGGTATCTCACTGTTGTTTTCATTTGCATCTTCCTGATGACTTAGGATGTAGAGCATCTTTCCATATGCTTATCTGTCTTCTGGATATCTTCTTTGCTGAGGTATCTGTTAAGGTCTTTGGTCCATTTTTAAATGGATTATGTGTGTTCTTACCATTGAGTTTTAAGAGTTCTTTGTATATTTGAGATACCAGTCCTTTATCACACGTGCATTTTGCAGTTATTCTCTCCCAGTCTCTGGCTTGTCCTCTAACCGTCTTGACACTGTCTTTTGCAGAGCACAGGCTCTCATTGTAGTGAAGCCCAGGTTATCGGCTCTGTCTTTGATGGCCCTGTCTGTGGTGTTGTACCTAAAGAGGCATCACTATATGGAAGGTCATCGAGGCTTTCCCCTCTAGTATCTTTCAGGCATTTTGTTTATTAATTTTTATTTATTTATGTTTGGTTGAGCTGGGTCTTCACTAGCACACACGGGCTTTCTTTGTCGTGGCAAGCCGGGGCTACTCCTCATTGTGGTGAGCGGGCTCCTCATTGTGGAAGCATCTCCTTCTTCGAGCACAGCCTCAGAGTTGTGGCTCCCGGGCTCAGAAGTTGTGGCCTGTGAGCTTAGTTGCTGCATGGCATGTGGGATCTTCCCAGACCAAAGACCAAACCTGTGTTCCCTGCATTAGCAGGCAGGTTCATAACCACGGGGAAGTCCTTTGAGGACTTTTATAGCTTTATGTTTTATATTTAGGTCTATGACCCATTTTGAGTTAATTTTTGTGAAGGGTGTAAGGTCTCTGTCTAGATTCATATTTTTGATATGTGGATGTCCAGCTTCCAGCGCCGTTTGTTAAGAACACTATATGTGCTCCATTGTTTGCCTCTGTTCCTTTTCCAAAGATCCGTTGGCTGTATTTATGTGGGTCTATTTCCGGGCTCTCTATTCTGTCCCACTTATCTGTCTCCTCTCTTGCTGTTACCACACTGTCTTGATAACTTTGTAGCTTCCGAGTGAGTCTTGAGGTTGGGTAGTGTTGATCTTCTAGCTTTACTTTTTGTCCTTCAATATTGTGTTGGTTATTCTGGGTCTTCTTCTCTCCATATTAATTTCAGAATGAGTTCACCAATATTCACAAACTTACTTGCTGGAATTTTGATAGGGATTGCATTAAATCTATAGATCAAGTTGGGAAGAACTGACATTTTGACAATATTGAGTGTTCCTTTCCACCCACAAACATTTACTTAGTATTTTTATTTCATTCCTCGGAGTTGTGTGGCTTTCCACACATACCTCAGTCAGTACAGTCGCTCAGTTGTGTCTGACTTCTTTGCGACCCCGTGGATTGCAGCACGCCAGGCTTCCCTGTCCATCACCAACACCCAGAGCTTGCTCAAACTCATGTCCACAAGTTGGTGATGCCATCCAACCATCTCATCCTCTGTCATCCCCTTCTCCTCCTGCCTTCAATCTTTCCTAGCATCTGGGTCTTTTCTAATGAGTTAGTTCTTCACATCAGGTGGCCAAAGTCTTGGAGTTTCAGCTTCAGCATCAGTCCTTCCAATGAATATTCAGAACTGATTTCCTTTAGGATTGACTGGTTTGATCTCCTTGAAGTCCAAAAACGATGTCCTTTTCATTATAGGGGCCTGGAATGCAAAAGTAGGAAGTCAAGAGATACCTGGAGTAACAAGCAAATTTGGCCTTGGAGTACAAAATGAAGCAGGGCAAAGTTTTGCCTTTGGCAAACAGTTTTGCCAACAGAATGCACTGGTCATAGCAAATAGCCTTTTTCAGTGAAACAAGAGAAGACTCTACACAATGGTCAATACCAAAACCAAATTGATTATATTCTTTGCAGCCAAAGATGGAGAAGCTCTATACAGGCAGCAAAAACAAGACCAGGAGCTGACTGTGGCTCAGATAATGGACTTCTTATTGCAAAATTCAGACTTAAGTTGAAGAAAGTAGGGAAAACCACTAGACCATTCAGGTATGACCTAAATCAAAGTCCTTGCAATTATACAGTGGAAGGGACAAATAGATTTAAGGGACTAGATCTGATAGACAGAATCCCTGAAGAACTGTGGATGGAGGTTCATGACATTATACAGGAGGCAGTGATCAAGACCATCCCCAAGAAAAAGAAATGCAAAAAGGCAAAATGGTTGACTCAGGAGGCCTTACACATAGCTGAGAAAAGAAGACAAGCTAAAGGCAAAGGAGAAAAGGAAAGATATACCCATTTGAATGCAGAGTTCCAAAGAATAGCAAGGAGAGATAAGAAAGCCTTCCTCAGGGATCAATACAAAGAAACAGAAGAAAACAAGAGAGTGGGAAAGACTAGAGATCTCTTCAAGAAAATTAGAGATACCAAGGGGACATTTGTGCAAAGATGGGCTCAATAAAGGACAGAAATGGTATGGACCTAACAGAAGCAGAAGATATTAAGAGGTGGCAAGAATATACAGAAGAGCTATACAAAAAAGATGTTCATGACCCAGATAACCATGATGGTGTGATTGCTCACCTAGAGCCAGACATCCTGGAATAAGAAGTCAAGTGGGGCTTAGGAAGCACCACTACAAAGCTAGGGAAGGTGATGGAATTCCAGTGGAGCTATTTCAAATCCTAAAAGATGATGCTGTGAAAGTGCTGCACTCAATATGCCAGCAAATTTGGAAAACTCAGCAGTGGCCACAGGACTGGAAAAGGTCAGTTTTCATTCCAATCCCAAAGAAAGGCAATGCCCAAGAATGCTCAAACTACCGCACAACTGAACTCACCTCACACACTAGCAAAGTAATGCTCAAAATTCTCCAAGCCGGGCTTCAACAGTATGTGAACCGTGAACTTCCAGATATTCAAGCGGGATTCAGAAAACGCAGAGGAACCTGAGATCAAATTGCCAATATCCACTGGATCATCGAAAAAGCAAGAGAGTTCCAGAAAAACATCTATTTCTGCTTTATTGACTATGCCAAAGCCTTTGACTATGTGGATCACAACAAACTGTGGAAAATTATTCAAGAGATGGGAATACCAGACCACCTGACCTGCCTCCTGAGAAATCTGTATGCAGGTCAGGAAGCAACAGTTAGTACTGACTGTTGGAACATGAAACAACAGACTGGTTCCAAATAAGGAAAGAAGTACGTCAAGGCTGTACACTGACACCCTGTTTGTTTAACTTATATGCAGAGTACATCATGTGAAATGCTGGGCTGGATGAAGCACAAGCTGGAATCAAGATTGCCAGGAGAAATATCAATAACCTCCGATGACACCACCCTTACGGCAGAAAGCAAAGAAGAACTAAAGATCCTCTTGATGAAAGTGAAAGAGGAGAGTGAAAAAGTTGGCTTAAAACTCAACATTCAGAAAACGAAGATCATGGCATCCGGTCCCATCACTTCATGGGAAATAGTTGGGGAAACAATGGAAACTGAGAGACTTTCCTCATATAAATCTTGAATATACTTTGTTAGATTCATACCTAAGTATTTCATTCTGGGGGTTGCCAATGTAAATAGTATTGTGTTTTTAACTCTGAATTTTACTTATTAATTGTTAATATAAAGTGAGTGAAATGAAAGTCGCTCAGTTGTGTCCGACTCTTTGTGACTCCATGGACTATATAGTCCATGGAATTCTCCAGGCCAGAATACAGGACTGGGTAGCCTTTCCCTTCTTCAGGGGATCTTCCCAATCCAGGGATCAAACCCAGGTCTCCCACATTGCAGGCGGATTCTTTAACAACTGAGCTAAATATCAGTTCAGTTCAGTTCAGTTCAGTTGTTCAGTCGTGTCCGACTCTTTGCGACCCCCATGAATCGCAGCACGCCAATATAGAGGAAAACAATTAACTTTTATACATTAACATTGTGTTAATGTTAATGCAATATGCAACCTGCTATATTGGTTATTAATTCCAGAATGGATGCTCTTTCTTAAAGAGCATCACAAACTGTTCAAATCCTTGCTATGGGGGCAGGGTTCAGGATGCTGCTGTCCCCCAGGACTTGTGGGAAGAAGAGGATCTCCTGCAGGTCCAAGCACTACAGGAAAGGGTTGACCCCTTAGGGAGGGCTAGGACCCTAGTCAGGGCCAGAGCAGAAGACGGTTCTAGAACTAGAAATAAAAGTTACAGAATTAAGCTCAACAACTGAAAATGTCATCAAGCACCAATCTGATGCCAGGCACTGTTGCTAAGAGACTCCATGAGCATAATTTTATTTAACCCTCTCGCAAGCCTGTGGGGCCAGTTTGATTGTGAGCTGTGTTTTGCCCAGAGAGATGCTATGGGTACCCAAGAGCACCACATGGTTAAACAGAACTGGGATTTGAGGTCAGGTCTCCTGAGAGAAGGGAGGAGCCTGGGGAGTTAGGAGAGAGAGAGTGCTGGGTGGCTGTATGGGTAGGTCAGGGCCTGCTGTGTTCGTTTCGGATGCAGCTGTAGCAAATTGCCACAAACATAGAGGTGGAAACCATGCAAATTCATTATCTTCCAGTGCTAGAGGTCAGAAGTCCAAACAGTCTCTCTGGGCTAAAATCAAAGTGGTGGCTCAGTTATATTTTCTGGTAGCTTTAAGGGGAGAATATATTCCCTTGTTTTTTTCCAGTTTATAAAGGTTACCTACATCTCTTGGCTTATGTTCTCTTCCTCCACCTCCAAAGCCAGCAGCACAGTATCTTCTGATCTCTCTCACTTTCTACCTCCTTCTTCCATATTTTAAGGACCCTTGTAATTATCTGAATCCACTCCAGGATCACCTCCTCACTTCAAGAGCCTTAATTAACTTCATCATATCTGTGAAGTCCCATTTGCCATATAAGGCAACCTATTCACAAGTTTGGGGGCTTAGGGTATGGATGTCTTTAGAGAGGGCATTTTTCTGGCTACCACTACTTCCTTGGCCTGCTGTGATCTATGCCTTTGTTCTGGGACTTGGGGTGAAGTCACTGGGCTGGAGTTGAAGGTAGGGATGTGGCTGGGCTGGCGAATGAACGGAGGCCATGGAAACAGGTGATCCTGAGGTTAGGTCATGTGGGAGGGATCAAGGATGATCCTCCCTGAGAAGTCTCTGACCAAGACTCTGAAGACAGTTTATGCCATCTTTCAAGGAAGGGGTAACTCCTACCCACTGAACCATGCCTGGGGCCATGTGGTAGGGCACAGTTCTTCTCAGGGTTGTCTTCCAGATCTGTGGTACTGCAGGGAAATGGGGAGGAGCTCAGACAGAGCAGGTGGAGTGTCCTGCTGGTTTACATCTGAATAGTGTATCCTTTTGACCTAGAAGTTCCATTCATCTGAATTTTTCCTACAAACAGACTCGCCCATTCATGAAGAGATGTGTACAAACTTAATTATTCCAACTGCGTGCTCAGTTGTGTTCAACTTTTTGCGGCCCCATGGACTGTAGCCCACGAGGCTCCTTGTCCAAGGAATTTTCCAGGCAAGAATACTGGACCAGGTTGCTATCTATCTTCAGGAAGTGGGACAGAAAGGTGGCTGCACCCAACTCTGGGGTGTGTGGGGCTTAGCTTGGATTAAGGTCAGAGGAGGCAAACAGTCATTCACACTGAGTATTCAGTTCAGTTCAGTTCAGTCGCTCAGTCGTGTCCGACTCTTTTCGACTCCATGAATCACAGCACGCCAGGCCTCCCTGTCCATCACCAACTCCTGGAGTTCACTCAGACTCACGTCCATCGAGTCAGTGATGCCATCCAGCCATCTCATCCTCTGTCTTCCCCTTCTTCTCCTGCCCCCAATCCCTCCCAGCATCAGAGTCTTTTAGTGTTACACTTGGCTATAGTATCTTGCAGCCTACAGTCAGATTCCCTGAAAAGTTTAACTGGTATTTGCGGCAAGAGGGATTGAGTGTCCCTTCAGAAAAGACCACGAGTTCAGTGACTGTAGCTGAATCTTTCTACAAAACTCCTTTCCTAAAAGGAACATCCTTTCTGTTGTGGTTATGAGGGCCACATTGATTCTACAAGAATGGTTGCTTTTTTATGTTGATGGATTCCCAAATGGCTCAGTGGTAAGGAATCTGCCTGCTAATGCAGGAGATGCAGAAGACATGAGTTCGATATCTGGGTCAGGAAGATCCCCTGGAGGAGGAAATAGCAACCCACTCCAGTATTCTTGCCAGGAAAATCCCATGGGCAGAGGACCCTGGCGCACTGCAGTCCATGGGGTCACAAAGTGTGGGACACGACTGGACACACACGTGGTTTATGTTGATGGCTATAATTAATCAATCATTAATTATTTGTTCACCTAACTTTTACTGAACTTTTTTTCTGCAACAGGCCCTGGGCTGTGCACTGAGAGTATAGAGGCTAACACACAGCTGCTGTTCTCATGGGGCTTATAGTCTAAAGGGAGGACCAGGTCCAATTATAATGCCATGAGCTAAGGGATAAGATGGGAGGGGGGGAATCTTTCTACATGGGGCTGTGGAGCCTGGAAGAGGGGTCCTGAAATTTAGCTGAGGGGTCTGATCTCCAACCTTCAGGAAGAATAGAAGCCTGGAGAGGAGAAGGGACAAGGAAACAGCATTTGGAAAGATGAAAAAGTGAAGGAATGTAGAATGCTTGGTGGACTAACTTTACTTAAGGTTAAGCCTGAAAATACTAACAACAAAGCCTACAAACTCTAACCCTGCCTAATAATATCCCACATTGCTTGACTTCCTGCTGTGTGCCAGGCATTGAGCCAACCCTTAGTTAATCTTCCAAAGAACTCTAGGAAGTAAGCACTAATGTTCTATTTTATGGATGTGTTAATGCTATGGATGTGTTAAAACCCTAACTCCCAATTTGACTGTATTGGGAGATAGGGCTTTTAGGAGATAATTAAGTTTAAATGAGCTCATAAGTTGGGGTTTTAATCCAATGGGACTGGTGGCCTTCTAAGAAGAGGAAGAGAGAGATCTCTCTAGCTTTATGCGCACCCACCAAGGAAAGGTTATGTGAGGACACAATCAGAAAGCAGCCACCTGCCAGCCAGGCAGAGAGCTCTGCCAGAAGCTGAACCCTTGTACACCTTGATGGCGAAATTTCCGGCCTCCAGAACTGCAAGAAAAGATATCAATATTTACATTGTTTTTACACCATCCAGTCTGTGGTATTTGTTATGGCAGCCTGAATTAACTAATACAATTAGTATTATTTTTATTTTCATGATTATCATTATTATTGGTTTAGTAGACATTTTGTCTTCCACATTTATTGATATATAATTGACATATAGCACTGAATAAGATAAAAATGCACAGAATAATGATTTGACTTATATACATCAGGAAATTATTACCATAAGTAAACATCCATCATCTCATAAAGATATAAAATTTAAACAATAGGAAACATTTTTTTCTTTGTGATGAGAACCCTTAGGATTTACAACTTTTGTGTATAACATACAGAAGTGTTAATTCCATTCATCATGTATATTACATCTCTAGTATTTATTTGTCTTATAACTGGAAGTTGGTACCTTTTGGCGGCTTTCATCCAATTCCCCCTCCCCCCACTCCCCACCTCCTGGTGACCACAAATATGATCTCTTTTTGTGTAAGATTGCTTGTTCTTTTGTTTTGAAGTTTAACTGACATAGAACACTATGTTAGTTCCCGTTACACGACATAGCTATTTGATATTTCTATACATTTCAAAATGCTCACCATGATAAGTCTAGTTGCCATCTGTCACCATACAAAGATATTACATAATTTTTGACTATATTCTCCGCACTGTACATTTTATATCCATGACTCATTTACTTTGCTACTAGAAGTTCCTATACATCTTAATCCTCCTCTGGCTATATCACTCCTTTCCCCACATCCCTCCCTTCTGACAATTTGGTTTCTTCTGGTAATTATGACTCTTTCTGTTTTGATGTTTGTTCATTGTTTTATTAGATTCCATATATAAGTGAAAATCATATCGTATTTGTCTTTCTTTGACTTATTTCACTTAGCAATATACCTTCTAGGATATTCATGTTGTCTCAAATGGCAAGATTTCATTAATTTTTTAGGTTGAGTAACATTCCATTGAGTATATGTGTGTGTGTGTGTGTGTGTGTGGTGGCTCAGATGGTAAAGAGTCTGTCTGCAATGCAGGAGACCCGGGTTCAGTCTCTGGGTCGGGAAGATCCCCTGGAGGAGAGCGTGGCAACCCACTCCAGTATTCTTGCCTGGAGAATCCCAAGGACAGAGGAGCCCGGTGGACTACAGTTCATGGGGTTGCAAAGAGTTGTGCACAACTGAGTGCCTAACATTCCCACTTTCACTTCAAATATATATATATATTTATACTTTATCCATTCCTCTTTTGATCGGCACTTAGGTTGCTTCCATATCTTGGCGATTGAAAATAATGCTGTGATAAACATTGGGTACATATATCTTTTCTCAGTATTTTCATTTTTCTCAAATAACTATGCAGACGTGAAACTGCTGGCTGGTATGACAGTTCTTCTAGTTTTAATTTTTTGCAGAATCTCCATAGTATTTTCCATAGTGGCTGCACCAATTTACCTTCCCACCTGCGCAAGTGTTCCCTTTTCTCCACGTCATCCCCAACACTTGTTACTTGTCTTTTCTATAATAGCCATTCTGAGAGGTGTGAGGTGGTATTTCATTGTGGTTTTGAGTTGAATTTCCATGATAATTAGTGATGTTGAACATCTTTTCATGTGCCCCTTGACAACCTGTATGTCTTCCTTGGAAAAATGTCTATTCAGATCCTCTGCACATTTTTTACTTGGCTTAGTTATTATTATTATTTTTTTGGATGTTAAGTCTCATGAGTTATTTGTATATTTTAGATATTAACCTCTTATCAGACACATCATTGCCAAGTATGTTCTCCCTTTCAGGAAGCAGCCTTTTCACTTTGTTGATAGTTTCCTTCACTGGGCAAAAGTTTTTTAGTTTGATGTGGTCTCTTTGATTATTTTTGCTTTTATTTCCCTTGCCAGAAGAGACAACTCCAAAAAAATATTGCTAAGGTCAATGTCAAAGAGTTTAAGTACTGCCTCTGTTTTCTTCTAGAAGTTTTATGGTTTCAGGTCTTACATTTAAGTCTTTGATCCATTTTGAATTTATCTTTGTATATGGCGTGAGACAGCAGATGACATGATACTATACATTGTTGTTGTTGTTCAGTCATTAAGTTGTGTCTGACTCTTTGCAACTCCATGGACTGCAGCTTGCCAGGCTTCCCTGTACTTCAGTAGCTCCTGGAGTTTGCTCACATTCATGTCCATTGAGTCAGTGATGCTATCTAACCATCTCATCCTCTGCTGCTGCTGCTGCTGCTGCTAAGTTGCTTCAGTCGTGTCCAACTCCGTGCAACCCCATAGACCGCAGCCCACCAGGCTCCCCCGTCCCTGGGATTCTCCAGGCAAGAACACTGGAGTGGGTTGCCATTTCCTTTTCCAATGCATGAAAGTGAAAAGTGAAAGTGAAGTCGCTCAGTCGTGTCCCACTCTTAGCGACCCCATGGACTGCAGCCTACCAGGCTCCTCCATCCCTGGGATTCTCCAGGCGAGAGCACCGGAGTGGGGTGCCGCTGCCTTCTCCGTCTCATCCTCTACTGCCCCTTTATCCTTTTGCCTTCAATCTTCCCCAGCATCCGGGTCTTTTCCAATGAGTTGGCTCACCAGGTGGCCAAAGTATTGGAGCTTCAGTTTCAGTATCAGTCCTTCCAGTGAATATTCAGTGTTGATTTCCTTTAGGATTGACTTGTTTGATCTTCTTGCAGTCCAAGGGACTCTCGAGAGTCTTCTCCAGCATCACAATTCAAAGGCATCTCAGCCTTCTTTATGGTCCAGCTCTCACATCAGTACATAACTGCTGGAAAGATCATAGCTTTGACTATATGGAAAGGCTATATGTCTTTGCTTTTTAATACAATGTCTAGGTTTGTCACAGCTTTCCTTCCAAGGAGCAGGCATCTTTTATTTTCATGGCTATACTATCTATAGAAAGTCCTAAAGATATTATTCCAAAATTATCAGAACTCATTAATGACTTTGTTAAAGTCATAGAATTCACAATATACAGTAATCTTTTTCATTTCTATACACTAACAATAAACAACAGAAAAAGAAATTAAGACGGTAATCCCATTTATAATTACATCAAAAAGAATAAAATACTTGGGCAAAAATCTAACTAAGAAGGTAAAAGATCTGTATTTGGAAAACTATAACATTGATGAAAAAAATTGATAACACAAATGGGAAGATATATCATGTTCATGGATTGGAAGAATTAATATTGTTAAACTGACCAGAAGTCCCAGGGCAATCTGCAGATTCAATGCAATTACTTTCAAAATGCCAAAACATTTATCACAGAACTAGAACAAATAATTCTAAAATTTGCACAGAAAAAAAAAGACCCCAAATAACCAAAACAATCCTGAGAAAGAAGAACAAAGCAGGAAGGACCACACTCCTTGATTTCAAACTATTATTACAAAGCCACAGTAATCAAAACAGCATGGTGGTGGTGTTCAGCCCCTAAGTCGTGTTTGACGCTTTGTGACCCCGTGGACTGCAGCACCCCAGGCTTCCCCATCCTTCACTATCTCTTGGCGTTTGCTCAGATTCATGTCCATGGAGTTGGTGATGCTATCGAACCATCTCATCCTCTGCCACCCCCTTTTCCTTTTGCCTCCAACCTTTCCCAGCATCAGGGTCTTTTCCAGTGAGTCAGCTCTTTGCCTCGGGTGGTACAAAAACAGACACAGATCAGTGAAACAGAATAGACAGCCAGAAATAAATCCATACTTATGTGGGTAATTAATCTATGACAAAGAAGACAAAATACACAATGGGGAAAGATAACCTCAATAATAAACGGTGTGGGGAAACTGGGCAGCTATATGCAAAAGAAACAAGCTGGACAGGTGGACATTTCTTGACCAACATTCATCTTGCTCCTTCCCTGCTCCACAAGTAGCTGATTCAGGTATCCATTCCATTGGTTGCCTGTACTGCTCTGGCTAGGGTACTCTCACCCCTCATCTGGAATTCAAGGGGTGTGTCTGATTTGGCCAGTGACCTTCTAACTCCTGCCACAGTGATTTGATCAGTCTTTTTTTTTTTTTTTTAATCTTTTCCTGGTTCCTCCCTATTTCCCAGTCTCTATACAGGATAACCCAGGACTCAGTCCTTGCGTCTCTTTGATTCTCTGCTACACTCCCTGCCCAGGTAATCACAGCCAAATTCATGGATTTAAATCCCATTTCAGTGGTTCTCAACCCTGATTGCACAATGGAATTCAGTTCAGTTCAGTTCAGTCACTCAGTCGTGTCTGACTCTTTGCGACCCCATGAATCGCAGCACGCCAGGCCTCCCTGTCCATCACCAACTCCCAGAGTTGACTCAGACTCACGTCCATCGAGTCATTGATGCCATCAGCCATCTCATCCTCTATCGTTCCCTTCTCTTCCTGCCCCCAGTCCCTCCCAGCATCAGAGTCTTTTCCAATGAGCCAACTCTTCGCATGAGGTGGCCAAAGTACTGGAGTTTCAGCTTTAGCATCATTCCTTCCAAAGAAATCCCAGGGCTGATCTCCTTCAGAATGGACTGGTTGGATCTTCTTGCAGTCCAAGGGACTCTCAAGAGTCTTCTCCAACACCACAGTTCAAAAGCATCAATTCTTCAGCGCTCAGCCTTCTTCACAGTCCAACTCTCACATCCATACATGACCACAGGAAAAACCATAGCCTTGACTAGACGGACCTTTGTTGGCAAAGCAATGTCTCTGCTTTTGAATATGCTATCTAGGTTGGTCATAACTTTCCTTCCAAGGAGTAAGCGTCTTTTAATTTCATGGCTGCAGTCACCATCTGCAGTGATTTTGGAGCCCCAAAAATAAAGTCTGACACTGTTTCCACTGTTTCCCCATCTATTTCCCATGAAGTGATGGGACCAGATGCCATGATCTTCGTTTTCTGAATGTTGAGCTTTAAGCCAAGTTTTTCACTCTCCACTTTCACTTTCATCAAAACACTTTTTAGTTCTACTTGGGTGCTTTTAAAATTCTCAGTGCCTGGATATACCCCCAAGTTCCAGCAGATGCCAAGGACTCAGCATTATAGTTTTTAAAGCTACTCACATGAATCCACTGATGTTAGGTTGGAAACCACTGCTGGAGGCAGGAGATAAAGCAGGGGAACCAGTTAGAAGGCTCTGCAAGGCCTGGAGATTATCTAGGACTTTGATGAGGGCAGCAGTGGACATGAGAAGTGGTGCATTCTAGATATATTTTGAAGGTGGAGTGAACAGGCTCTTGTAAAGAATTGAAGGGTTGATGAGAAACCAAGAGACAAGTTAAAGACAATGCCAAGGTTTTTTCCTGAGGACTGGAAAGACGGGGAACCCACTCATTAAGATAGAGGACACTACAGGAACAGCAGGTTTGGTGGGGGTGGTCAGGAAATTTGATAAAGGCCAGGCTAGGTTGGGAGATGATTATTATGATGATCAGACATCCAAATTGAGACCTGGAGGCAGAAGTTGACTGAAACATGTATTTCCAGGGACAGTTCTAAGTCAGAGAGAAGGATTTGGCCTATAGACACGTTTCTCAACTTCAGGTATACACTGAACTTTTAAAGATCCTAATTCCCAGAGCCCATTTCCACTTAACTACATCAGAGCATCTGGGGGTGGGACCCAGGCATCTATATTTTTAAAGCTCTCCTAGTGATCCCAACGTGGAAGCAAGACAGAAAACTTCTGTTTTAAAATTAGATCTTATCATTTTTCTCCTCAGAACCTCTATGGACTTACTATTTTACTCCAAGGAGAAGCCAATATTCTCACCACAGTTCTCAAGGGCTGTTCCCCCTGCTGTTCCCCTTACCTCCATGACCTCACTCCTGCACCCTCCTCCTTGGTTTAGACACTTGGCTTCCTTCTTACTCAAAAATATCAGGCACATTCCTGACCCAGGGCCTCTACACCAGCTGTTTGTACATTCCTGACTCAGGGCCTCTGCACCAGCTGTTTGTATATTCCTGACTCAGGGCCTTTGCACAGGCTGTTGGCACTGCCTGGAATACTCTTCCCCCAGATGCGCTCACGGCTCACTCACTCACCTTCTCTGATCCCTGCTTAGACTCTCATAGTTAACACTGCAACTTGCGCTTTCCATCTCTGCTCTACTTTATTTTTCTCCAAATTTCTCTCTACTTGGCATATGCTTGCATACTTAGTCATGTCCAAGTCTTTCCGACCCTTTGGACTGTAGCCCACCAAGCTTCTCTATCCATGGAGTTTTCCAGGCAATAATACTGGAGTGGGTTGCCATTTCCTTCTTGAGGGGATCTTCCCGACTCAGGGATCGAACCTGCATCTCCTGTGTCTGCTGCACTGAAGACAGATTCAAAGTACCACGTGTTTTACTTGTTTCCTTGTTTTGTCTATTTCCTCCTGCTAGAATATAAGTCCATTTTTGGAACTTTTGCTTGTTTTGTTCATCACTATGCTGAGGTTCTAAAATATTTGTTGAAAGGAAGAATAGCTTAATCCAGTATTCAGCCAAAAAGAGCTACAGGAACTGATTCGGAAATGGGTATGTATTGAAAAAGAATGACATAATGCCTTTTGCAGCAACTTGGATGGTCCTAGAGATTATAATACTAAGCAAAGTAAGTCGGGAAGAGGAAGACAAATACCATATGACATCACTTACACGTGTAATCTAAAACATGACATAAACCAACACATCTCTGAAACAAGAGCAGACAGTGTTCTGTGGTTGCCAAGAGGTGGCGGCAGGGAAGGGAAGAATTGGGAGCTAGGAATTAGAAGAGGCAAACTCTTATATGTAGAATGGATAAACAAGAAGTTCCTACTGTATAGCACATGGAACTATATTCAATATCCTGTGATAAACCATAATGGAAAAGAATATGAAAACGCATATATATGTATGTATATAACTGAGTCACTCTGCTGTATGTAGAAATTAACACAATAATGAAAATCAAGTATACTTAAAAATATTTTTGTTTCAAGAAATGAGCATGTGAGTCCATTGGGGCCAATGAGATGTGAGGGAGGTGGACTGGGGTCTTCTAGAACAGCTACAAGAAGAGACAGTGTGTGGATATGAAGGCTACAGTTGTCTTGCCATCGTCACCTTGTGCGTTAGGGAATCTAGATGGAGATCAAAGCCATCGCACCAGTAGGTTGGAACTGAAGGTGGGGAGGTTCTAGGTTTGGAAAATCCCTACACTTACCATTTCCTTGTTTCAGCCAGTCTAAATTTTTGGGTTTCTTGTCTTTCTGTTTGCTTTTATTTTTAAGATTACTAACTGTATGAGAAGTAGGTATGGTGTTTTTAAAAGAAATTAAGAGTAATTACTAGGGCAATGTAACAGAAAGCCAGAATGAGGAGGACTTCCCTGGCGGTCCAGTGGGAAAGAATTGCCTTGCAATGCAAGGGACTGGGTTTGATTCCCTGGTCCTAAGATCCCACATTCCCCTGAGCAACCAAACCAGTGCTCCACAACGACTGAGCCTGAGAGCCACAATGAGAGTCTGTGCTGCGATGGAAGGTCCCGCATGACCTGATGAAGACCCTGAATGCTGCAACTAAAGCCTGATGTGGTCAGATAAATAGATTAAAAAAAATTTTTTTAAAGACAGGATGAGGTGCCACTTCACACGTGTCAGAATGTCTATCATCAAAAAGTCTACAAATAGCAAATCCTGGAAGGATGTGAAGAAGAGGGAAACCTCAAACGCTGTTGGTGGGAAGGCAAGCTGGTGCGGCCACAATGTAAAACAACATGGAGGCTCCTCAAAAGGTTAAAAGTAAAACTACCTCATGATCCAGCAATTCTGGGTACATATCAAAAAAATTGTTAATCTGAAAAGATACACGCACCCCAGTGTTCATAGCAGCACTGTTCACAACAGCCAAGACGTGGAAGCAACCACAATGTCCACTGACAGATGAATGGATAAAGAAGATGTGGGACGGGACTTCCCTGTTGGCACAGTGGTTAAGAATCCACTTCCAACGCACGGGACATGGTCTGACCCCTGGCTGGGGAACTAAGATCCCACACGCTGAGGGGCAGCTAAGCCCGTATGCCTCCATTAGAGAGCCTGCATGCTGCATACCACAGAGCCCACCTGCTCTGGAGCCTGTGCACCACCGCTAGAGAGAAGCCCATCCACTGCACTGAAGAGCCTTAACTAAGGCCTGATGCAGTCACAAATAAACAAAAAAGAAGATGTAGTGCATACATACAATGGACTACTACTCAGTCATACGAAAGAATGAAATAATTCCATTTGCAGCAAATAGATGGACCTACAGAATATTAAGCTTAGTGAAATAAGTCAGAGAAAGACAAATAGTATATGATGTCACTTTTATGTGGAATATAAAACACAATACAAGTGAATGCATATACAAAACAGAGACAAACTCACAGACAAATGAAGCAAACTTATGGCTGCCAACGGGGAGAAGAAGCAGAGAGGGACAAACCTGGGCCATGGGACTAACAGACACGAAATGAAAAAAGTAAGTTAGAAATAAATTTCAAAAAATTTCAAAAATACAAATTAGTTTCTAAATGCAACCCAAATTTTTCTTACATGTTTCTAAAGGCTTCATTCCTGGGCCCAAGACTGACTTTAGAACAGCAGGGCGGGAAGCCAAGGGGCCCAGGAGCGAGTGCCGGCTCAGAGCTAGCAAGTCTCTTTCCCATTCTGAGCCTCAGTCTCCCCATTGTCTAAGGCGAGAAGTGTAAGTGATCCTCATGGGCCCTCCCAGCTGGCCGAGTCCATACTTAGCTGGGGTGATTGGATTTTGCCCCTTAGCCTCATCTTCCCAGCACTCACATGGTAGGCAACCAGGCTGTGATCATCAATTCGCGCCCCCACCCCAACCAAGAAAAAGAGAAGAAAGCATTCCCTGTTCTCTGTGACACGTTGCTAATTTCATCCACGACGTAGCTATAACCCAGTGGTAGTGATGGTGCAGAAACAGAGAAGAGAGCGTGTCAGAGAGGCTCTCCACTCCCTCCAGCGTCTCAGTGAAGGGTGGAGTGAGAGTGCATGTATGTCCCTTCCTGCATTTGACAAGCACCTCAGGAGTTCACTGTGGGAGGGTACAGGCTGCAGCTAAGCGTGCCATTAGATCTACCCTGTGTCAGCACTTACACAACCATGAGCTCACTCTGTCTTCACCATATCCCACTAGGGTCCCTACTGTTTTTGTCTGCTTTGTACTGAAGAAAACAAGGGCTCAGACAGGGTGAGAAATGTGCTCTGAGTCAAAGGACAAGAAAGTATCACACTCAAGATTTGAACCTAAGTCGTCAGCTCCTGACTCCTGAGCTATGCTTTTAAGTTCTTCATAATTGCATTTGCCATGGGAGTCAGATCCCATCCACCCATCCATTGGACACAGGCGTGTATATTTTGGGAGCATCTACTCTGTGCCTGGTCTTGTTCTTGAAGCTGGGGGTTTAGCCAAGGATCAGACCCTCCAGAGCCCATGGAGGGGCTCTGAGATCTCGTAGAGTCTACCTAGTGAGATGGACTTGAGGAAAACCAGAGCCTAATGGTGTAGTGCCAGGCATGGAGGCCTGTTCCTACTCGGGCCCAGAGAATTTGGCCCATTCATTCATTCTCACTCACTGACTCATTCACTCACTCATTCATTCATTACCTCACCCATTCATCCACCCAGCTCCTGTGCTCTATGCTGTACAGGCCCCCTGCCAAGACCTGGTACAATTTCCCCTCGCCCTCTCTGCACTGCACAGCATGCAGGGTCTTAGTTCCTCAACCAGGAGTCGAACCTGTGCCCCCAGCAGTGGAAGCTCAGAGTCTTAACCACTGGACTGCTGGGGAATTTCCAGTGCTGGTACAATCTTGAACAGGAGAAACCCAGTCATAATCTCATAGACTTGAGGGTCTATTAGGAGAGGCAGACAGTCAACACAGAAGAAGATGAGCTTGTTCTGATGAGGATAACGCTGTGAAGACAATAAAACCGGATGAGGAATTAGAGCGACTGAAGGGGTCGGTGAGGCTGGCCAGGGAAGGGTCCTGAGGAGACGACTTTTACAATGCAGTCAGAGAAACGAGAAAGGGCCTGCCAGAGGGTGATGAAGCCAAAGCCCACAGAGGTGGAGAGAAGAGAGTGGTGTAAGGGGTAACTGTTTGGACCCAGAGGCAAGTGGCTCCCAGGAGGCCCCAGGGCATGGTCAGGCCCGAGACCCACAGAGCCTATATCTAGTATATGAGGAAGGCTTCAGAGTTTTTTCCAGGAGCCTCTCTTGACAATATTCCAGACAGCTGTGACTGTAGTCAAGGCCCTTCTTACCCCTGGCTGGGGCCAGGCCCATGTCACCAATCCCTGCTATCACGGGTCAAGGAGTGGGGCCTTCCTCAGAGGACAGGGCTGCAGATAGCGCATTCTTAGCTGGGCCTCCATGTGCCTCAGATCGCGTATCCCCTCACCCACCTCCAGGGCTGTGCCAGGCCTCATCGACAAGCCAGGGGCAGCACTAGCGGTGCTGACGGGCACGTTCTCCGCAGCCAGGCAGCAGACTAATTACAGGCCGGCTCTGTCATGAGAGGCAGGTTGGATGACAAGGAGTGGCCTGGGGTAGAGAGGGGTGGCAGTGTGCAGGCCTGCGGGAGCGCTCCAGTGGGCCACCCGCTCAGCATCTAGCTGGCTCCAGACCCCACACGCACTGGCCCTGGAGAAGATGAAGGAAAGGGAGAAAGAATTGTGCTGAACCCTGGCTGTGGGCCAGGTGCTAAGCTGGGGCTTTTACCTCTGCTTTCTCCACCTAGAGAGGCAGGTGTAATTTACTCCATGTGAGATGAGAAAATGCAAGTTTCCAAAAGTGAAGCAAATTGCTCAGATGCCTAAGAATGGTGGAATGAGGATTCAAACAGGGTGAACCCAAAAGCTTGTTTTCTTCTAAGGAGGAAATGAAGGAAGAGGCGGGTCCATTCTGGAGCTGAGAAACCATGAAGAACAGGGGCGAACAGCAGAGAAGCAAAACGTGGATCTGAGCCTGGCCGAGGCGGGTGCCAGCTGGGGAGCCAGCTGATGGGCACGGACATGAGCCCCAGGCAGCCTTCTGACTGTTAGAGCACAGGGTGACATCAGAAGGCTGAGTGGTTTGGTTACAATTTGGGGCTCCTGTAGTTTGCTTTTCTTTCTTTGGGGGTCTTCTCTTGCTTTTTCTTTGGGGTGTAAAACTCTAGGAAAGCAAATCTCTCACCAGCCCCTGAACTAGGCTGTGTCTGAGATCACCTCCCAGCTGACAGACCTCAGAAAACTCCTCCTGTGTGCATTTTCCTCCTTGGAAGGTCTTGTTGTTGTTCAGTCACTCAGCTATGTCCGACTCTGTGTCACCCCATGAACTGCAGCACACCAGGCTCCCTTGTCCTTCACCATCTCCTGGAGCTTGCTCAAAGGCATGTCCATGGAGTCAGTGATGCCATCCAACCATCTCATCTTCTGTCATCCCCTTCTCCTCCTGACCTCAATCTTTCCTAGCATCAGAGTCTCTTCCAATGAGTCGGCTCTTTGCATCAGCTGGCCAAAGTATTGGAGCTTCAGCTTCAGCATCAGTCCTTCCAGTGAATATTCAGGGTTGGCGGTTCTTTAGGAAGACAGCCATGCTTTTCCTGGGACCTTGGGGCATGTTTAGAAGAGATTTCAGTCGTCAGTGGCTTGGCTACATCTGTGTGGGCTGAGTAGCTATGACGAAACTCCCCAAGCAAATGCCATGCCCTTAGGGCTCAAAAGCAGTCCCCACAGCATGCTAAGCATTCTCAGCCCCCCTCGGCTGCTTCACCTGCTCCTAATTCACCACAGGGCCTGCCGAGGGGGCCGAGGGCGCAGCTGCTCCCTGGGCTCAGATCACCACGTGAGCCCCAAGCTCCAGCGGGAGTCTGGCTCTCCCAACCCAGCAGGACTCTTCGCAATACATTCTGGACATGTTTGGGGCCTCATGAGAGAGTGTCCCACTTGCGAAATGCCTACTCACAGCCGGGAAGCACCAGCCTGTGTCCCAGATGCCTTTCTGCTTATTCCAGTGACCCGGTAGGCTGAGCAAAGGCTGGAACACAATAGTTGAGTTGAGTTCAGTTCAGTCGCTCAGTCGTGTCCGACTCTTTGCGACCCCATGAATCACAGCACACCAGGCCTCCCTGTCCATCACCAACTCCCGGAGTTCACTCAGACTTACATCCATCGAGTCAATGATGCCATCCAGCCATCTCATCCTCTGTTGTCCCCTTCTCCTCCTGCCCACAATCCCTCCCAGCATCAGAGTCTTTTCCAATGAGTCAACTCTTCGCATGAGGTGGCCAAAGTACTGGAGTTTCAGCTTTAGCATCATTCCTTCCAAAAAAATCCCAGGGCTGATCTCCTTCAGAATGGACTGGTTGGATCTCCTTGCAGTCCAAGGGACTCTCAAGAGTCTTCTCCAACACCACAGTTCAAAAGCATCAATTCTTCGGTGCTCAGCCTTCTTCACAGTCCAACTCTCACATCCATACATGACCACTGGAAAAACCATAGCCTTGACTAGACGGACCTTTCTTGGCAAAGTAATGTCTCTGCTTTTGAATATGCTATCTAGGTTGGTCATAACTTTCCTTCCAAGGAGTAAGCGTCTTTTAATTTCATGGCTGCAGTCACCATCTGCTGTGATTTTGGAGCCCCCAAAATAAAGTCTGACACTGCTTCCACTGTTTCCCCATCTATTTGCCATGAAGTGATGGGACCAGATGCCATGATCTTCATTTTCTGAATGTTGAGCTTTAAGCCAACTTTTTCACTCTCCACTTTCACTTTCATCAAGAGGCTTTTGAGTTCCTCTTCACTTTCTGCCCTAAGCATGGTGTCATCTGCATATCTGAGGTTATTGACATTTCTCCCGGCAATCTTGATTCCAGCTTGTGTTTCTTCCAGTCCAGCGTTTCTCATGATGTACTCTGCATATAAGTTAAATAAGCAGGGTGACAATATACAGCCTTGACGTACTCCTTTTCCTATTTGGAACCAGTCTGTTGTTCCATGTCCAGTTCTAACTGTTGCCTCCTGACCTGAGGTGGCCAGGAGGAGCAACCCATGCCCGAGGCCAGGGGCGGCGGCCAGGAGGACCAACCCCACGTCCAAGGAGCCATGGCTGCGTGGGCACAGGAGGGCCTAGAGGAGCTATCCCACGTTGAAGGTCAGGAAGGGTGCGGTGAGGAGATACCCCTGGTCCAAGGTAAGGAGCAGCGGCTGCGCTTTGCTGGAGCAGCCGTGAAGAGATACCCCATGCCCAAGGTAAGACAACCCCAAGTAAGATGGTTGGTGTTGCAAGAGCGGCATCAGAGGGCAGACACATTGAAACCATACTCACAGAAAACTAGTCAATCTAATCACACTAGGACCACAGCCTTGTCTAACTCAACGAAACTCAGCCATGCCCGTGGGGCAACCCAAGACGGGCGGGTCATGGTGGAGAGATCTGACAGAATGTGGTCCACTGGAGAAGGGAATGGCAAACCACTTCAGTATTCTTGCCTTGAGAACCCCATGAACAGTATGAAAAGGAACACAATAGACTGAGTTTCAAATCCTGGCTTTGCAACTTAGCTTAATGACCTTGGGCATTTGATCTTACCTCTGGGAGCCTCAGGGTCCTCAGATGTAAACTGGGATGACAATTGTTGACCTCACATTTGTTCCTATGTGCTCCAAAGTTGTGTAAGACCTCAGGCTCTGGGAAAAGAGATCTCAATTGGCTCTGCTGCCTGCCGATCTTGGGCACCTTGTTTGGCCTTGCTAAGCCTCAGTTTCTTCATCTATAAAATGGGGATAATGAAAGTCTCTAATCCACAGCATTGTGGTAAAGATCAAACACCATCTGTAGCGGTCCACCAGCCATTTAACATCTCTTCACTGAGCACTTACTCAGGACTCACCCAGGGATGCAAAAGCCCTAAAGATTCCCGGGCTTCTTGCCTTTTCCTCTTTTTATAGGAACACCATCTATTCAGATGCAAATGATTTTCTTTCATCATCCAGGAATCAGAAAAGATGATGTCACATTCCCTGAAAAACAGCTCTCTTTCCAAAAAGGGAAATTTCCCGTGACAGTAGCTAAGGAGACAGGCCAACAGGGCAGGGCTCTCTGTCAGCATCCTGAAAGCTGGCGTAGGAGCTGAAGTCACTAACGTTTACATGTAGAGAAGCCACACAGTAGGTCGTCACACCTCGGGCTGGCTGGCAAGGGCAATGCAGGCCTCCCCTTCCACCCAGAGGGGCATGTTTCATTCACTGCACCAGCAGATCAGCTGTAGGATGGCACCAACCCCCCCCTCCCAACCCCCAGAAAAACAGGTGGTGGTGCTGAGGGTCTGGAAGAAGGTTGGTATTAAAAGAGACTGGAAGGGCCTCGTGTGTTTTGTTCTCAGAGGCTCAAATCACATCTTTTCAGCCCCGTGGCTGCTTCTGCCTGTGCGAAGGCAGAAGCAGCTGGCATTGCCATGGCAACCAGGCAGCATCAACTTCCAATTTGCCCCTGAATTTTCTATAACAATGGCAGAGCCACGGAAAACATATTTGGGAAGTGAGAGCCATGAACAGAAAAATCACACCAGGGAACTGCTGGGAGCTGGAAAAGAGGGGCAGTCACATTTCCTACATTTTCAGTGAACCCAGAAGGCAGTGAAAAGACCCAGGAACAAACCACATTCAGGCTGAGAGAAAGAAATGTGTCTAAGACTTACTGGTGCTGAGATCCCCCAAACAGGGATTACTCTTTGCATTGAGATCCCAGCCACCAACAGTTGTCTGCCAGGCTGCAGCTTAGATGCTGGAGAGAGAAGGAGACGGGATGCTCCCATCAGTGAGATGGAAGCACCCAGAACTCAGACTGGAGGGGAGTTCACAGAAGAGAGCTCTTCAGTAGATTTTTGAGGTGCAGTTTTCCAGGTCTGTCAGCACGAGGTACCTGGCATCACAAAAATGGCTCCGTACGTATCATCTCATCCACCTCAAGAAGGTCCTGGTCTCTTCTTAACCATTTTATGGTCAGCCACATTATTAACTTTAATGTTTCTAGGAGCCACATTAATCAGAGTAAGAAGAAACAGGTGAAATTCATTTTAATCCTATATTCTATTGAATCCAATAAATACATCCAAAATATCATTTCAATACATAGTCAATAGACAAATCGCTAATGAGATGTTTTATATTCCTTTTTTTTCAACCAGGTCTTGGAAATCTGGTGTGTCTTTCACCCTTACAGTGCATCTCCCTTTGGACTAGTGCTTTCAAGCCACAGCAAGCACATGTAGCTACCATACTGGACGTTGCAACTCTGATATCGGACAAGCAGCCTTGGCTATGTGATAGGCTTTGTCTCAGGTCACCCAGATTATATACTTCTGAGCTGGGAATTCAGTCCAGTAATGCGACCATGAGATGTGCTTAAGTAGCAGGGATCATCTGGACAAGGACCTACAACAGGGCTCCTTGTGTTGACGATTCGGTCAGGATTGTTTTATGTTGTGAATAACCTGTGCGTTGTAAGATATTTACAACCTCCTCAGTCTCTCCCCACTAGAGGCCATTCAGTTCAGTTCAGTTCAGTCGCTCAGTCGTGTCTGACTCTTTGCGATCCCATGAATCGCAGCACGCCAGGCCTCCCTATCCATCACCAACTCCCGGAGGTCACTCAAACTCATGTCCATCGAGTGGGTGATGCCATCCAGCCATCTCATCCTCTGTTGTCCCCTTCTCCTCCTGCCCTCAATCTTTCCCAGCATCAGGATCTTTTTAAATGAGTCAGCTCTTTGCATCAAGTGGCCAAAGTTTTGAAGTTTCAGCTTCAACATCAGTCCTTCCAATGAACACCTAGGACTGATCTCCTTTAGGATGGACTGGTTGGATCACTTTGCAGTCCAAGGGACTCTCAAGAGTCTTCTCCAACACCACAGTTCAAAAGCATCAATTCTTCGGCACTCAGCTTTCTTCACAGTCCAATTCTCACATCCATACATGACCACTGGAAAAACCATAGCCTTGACTAGATGGACCTTTTTAACAATCTTGAAATTGTGACAACCAAAAATATCTCTAGATACTCCGAGATGTTCCTGGAGCAGGCGGCAACCTCATCCGCATTTGAGAACCACTGTGCTAGAATAAGATGGAGCTGGGGGGACTGGGAAGTATGGTTTGGCTTGTGTGACCAAAAGAGGGGACAGGCAGGGGTGAGGCTGGGTCTCAGGGACAAATGGAACCAAGTTTGTGGAACGTCAGCAGAGTATTCTCTCTTCATCTTTCACTGTTGCTTCTCTAACCCCCTCAACCTTCTTCTACTCTATGAGGCTGAAACCAGGGATGCTAATGGGCTCCAAGCTTGCACATCTCATTTTGACCACAGAGAGGGACTCTCTGCCCCTTTCCATTAACCTTCATTCCCAAATTCCCAGGGCAGGTCTCTGATTGGCCCATCCTAGGTCACATGGTCACTGCTGCACAGGGGTTAGGCAGGACTCCCAGATCATGAGGTAGGAGCAAGGGGAACAGTTCACCCAAAGAAGAGGGTGAAGTGCCGGGAAGATAAAACAATAGTGTCCCTTTCAGGGCAGTAAAATGCTCAGGAGCCAGAGAGATGGAGAATTATGTGGGGACCAGCATGAAGACTGATTTCCCTCCTCAGAAACCACAAGCAGGGTAGATGGGATGGAGCAGGCAAAGAGCTTCAAGCCCAGGTTGAGACTGAAAACAGAATTCAGATAATCTTTTTACTAAACTTTGAGCTTTAGAATGTCAGAAATCCCATTTTTCCCTTTGGAATTCTCCTTAGCATGAAGCAGAGCATGCGGCAGATATTATCAGTTCAGTTTAGTTGCTCAGTCATGTCCGACTCTTTGCGACCCCATGAATCACAGCACGCCAGGCCTTCCTGTCCATCACCAACTGCCAGAGTCTACCCAAACCCATGTCCATTGAGTTTGTGATGCCATCCAACCATCTCATCCTCTGTTGTCCCCTTCTTCTCCTGCCCTCAATCTTTCCCAGCATCAGGGTCTTTTTAAATGAGTCAGCTCTTTGCATCAGGTGGCCAAAGTTTTGAAGTTTCAGCTTCAACATCAGTCCTTCCAATGAACACCCAGGACTGATCTCCTTTAGGGTGGACTGGTTGGATCTCCTTGCAGTCCAAGGGACTCTCAAGAGTCTTCTCCAACACCACAGTTCAAAACCATCAATTCTCTGGCACTCAACTTTCTTTATAGTCCAACTCTCACATCCATACATGACTACTGGAAAAACCATAGCCTTGACTAGACAGAACTTTGTTGGCAAAGTAATGTCTCTGCTTTTGAATATGCTATCTAGGTTGGTCATAACTTTCCTTTCAAGGAGTAAGTGTCTTTTAATTTCATGCCTGCAATCACCATCTGCAGTGATTTTGGAGCCCAAAAAAATAAAGTCTGACACTGTTTTCCCATATATTTGCCATGAAGTGATGGGACTGGACGCCATGATCTTTTTCTGAATGTTGAGCTTTAAGCCAACTTTTTCAATCTCCTCTTTCACTTTCATCAAGAGGCTCTTTAGTTCTTCTTCGCTTTCTGCCATAAGGGTGGTGTTATCTGCATATCTGAGGTTATTGATATTTCTCCCGGCAATCTTGATTCCAGCTTGTGCTTCATCCAGCCCAGCATTTCTCATGATGTACTCTGTATATAAGTTAAACAAGCAGGGTGACAATATACAGCCTTGATGTACTCCTTTTCCTATTTGGAACCAGTCTGTTGTTCCATGTCCAGTTCTAACTGTTGCTTCCTGACCTACATATAGGTTTCTCAAGAGACAGATAATATATGCAATGGTTAACTTTATGTGTCAACCTGGAGGGTGTTTTTAAATGAGATTAATATTTAAATCAGTGAACTTTGGGTAAAAGAGATTGCCCTCCATACTGTGGGTGGGCCTCATCCAATCAAAGGCCTGAATATAACAAGACAGGCCTCCAAACAAGAGGGAATTCTCCAGAAAACTGCCATCAGACCTCATCTGCACCACTGGCTCTCCTGGGTCTGCAACCTGCCAGCCCACACTGCAGATTTTGGACCTGTCAGCCTCCATAATTTCATGAGCCAATTCTTTATGATATCTATATCTATCTACATATGTCAGTTCAGTTCAATCACTCAGTATCGACTCTTTGCAACCCCACAGACTGCAGCACACCAGGCCTCCTTGTCCATCACCAACTCCTGGAGCTTGCTCAAACTCATGTCCATCAAGTCAGTGATGCCATCCAACCATCTCATCCTCTATCGTCCCCTTCTCCTCCTGCCTTCAATTTTTCCCAGCATTAGGGTCTTTTCCAATCTACATATATAGATACATATCTATCTATCTAATCTATTTCTCTGTGGAACCCTAACTAATACAATACGTTTTCATCAGATGAGGCTCTTTCTTATTAGATATTGGAGACTGAAATTTTGAGAAGGGGAGATGGCTTTAAATAAGACCCAAGCTGAGTATGGGATGAGGCATGGATGGGGCGGGCCGGGGCGGGCTGGGGCGGGCTGGTGGGAGCAGGGAGAAGTAGGGCTGACTATCAGAGCAATGGTAGATGGGACCAGTTGGAATGGGCCATGGGATTTGGGAAGGGCGGGAGAGGGAAGCCAAGTTGGTGAGCCCTGGGCTGGGGCCCTGGGAGCCAATAGGAAGCTTCTCAAGGAGAAGACAGAGGCCTGCAAGGATCCCCGGGATCACCAGCCCAGGGAAGCAGGGACACAAAGCCAGCCAGAGGGAGGAAGAGGCTTGGCCAACCACACCAGGCAAGCCCTGCCAGGAGCACGGCCCCTGCTCAGGAGACACAGGGCAGTTCACTCGCACCACTGTGGGCCCTTGGCTGTGACCTCTCTAAGCCAAGCCTCCTTGTCTGCCAGTGGTGACTAATGGTTACCACCCACTGCGTTACCGTGAAGATCAAGTGGGATTATAATTGCGAAGCACAGAGCACAAAATAGGTGTTTAATAAACCTCTTGGACGGCCTGTTGGCAGCTGCCTGGTCCTAGCGCCCACGCCCCAGCTGGCCCTGCATGCAGGGAAGAGCATGCTGGCCTTTTCCTAAGAGCGACTATTGTTGGGCATTCCCACGAGCCAAGTGCTTCTCTACATGCTTTACCGGTAGACATTCACTCCTCAAACAATCTTCGGGTGGTGTTGTTGTTCAGTCACTAAGTTGTGTCCGACTTCAGGGATAGCACTAGGATTATTATCCCTATTTTTCAGCTGAGGATACTGAGGCTCAGAGACCTGCCCAGAAGCACACAGCTCTTAAGTGCTGGAGCTGAGCTTCAGATCCAGGCTGCTGGACTCGGGGCCTGTTCAGCTCTGCTCAGCCACCCTATGATGTTCTGCCACCAGACTCTGAGGTCTATGAGGGCAGGGGGGCCCTCGCTGACCATCTAGCCTGTAGGATTAATGGTCGCCCTGCAGAGAATTCGAACACTGCACCAGGAAAAGGCAGCACTCAGCCCCTCCTCGGGGCCCTCAGTGCACCTTCTCAGAGACCGAGACTCTGGGCTGAGCAGTCTACACCCGGAACACCAATCAGAGCGATTCAACAGCTGAGAGCCAAGAGAGGACCACAGTGGCTAGATCACCACATCTACCCAGAGCCAGATGCTAGGCTGTGATGTTGAACCAGCACTTACAACTTCGGGGGCTTTAGGCAAGTTACCTAACCTCTCTTGGTTCAGTGACTTCAAACAGAAAGCAGATAATGAAAATACTAACCACACAGTGTTGGCTAAGAGAGGCAATCGAGTGACTTTTTACTCACATAGTGAGTGCTGAGTAAATGTCACTCATTTTCAGAGGAAGTGTTGAGGCCTAGGAATGAAAGACAGCAGCTGCTGCTTATCAGAGGTGAGATGTTCTAGGTCCTTTCTCTGCATTGTATTCACGGACTCTCACCACCTGCCTGGGAGGCGAGGCCTGGGGGGTGGTCATTATTCCTAATGACTGGCAGATGAGGAAGATAAGGGATGAGAGGGCAAGGGAGTGCCCCAGGTCACACAGCTGAAAGGCCAAGGCAAGACTTCACTTTGTTTCTGACTTGAAACCACAACACCTCCTGCCCTTGCTGCGCCAAGGAATCTTGAAGGGGAGCACAGACCTGCTCCCCAGACAGAAGAGAATTCAGGACAAAGGTGAAGAGGAGACGAGATGGAGGAGGAGGGCAGGGCAGTGGCTCGTTGGTTGGACCCTGGGAGAGGAGCTTTCAAAATGTTGCATCACTCTGCGCCATTGTCATCCCCATTTCCCAGGTGAGGATGGTGAAGCTCAGCCAAGTAAAGGGCTCATCCAAGGTCATAGAGCCAGTAGGCACTGAACCAAGATTAGAACCAGATCTGACTCTAAACTCATTGAACATTGAAGCCCACCTGCTCTGCTCAGGGGCACCTGGAGAAGGAGGGATGGGAGGTGGATAGGGAGCGGGCGGGGAGGTTGCAGCCTTAGTTCCATGGGCATCCAAAGAAGTGTCCTGGAGCATTCAGAGGACCAGGATGCTGCTAAGTGGAATTCTGAATCCCACGTGGATTATGAGGAGGGTTAGTTCCTTCCCAAGAGAGAAGGGGTACAGGGGACAGAGACAGGCTTTACTAAGCACACAGGTCTGCAGTGACGCCTCTGAGCCTCCATCTTCCTCTTCATGCTTCCATTCCAGTTTCAACCACACCGTCTGCTTTCTCTCTGTCTCCCCACTGAAATGACACCTCCTAGAAGAGAGGAACTGGGTCTCTCCATCTCTGTGCCCCTGGAAATCCACACAATTGGCCTGCAGTATTTGAACTCACACAGCATCCTCTGCTCCACACACCCACCCCGTCACGCACCATCCCCATTCCCTTTGTCCTCAAAGAACGTATCTGTAGTTGACACATCGCATATGCTAGGCTGTGAAGAGGAGAGACAGTCTGTTTGTGAGTACCTAGGAGAATTTCTGGCACATGGGAGGCACTCCATAAATACCTGTCAGATAATTGAATGAACAGTAGGTATGCAAGATGATCTTTTAAAATCAGTGATAGGGCAGTGGCATTGTATACTGGGCAGTTACGTGTGTTACTGCAGCGAATCCTCACATGCAGCTTTTGATCATTATCTATCATTTAAAGATCAGATGAGAGAGGAAAAGTGACTTTCCCAGGGTCACACAAGTGGTTGGTGGCGTTTGTGGGATTCAAGCCTGGTTCTACCTAATTCGAAAGCTATCCCTGTTCCCCTTCTCCCTTCTCTCCCTAATCTAATGGGGAAATCAGCAAAGCACGGTGCTTGCTTTGCCAGGAGGATGGTTACATACATGCCATTCTCTGGTTACACAGTTCACAACATTTCTGATCTGGTCATCAGAGGACAAGGACCAACCAGGCTGAAATAAAGAAAGCATCCAGCCGCACCTGTTCAGTGAAGATCGATAAGCTGTGAATGATGTAACTGAACTCAAGACAGCCTCAGTTTTCATTTCCTGGTTTTACGGGGATTCAGAGAAGTGAAGTAATTTGCCCAAAGCCACACAGCCAGCTCCTGGGAATGCTGAGTGGAGATTTGATCCCAGCTTTGCTTGACTCCTATGTTTTCCCCAAGCTGTTTCTGTTTTATGCATGCATTGGCAGGTCCTGGAGCCAAACTGCAAAGCTATCCATAGGCATCTGTTCTTACCCTATTCCCATAGGATTTCAAATCCTTGGTAGCTAATTTCAACTTCAGTATGAGTTTAACAGGGGTTCCAATAGGATCCTTCGGAGACTAAAACACCTTTGGGGTTTAGTCAAATAAACCTCTGAAGGAAATTCAGGCATTTGGGCAGAGGCTTGAGTGTAATCAATAACTATGATCCTTCCTGTATGGTGCCACCCCCTTTCCTGGGAATAACTCTGTCCCCACTTCAGCCACTGAAGCTCTCTCTCTGGAGAGGCCATGTCTTACAGGACCCTGCTCCCCAACCTGTTGATCGGTCCAAACTGAGCCAATCATGGCACCCTCCTACCTCAAGCAGTTTTGATTGCCCCAGCCCAGACCGGAGACCTTTCCTAGGACTTTTTGAATGGGAACTGAAGGAATAGGTGACAGCTTCTCCAGCAACAGAACGTGCAAAATGTTCGACTCAAGAACCAAGAGGTAGCAAATTCACAGAGAGAGATCCATGTGAGAGTTGAGACAGCCTGCCTTGTGTCCCTGAGGACATGGGATGCTGGGGGGTGCGTGTGGGAGGGGCAGTCTTTTGTGCATGCTCTGTTCAGTGCCATAGCCCGCTTCCTCTGGGGGTTTCTCCATGGAAACACTGCCCACACAGGCGCCAGCCTCACTCTGACCCCACAGTCCCCTTCAAAGCTTTTACTCCTCATCCCTTCTCTGGCCTGAGCCTCGCCCAGCTGGGCCTGGAATGGCAAACCCCAGAATTCCTGGCTGAGCCCTTCTGCTGTCATCTGAAATTCAGCCCCGGAGATGCCCACCCACTCCTGCTCCCTTCCCTCCAGAAGGCCGGATGTGCACGTGCCTGGGGCGCACAGCCACACTACACACACGTGCCCATGCACACACGGCACCACACGCCCACTCACCTCTCAGAGCACGCTCCCATTTATAGACACAAAACCGCACTTCACAGGGTACCTTGTGCCCTTGAATGCCACGCTCTCACTTCCACGCGTGCGCACACACAAATCCTCTCCCGCATGTGCGCAGGGTCAGAGCCACAGGAGCATTTGCAAATGCCCATGATATTGAACACTCACACTCTCATATTCACACCACGGGCCCACAGTCCTTTTCTTTGTGACAATGCAGACTTTCCCCGGGAAGACCTTGAACCCTAGCGCAGGGCACAACATGCTAGCACCTTGTTCCATCCTCCAACCAACACCATGAGGAAGGTACCCTTTGCACCCTCGCTTTACAGATGAGACAGCGCAGTTCAAAGAGGGTAAGTGCCTACAGGCACAAAGCCACCAAGTCACAAGCTGGGCTCTGGCCCCTGGCAGTGTGGCTCCAGAGCTGAACTATCAGTGCCAGTCGTGTGCTCACTTAACCTGTGTCTGAGCCAGAATAAGTTCACTGCCCTAACTGGCATTGAGGTTGCCCGTCTGCAAAAGGAAGTTAACAGGGGTATTCTCTCATCCGCTCCGCCAACAGATGGAGAGTGTGTGATTTCATAGTTAACACTTGGTAAGTGGTAAGTGGGAGAAACCCCATGCCTCTCAAAGTATTTACAAATAGCCTACCGGATTGGATTCACACAACCTAGAGGGGAACCTTCCTGGAGGTTCGGGAAGGTTATGAACAGGAGGCTGAGGTCTGTCCCCGGCTAGTGGTGGGGCCAGCACAAGCACCTGGGCGCCCTCAGGGTCCCAAGTGGCCAGAGTGGCCCAGACTTCTTTCCCGCCTCCTCCATCCGGACACGGGAGGGATCTGCTCCCCTGGAGAGGTACAACCCCTGCCACCTCTAACTTCTTCCACCTTTCTTTCCCTCAGCTAACACTGAATGAATATTTAATACCTACCACATGCCAGGAACTGCCATCCCTGCCCACACAAGCTTGCATTCCACAAGGGGAGCAGATGAAGCCTGCCTCCATGTGTGTGTGTGTGTGTGTGTGTGTGTGTGTGTGTGTGTGTGGCGGTGGGGCACTAAAGGTGGAAGTTCAGGGACCTTTCGGGGCACATGGATGGAGCCCCTGGGGGTCCAGGAGGCTTCCCTGAAGAGGAATGATGCCCTCCTGGTACCGGTGCATTTGAAATGAAGTCTCAGTGTGGGGAGGAGGGGTAGAGTGGTCCGGCGCTGAGCCCCAGAGGTCAGAAAGCCAGGCCACTGGGAGAACTCATCTCCCACCCACCCACAGTCGGTGCCTCCGAGCCCACTGACTCCTGTCAGAAGGGCACTCCTTCCAGCATCACCCAAAGGCTGGCTGCAGCAGGGTCCCGGGGACCCCCCGCCCCAGCTGTCCTTGTACCTGGCTGGCCTCCCTCCATCTCCAGGGAAGCTAGATCCATCCTGGGCCTAATTTATCAGCCTCTCCCTGGAATCATCCCAGACGCTGTCACTGGTCTCATTTTCTGACCTGCCTGAGGGCCAGGGAAGGAAATTCATTAGGCTGGGAGAGCTGGTGGCCCGGCCCCTCTGTCTGGGCGTCTGTCCCCCCTCCCCCCGCTGCTCTCCCCTGCTATGCTCTTCACCTGCAAAGGGAGGAGTTCTGCAATCCACCAGGGTCACCAAGGCAGTGACACCAGGAGCTGATGGTTCCCCAGGGGAGGTTCCTGACCAAGGAAAGACAACCGCAGAGAGCGTCTCAGAAGCTCCTTGAGGCTGCCCTCCAGCACTGCCTTCCCACGCTCCCCAGGTGGCCTTCCCTGACCAAGCCTTTTCCACCGGGGAGTGCGGGAATCTCCCTCCTGGTAACCGAAGGCAGGTACACCAGCTCTGCCTGCATTTATGCGAAAGGTGTCTTTCTGAGCAAGATGTATGAAGATCAGATCTTCTAACACAGACTGTTCCTTTTAAAGCTGACAAGAGGGAACTTCCAGAGCATTCTCACCCCTACCTAGGGCAAACAGGATAGTTCAAAGGAGTACAGGGATGTGTGCCTTTTATTTTAATATATATTAAAACAAATTTTTAAATGCATAAATATATAAGTAGCATGTCTAATCTTTGATTACAGAAGATAATTGTTTTGAATAAAGCTTAAATAAGTATTCACATTTTAAAAAGCAGATCAGTTCCTTAAAATGAAAAATAATAGTTACAGGAAGTATACAGATTTGGCAAAAACACTAGAGTTAAACACACACAGTGAATGCATTGCCAAGGTTAAATTTCTTGAGGTGAAGCAAACCTTGATTAAGCCAGCCTATTCCATGGAGGGAAACTGCAAGCCTTGTTTACCTGCTTCTCCAGCACCTGCCCACCTCAGTCCACAGAAGGGAAAGCATTCAAACCAGAGGCTGCCTGTGTGCACTGACCCCGGAGCTTTGGGGCCTCGGGAAATGTTCAGCCCCCATGACTGGCTGGCAGGGGAGAGGCGGAGGCCGTCACCCCTGATGTCTGACTCCGTGGGGGCCAGCAGGGAAGCAGGGAGGGAGAGCTAGGGCCCCGGGGTGGTCCTCCCGTGGTTACCTCTCCCGACCTAAGGAGAGGTGAGATGCTGAGACCCCGGAGGCTGCAAGGAGCAGATGTAGAGCAGTGTTTGCAGCTTCCTCTGTGTTGGTAATATACTGGAGTCAGTCTCTTCTCTCTCTCACACACACACACACACGCAGCAATCACTGAGCACAGTCATCGCCATCTACATGCACACACATGTTTATAGGCAGACACACTGTTTACTCAAACACAGAGATATAGGTACAGACACACACACACCCCACAAATATCTGTGTACATAAAAACACATCAACATACCTTCATGTATGCACATGTACACAGATTCATTTTACACACACGTAGACACAATCACGCCCACCATCACCTACATATACACGTAGACATGGATACCATGTCAGAAGTAAGCAAATCCACAGACATATCTGCCCAGATATTCAAACACAGGCAGATAGAGAAAGAAAGACACCACATACACAAAGAAAGACACCTATATACAAGGACACACAGCACAATCTCACACTTATTTGCATATTCACAGACCCACTATGACACACGCAAATCAATGCACACACAGGGAAACACACACACACACATACACACGCATACACGCAAGCAGAGGATGCAAATATCCACTCCCAGCTGTAGTACAGAATAGCCCACCTTTGGTTTGGGAATGTCACATCAGACATAACAGGATTTGCTGCCCACGTGTCCCCTCAGCTGCCCTCTTCCCAGGTCACAGAGCGTGCCCTGGAGCGGGGCCTGAGCCAGGTGTCTAGGGACAGGGAGGAGGGTACCCCACATCCCCACAGGGAGCTCAGGGCTGAGGGACTCAGAGGGAGGCCTCCCCACTGCCCCGTAAGTACACGGGCGAGGCCGTCACCCGACCCACGTCTTTAGCACATGGTTTGTATTAGACACTCCATCTGCTGCAATAGCACGAAGCCATCTGACCCACGGGCACTCAGTCACAGGACAGGGGAAAGAGGGTGAACCAGAGGTCATCTAAAGGAGTGCAGTCAAGCAAACCAGAGGTCAAATGCTTCTTCTGTCACCCCAAAGCTGTGGGCCTTGAGTAGGTCACTGTAGCTGTCTGAGCCTTAGTTTCCTCATCTGTAAAATGAGTTCAATGATAATCCTAGCTCAAAGAACACTGTGAGAACTAAATTAGATGGTGCATATAGGCTGGTGGCTCAGCTGGTAAAGAATCTGTCTGCAATGCAGGAGACCTGAGTTTGATCCCTGGGTCTGGAAGATTCTCTGGAGAAGGGAATGACAACCCACTCCAGAGAGTCCCATGGACAGAGGAGCCAGGCAGGCTACAGGCCATGGGGTCACAAAGAGTCGGACACGACTGAGAGACTAACACTTATTGAACACCCAGTACATCTCTCATCGCACAGTAAGCGCACTGTAAACCAGCTGTTCTCAGCTTGGTACTATTGATATTCGGGGCAGATAATTCTTTGCTGTGTATGTGTGGTTGGGGGCTGTTCAGCACAGTGTAGGATGTATAGCAGCATCCCTGGCCTTACTCACTAGATGCCAATAGAAACCCCTCTTCCAAGTTGTGGCAACAAAAAAATGTCTCCATACACTGCCAAATGTCCGCTGGGGGGTACGAAATCTCCCCCTGTTGCGAATCACTGCTATGCATGTTACTATTAATTAATTATATGTTATTATTAATTAATTAATTGATAATATGCTATTATTAGTGTTGTTGCTATGATTATCATCACCATCATTAGGATGATGTTAGCTATAAGACAGTCAGTACAGAAAGGGGACCCAGGACTTACCTGGTAGCGCAGTGGATAAGAATCCGCCTGCCAGTGCATGGGTCACAGGTTCAATCCCTGGTCAGGGAAGATTCCACATGCTGCAGAGCACCTAAACCCTTGCGCCACAACTGTTGAGCCCGAGGGCTGCAACTACTGAAGCCCGTGGACCCAGAGCGCATGCTCCGCAACAAGAAGCCCACGCACTGCAACCAAGAGTTGCTCACCGCAACTAGAGAAAGCCTGTGCACAGCAACAGAGACCCAGGGCAACCAAAAATAAATAAATAAAATAAAAAAGAAAGGGGACCCAGAGCAGAGTGAGAACATGCCTTTGTTCCAACAGCCACGACCCTTCTCTCTCTCCTCCTCACCCCCGATCCCCGCCCTTTCTCTGCGGTTGGCTCCTGAAGCCACTTTACCTGACCAGACCCGGCCTAGCTGAGCAGCTGAAGGGGAAGTGGTCGAGGCACCTGCAGGGGAGTGAGGAGTGGCGTTAGGATCGCTCTCCCCAGATAAACTGGCTGGCCAGGAGCAACTACGTACCTGGAAACCAGTTTTCCAGAGAAGATGTTCAGGATGCACCCAACTTCTGGGTGACCTTAGGTGGGGTGGGGCGTGGGGGCCAGGACCAGGGAAGCCAGAAGCCAAGAAAGTCATCTGGGAAAGCAAAGGAGCAGAACAAATGACCCCTTGGAAAGTAACCTTATCATATCTATTAAAATACAAAATAGTCATATCTTTTGACCACATAATCCTTTACATGGAAATCTATCCAACATAACAAACACCAGTTTAAAAGACTTATAAGTAGCACATGTTTATTGTAGTACTGTTTGTAGTGGCAAAGACTGGAAACATTTTCATGTCCATCAACTGGTTGAGTAAATAACAGGTCACTCAAACAATGGAATTGGAGAAGGGAATGACAACACATTCCAGTATTCTTGCCTGGAGAATCCCAGGGACGGGGGAGCCTGGTGGGCTGCCATCTATGGGGTTGCACAGAGTCGGACACGACTGAAGCGACTTAGCAGCAGCAGCAGCAGCAGCAAACAATGGAATACTAATGTGATTTTTAAAAGAAATTAGCTGTATAGCCAATAATCGGGGTTGACACCTAGGATATAGTTAAGTGAGAAAAATAAGATACAGAATAGTATCAATTACAAGATCCCACTGTTTGGCAAGAAGCAACTTATTTTTATAAGCCTCATTTTGTACATGTTTGAGCATGAAAACTACTAACATTGGCTGCTGGGCAAGAAGCATGGAATAAAATGAATATACAGAGACTACTTTTTGTATATGTGTACGTATAGCTTATTCAATCATTGGGTGTTTTCACGCACAGTAATGAAAGAAGTCTACTCTGTTCATTTCTTCGTAAGAATTTAGTAAGGAATGTTGTTAAATGAAGAGAACTCATTATTGAACCAGTCTCCAAAGCTGAGGGCTCTTTTTTTTTTTGAAAAGTGAATTTTATTTTTATTTATTTAAAGTATGTTGAGCAACTCACTCATTCACTGATTCATTCAACAAATACTTCCTAAGTGAGCATTGCCCTAGGCGTGTGCACACAACAGGAAATTAGATGCATCCCTGTCTCCTGGAGCTCATACCCTGGGAGAGCAGCAGACAGCAAACAGATGAACACCTGCGTGTAAAGCATTGCGCAGTCATGTTTGCATGAAAAATAGAGCAGGGCAGGGAACAGAGTGATGGACAGTGCCCAGCCTTTTAGACAGGGTGGCCAGAGAAGGTCCCTGGGCACAGGCCCAAAAAGGGACTGAGCGGGCACAGAGCAAAGTGGAGATCTGGGCAAGAGTGTTCCTCAGAGGATCCAAGAGGGCAAAGCCCTGATCAACATGCTTGGTGAGTCAAACACAGAAGGAGGTCAGTGCAGGAGATGGTGCTACGTGGGCACAGGAAGGACTTGGAATTTTAATGCACATGATCTGGGCACCTCTGGAAAGTTTAGGGCAGGGGAATACAATGGTCGTATTTCCCCCTGACCAGATTGGATGAGGAGTCCTCCTCCTCTAGAAAAGCAGGCTCCAGTGTTTCTGACCTTCTTCAAGACTGCTATCAGCCCAGGCCCTACATTGGAGGGTCTGAGGAGAGGTACAGCAGCAGTCCTGGTGGGCTCAGGCGGAACTGCAGGGCTGCACAACGCCCTGATCATTCTGACAAACAGCCGCAACACGATGCCAACGGATGAGAAGCAACGGGCACTCCCATCCATCGCTGGTGGGAGAATTCTGGCAAAATGATCCCTCTGGAAGCAGTTTGGCATCACCCAGTCAGCTGGACACACACATACCCAGAGACCCACAGTTGTACTGGCTATGGATCTTCCAGGGAACCGAGCAAGTGCGTTGGAGAATACACGCACCCTCATTCGCTCAGCAATGCCATTCACGATCGTGAAGACGGGACCAGCCCAAACGCCCACAGAAAGGAGAACGTGTGAGGACACTGGGTGGCATTCCTCCAGAGGAACACAGCACAGCCGTGAAGACGGACCAACCGCTGCGTGCCTGGGCTTGAGTCCACAGAGTTCTCCAGACCGAATGCTGGAGTGGGGGGCCACTCCCTTCTCCAGGGGATCTTCCTAGCCCAGGGATCGAACCCAGGTCTCCCGCATTGCAAGTGGATTCTTTACCAGCTGAGCCGCCAGGGAAGCCCGAGCATACTGGAGTGGGTAGCCTATCCCTTCTCCAGAGGATCTTCCCAACCCAGGAATTGATGCTTGGGCTTGGGGCTTGGGCTCAAGGGCTTAGGTTTGGGCTCCCAAACCCTCATGTGAGTGAAAAAAGCAAGTCACAGACACATACAGTATGATTCCATTTACCCGAAGTCCCCACACAGCCAAAACTAGCTATCCATTGTTTGAAAGTGAAAGTGAAGTCACTCAGTCGTGTCCAACTCTTTGCGGCCCCATGAACTGTAGCCTACCAGGCTCCTCCATCTATGGGATTTTCCAGGCAAGAATACTGGAGTGGGTTGCTATTTCCTTCTCCAGGGGATCTTCCAGGGATCGAACCCAGGTCTCCCTCATTGTAGGCAGATGCTTTACCATCTGAGCCACCATAACTAAATCATAAAAATATAAAGAAAAGCAAGGGAGGAATTAATACCACATTCAAAATAAGGAGATGGAGATGCTGTAGTTTTCTTTAAAAAGTGAAAAGAGTTGATACTTCATTGTACAACTCACTTAAAAAGAAGCCAAGATTTATGAATGTCTCTTGACTTATTATGTTGTTAAAGTAGAAGAGGCAGGTGAAATTATCACTAGACTAAATCTCTCTCTCCTCCCTTTCCAGTGGGACTATAAGTTTCCAGCAAAAGAGTGCTCCATACCTGTTGGTTGTATTGTTTAAACCTTGAAAGAAGCTACACACTTATACCCATTTCAGAAGTCAGCAGAGTGGGGCGCAGAGAGGCACAGTCACTGACCCGTGCTTTCCTGGGATTCAAATCCAGATCAGTGTGACTCCAAAGTCAGAAAGAACTCAAAGTGTGGGAAGAACTGAAACCAGGCCACAGTCGCTGGAGTGTGGTCTGTCAGGGCCAAATGATGAAGGGATTTGTAGGTCGTGGAGAGAAGCCTGGGTTTTATTAATGGTGTCCTGGGGAGCCACCAATGGGCTTTAGGGCAGAGAAGGGACAAGGCCAGATTTGCATTTTATAAAAATTTCTCCAGCTGCTGGGTCAAGAGTAGATTGGAAAGGGGTGACCATGAACACCGGCAGGGAGGCTGCGGATACAGGCCGATGGAGGGGAGCTGAACGGATTCTTGAGACCTTTCAGGGAGGGTCACAGAATCTGGCAAAGGATTGAATATGGGGCTTGAGGGGAAAGAAGGGGTCAAGAATTTGATTTCAACAATGGAGTGGAAAGTGGTGGCATTTGAAATAACAGAAGAAACCAATATGGGGGGAATCCCTTTAATTAAACAGAACTTCCAGTTTGTTTCTTGGCCTCCACACTGGAGCCAAGGGACAAGCACAAGCTGCCTGAAGAGTCACCCCCGACCCCAGCAGAGGCCATGCTCTTGACCTACCCACACACTCCAATTTCTCTTTCTCTGCAGGTCAGTGCTTTCCTCCCAGCTCCCTCTGCCCTATGTACAAACTGATGCCCCCCACTCCAGTGAGCCCAGGCCTGGCCTGAAACCTTAGGGGAGCCCAGATTGAGCCGCCAAGCTGAGACACTCCCACCGCGGCCCTGTGTGTTTGGTGTTGGTCATTCCTCTGGCCTTTGGTGACATTCTCTAGTCTCCAGCCTTTTGCAAAGTCGGAGAGAATCCTCAAAAATCTGTACTGGCCCATGAGCTACCAAAATCATCCTTGGGGTCGCCTAGAAGTTGGGTAGCAGAATGAAAAGCAACTGAGCATCTTTCCTTTTCCCCCGAGTATCACCTGAATTACAATTTGCTTTTCCTGGAGATGGTAGAGTAGTGTTTAAGCCAATGTATTTGGAGTCACACAGTTTGGGGCTGGAAACCAGCTCGAGCAGCGTTAACAGCTGTGTGATCTTGGGTAGCACCATGCCTGGCACATAGTAGGGCCTTACATAATGGAAAGTGGTAGTGATTTAAGGAAGACGAAAACAAAGAGAAGAGAATTTGGGCAGGCGGATCCCTTAGAGATCTTCCTGCCACTATATAGACTGGTAAACTGAGGTCTGGAGAGGTTGATGGGCCTGCTCTAGCAATCTCATTAGACGTAGAATTGGGGAGTAAATGCCACACCTGACCCCCAGGCCAGTCCTCTCTCCAGACCTCCTCTGGGAGAGCCAGGAACGCTAGAGGAGGCGGCAGAACCTATAAAACGTGTTTTCAGTTGACTGCAAGGTTGGCCTAGAGCAGAGGGGCACACAAGTGTCCCAAGGATGGGTTGGGTTTGCCGGTCTCTACAATTTAGGCAGCACGATGATTAGAAAAATATCTGACCTACTTGGTACAATTTGTAAATCAGGAAGTTTCATGTGAGAGGAACAGGGAAACTCACATTACCTTATGTAAAACAGATAGCCAATGGGGATTTGCTGTATGACTCAGGGAACTCAAACCTGTAACAATCTGTAACAATCTAGAGGGGTGGAATGGGGAGGGAGGTTCCAGAGGGAGGGGACGTATGTATACCTATGGCTGATTCATGTCCATGTTTGGCAGAAACCAACACAATTCTATAAAGCAATTATCCTTCAATTAAAAATAAATAAATTTAAACCTTTTTAAAAAGGGGGAAAAATGCAAGTTTCTGAATTAAAAAAAAAAAAATCAGAAGCCCTGGCCGCACTGGTTGTATTTATTCAGACAGTAAGTGTTTGGGGCTGACCTGTGCTGCTCCCTCTGGCTGGCTCCACGGTCTGTTTGCCGCAGTCACCACCCTTCTCTACTGTCTCCTGGTTACTACAGCCTGCTGTTGCCTGCTGTGCACCTTCATGCCTGACCGCCTGTGTTTTGAACACGTAGCCTGCTTCCCTCATGTGTGTGACCTGCCCTGTCCTGTGGTCAGGCATTTAGTATTCTGGCCCTAGAGTGTTTCCTTTAAAAACAAACGTTTTAGGAGACAGAGCTATAGAACATGTTCTTATCCACCTGTACCATATTACCTTCTGTTTTCTTGAGTCATTTCTCTCAAACTCGTGGGAAATGAAACCTTCCTCCTCACGAGCATTTGGAAACAGAAAATTCTGCCTGTGGTCATAGTTCAGCCCTTTAGATTTCCCACTCTGTCTTTCAGTTTGGATCTTACTAAGGGTTACAGTCCTCACTTTTCCACAGTCTTTCCTCCCCCGACCCGCTTCCTTTGCCTGCCTACTCGGTGCCTCTCCTCCCCTCCTCCCTACAGAAGCCCAGCCCTGTGTTCTGTCCCCTGCAGCTCAGAGGGGGCCTGCCCTTCCTTTCTGCATCTGGCAGGCAAGAGAATCCACAGACAGACAGCACTGCCAAGTAAGTGCACTCTGGACCCGGGAGGTGTGGCAGGGGTGGGGTCAGATGTCTTGACTTTCTTAGAGCAGGAAAAACAGTCATCAACTTCCCACCCCCATGCGTTGCCCTGGACGGTGGGATAAGCAGTCTTTACCTGCCTTCCCTCCACTTTTAGAGAATAAATGAGTAAATGAAATGTCTTGTCTATCTGGAGCTTCTATTTAGACCTACACCACTTTCAAATTTGCTGTGGCCTCTGAACCAGCTTCCCTGCCTCCACCTCTTCCCCTCCTACCATGCCTCAAATGCAACCAGGTCTCCCTCCTGCTTAAATGCCAACAAGAGGTCTCCATCGCCTCCAGAATAAAGTCTAAGGCCTTGGCCAACTGGGTGCGGCCACCAAGCTTCCCAGCTTCATCTCTCGCCTTCCCATGAGTAGTGGGCACTCAGGCTAGGAAGCCACAAGCTCTCACCTGTTCTTCTGCTTTGCCTGTGGTTCTTCTTCTACTAGGGCAGCCTCCTGTCAGTGCTTTAGGGGTCAGCCTAACCTCCACCTCCGCCCTGACTCTCTGTCTCAGTGGTTAGATTGTCTTCCTTCTTCTCTGCGCTGACACCTCTCTGCTGTGACCTGCACAGTTGCGTGATGTTTGCAGATCTGAGGCTCTCAGACAAGGACCTTGGGGTTTGTCTGTGTCCTCAGACCCTGGCACAGAGCCTGGCAGGAGGAATGGCTAATAACAACCTGAAGAACTGAAACGGTGCAGTACTGGATTTCAGCCAAGACACAGAAGGGTGTTTGAAACTGGAAGAGGTCGTCCTTGGGTCTTTTGAGAATGTCTTCTGTTTCATACAAACAAAATTTCTGTCCTTCAAGGAGATGATCATGGGCTTCCTTTCCATTTGCCAGTCACAAGGCCCTTCCTCTTCTTCCTCCCACAGAAATACATCCTTCCATCAAAGACACTGGACCACAAAGTGCCTTGAGTTATGACTGACCATTTTATGGCTCTAAATCTTATTATTCCAAATGGACCGTAAGCTCCTCAAGGATAGATCTGTGATATTCATCCATCCATCCATCCATCCTTCTATTCACCCGTCCATCCATTTATCCATCCATCTATCCATCTGACCATCCATCCACATAGCACGAATCCATCCATCCATCAGTCCTTTCATCCATCTGATCACTCATCTACCCATCTATTCATCCAGATACCCATCCATTCATTCACCCAACCACAAGTTCTGTAAACAGGGTGATTGCCCCAGGTGTGGGTGACCGGAAAAGCCTGGTGTGGCAGGAGCAGCAGCAAGAACACGGGGAGGTGCAGCTGAGCGGGTGCTTCAGAGCTGGGAGGCTGCATCCAGGAGCCCTCTGTCTGGGTATCAGCAACACTAAGACATCGGCCTGTGTTTAGGCAGCACTGTAGCACTGAGCTGGCATTCCAAGTGCTTCATCGCTCACTCATGTATACAAACATGCTCAGTAATAGAGAGGTATTTTTCCTGTGATGTCACTTTCTCTTACATGATGTGAAGTGTCTACTTATATACACCATATATGTCTATATATAAATAGACAGACACACAGCACGTATGTGCAAGCACACGTGCACATTGCTTCTTTCTCCTCCCTGACACTCGGTCTACAGAAAATAATTCACTGAAATGCAGACGCTGTCATCATCATCTTCGTAATTATATAAGTACCACATCTTATAATCTGTCACTAAGCTGTGTCTGACTCTTTTGCGACCCCATGGACGGTAGCCCACCAGGTTCCTCTGTCCATGGGATTTCCCAGGCAAGAATACCCGAATGGGTTGCCATTTCCTACTCCAGGGCATCTTTTAGACCCAGGGATTGAACCTAGGTCTCCTGCTTAGCAGGTAGATTCTTTACCACTGAGCCATCAGGGAAGCTATCACACCTTATACTTCTACATAATATTATATATATATATATATATGTATATATATATATGATATTTATATAACTCTTTAGTGAGTACCACTTTACCAGGAAAATCAAACGCATCCTCAAATCGAATGCAGTCCCACTGGATAGGAGAGGTTCGGCTTCCCCATCTCACAGATGTGGAGCCTGAGGCTCAGAGTGATATAGTAGAATGGGGTGCTGGGGTGCAGGAAGCAGTCCTGGAGCCCAGGTCTGCATGATTCCACCTCCCTGCTGTCTCTGTCCCAGAATTTCCAGACCCAAAGTGACCTGAGAGAGTGGTCAGACAGTTGGCTGAGTCAGGAGCTGCCTGTGGCTGCTGAAGAGTTCGCCTCTATTTAAAGAAAGCGCCATTCAGGAAACGGGGACCACGGCCATGGCTGCACAGACCAGCTGGGCTCCGGGGACTCGTTGGAGCTGCCCAGCCATTAAGAGCCCCTGCACAATAGATGCACTGACCCAGCAGTCAGAGTTGACCCCCAGAGGTCACTAGTCCCTGGTCAAGGAGAAGGAGCACAGACCCGTGATGACTTTTCCCGTGGACCACACAGGGAGGGGACTGGGCCGCCTGGGAATTTGTCCAGGCCTTCGAGGTCAGACTGAGAATCATATGCACTAGCTTGGGTTATGTGTCTGACATCCATTAGGTACTTTCACATGCATTCTCCTAGTTACCCTTCAAGAAAGGTACTATTAATATCCCCATTTACAGAGGAAGAAAGGGCGGCACAGAGAGGTCACGTGTCTGACCCAGGCTTCCACAGCTACTAAGCAGGAGAAGTCTATTCAGTACAGTGTAACATCCATCCATCCATCCATTCATTCCCTCATTCGATAAATGTTTATGACATGTCTCATAAACACGTACCAGACACTGTTCTAGGTACTTGGAATTCATGGGTAAACAAAACTGACAAAATCCCCACCTTCATGGAGCTGGCATTCGAGCGCCACAGTGCCAGAGCCTGTTCAGTAACTACAGAAGCTAAGAAAACTAAGACGCAGTTCTTGCCTTCAGGGTGCTGTTGTCCAGTGGAGGAGATATATCGACGGAAAATTTAATGGCACTGTGGAAAGTTCAGGATGTTTTGATAGGGGTTCGCAAAGGGGCTGAGAGAACAAAGGATGGGCATCAGGGAAGGCATCCTGGAGGAGGTGTTACCTAAATTGAGCCCTGCAGAGAATGAAGCTCGAACCTGATCTCTTTTGGCTGCCGCACCCTTAAAGACCTTGACAAAGCTTCCTAGACCTGACTTGTTCTTTGAAGTACAGCTTGGGTAAGAGCCCAGAGACAGCAGGCAGGTCTTGGGTTCAGGGAATTCTAGTTCTGGTTACAAAGGTCAGGGATCAACCCAGCTAAAGAGGACAGTGGGCTCCGATGGCCTCGGGCTTTCAGGAAGCACTGGTGAGTTTTAAGCAGGAAAGTGGCCCAATGCCACTGAGGGTTTCAAAGATCCCTCTGAGGCTGAGTGAGGTGGAGAGGATGGTGGCTGGATGAACTGCGGGCTCATCCAGGCAATGGCAGTGGAACTGAAAACTGTTTTGTAATTTATCTTTTTAGAGGCAAAACTATCCTTGCTCATTAAAATACAAGGGAGGAAGGAAGGGAGAGATTAGGGAGGGAAGGAAGGAGGAAAGAAAGAGGGAAGGAGGAAGGCAAGAAAGAAGGAAAGAAGATGGAAGGAGGGGAGAAACATAACCAACAGCAAAGTGAAGCCAGCATTCTCTCTTGAAACATTTTAACATTTTATTATGAACTATTTCACAGGGATAACTGAATGCAGTTTATACTAAATCATAAAACATGATGATAAAACAAATACCCATAACCCCTCCACTCAGTGTAGGCACTAGAACTTGCCAAGGCCATCCTAGCTGGGGCGGATCCACCTTGATGCCCTCCCCACCCGCATCCCCACACATCTAAACCCATTGTGAGCTGACCACACCCTGCGTTTCATCTGGTCTCTTCCCCCGCTTCACTCTTGTATTTACCAAATAAAACGTGTGTCTAATGTGCTTCTGTGCTTGTTTTCAAGCTTTATCAAAAATGCATCTTGGATCCTTCTGCAACTTGCATTTTAAGTTCAGTAGCCTGTGTCTCCAATTTAACCATGTTGACCCCCGTGGCTGCAGTTTTGTTTTTTTTTTTTTTCCTAAATTGGGCTTCCCAGGTGGGTTCAGTGGTAAAGAATCTGCCTGCCAATGCAAGAGACACGGGTTTGATCCCTGGGTCAAGAAGATCCCCTGGAGAAGGAAATGGCAACCCACTCCAGTATGCTTGTCTGGGAAATCCCATGGACAGAGGAGTGTGGGGTCGCAAAAAAGTCAGACACAACTTAGCGACTAAACAACAATAGTTGACGTACAGAAATGTTATATGTTACAAATGTACAATATAGTGATTCCCAATTTTTAAAGGTTACATTCTGTGAATAGTTACTAATAAAATATTGGTTACATTTCCTGTGTTGTACAGTGTATCCTTGTAGCGTATTTTATATCTAATTTGTATCTAAGTTTGTGCCTCTTACTTCCCTTATTTTATACCTAGCACTTTGTACCTCTTATTCCCTCTATCACCCCTCCCTTCTCTCCACTGATAACCACGAGGTTGTTCTCTGCGTCTGATTCTTTCTTGTTTTATTCACTAGTGTGTTGTATACTTTAGATTCCACATGTAAGTGATATCAAACAGTATTTGTCTTTCTCTGACTGACGTATTTCACTTAGTATAATGTCCTTCAAGTCCATCCACGTTGCTGCGAATGGCAACGTTGTATTCTTATCACTGAGTGGCATTCCCTGTGTGTGTGTGTGTGTGTGTGTGTGTGTGTGTGACGTACTCTTTTATCCACTCATCTGTTGATGGGCACTCAGGTTGCTTCCATATCTTGGCTACTGTAAATAATGCTGCTATGAGTACTGGAGTGTGTGCATTTTTTGAATCCATGTTTTTGGCTTTTTTGGATATATACCTAGGAGTGGGACTGCTGGATCATATCGTAATTCGACTTTCAGTTTTTTGAGAAAGCTCCATACTGTTTCCATGGTGGCTGTCCCAGTTCACACTCTCACCAATGCAGGAGGTTTCTCTCCACACCCTTGCCAACACTTGTAACTTACGTTATCTCTGACAGTAGCCTCGCTGACAGGTGTGAGGTGCTATCTCATCGTGGTTCTGATAGGTATTTCTCTGGTGATTAGCGATGTTGAACATCTTCTCATGCGCTTTTGCGCATATGCATTTCCTCTTTAGAAAAATCTCTCTTCAGTTCTGCTATTCATTTTTTAATGGGGCCGTGTGTTTGTTTGACATGTGAGCTGTTCATATATGTTGGACGTGTGTGTGCTCAGTTGCTCAGTTGTGTCCAACTCTGTGAACCCCTTAGACTGTAGCCCGCCAGGCTCCTCTGTCTATGGGATTTTCCAGGCAAGAATACTGGAGTGGGCTGCCATTTCCTTCTCCAGGAGATCTTCCCAACCCAGGGATCGAACGCACATCTCTAGCGTTTCCTGCATGGGCAGGCAAATTCTTTACCGCTAGCACCACCCGGGAAGCCCGTATATGCTGGATATTAATCTCTTGTCATTCATACCATCTGCAAATATTTTCTCCCAGGATGTGGTTATACTTTATTTGCTCTCTAAAGTATATGGTGTATTCGACTGTGTGTCTATGACTCAACTTACTTACCCATCCTGCTGTCAGCGGGCCTGTGGATGGTATCCAGCTATTTGCCATCCAAAGAGAGCTCTTTTAGGCATGTGCGGGCACAGCTTGTGAGCACCTGTGCGTGTTTCTCTGAAGTTTCTCTAGGCAACCTTGGGGTAGAACTGATGGCTTGTGGGCCCCCTCCATGCCACTGACCTAAGCAGGTCCAGCAGCCCCCACTTGGGTCTGGGTGCTGGTACGTGAGGAGGCAGGCCTAGGCCAGCCCCTGGTCATCTGCCAGGACTCAGTAGGCACCCCGTCTGTCCCTCACTTGCCAGCAAGACCAGCAGCCCTCCAGCTGGATACTAACCAGGTCACAAGAGAGCATCTCTCACTCTGAGCTTGTTCCCTTTCCTCCAGCACTTGGGCGTAGTGAGGCTCTGTTCACAAGCCACTGGGCCCAAGGGAGAGGATCATAATAGCAGCTCTTGAACTGACTGCACCCCAGGCCCTGTTCAAACCACCTTCGGTATGTATCAACTCACCTCATCTTCATAACCGACCGCACAAGGTAGACACCGGATTACTCCCATTTTACAGATCGGAAGTTTGAAGTTCTGGCCCAGAGTAACCCATGTAAGTGGAGAGATCAGCTTCAAGCCCAGGCAGCCTGGTTCCTGCCCTCCCGGCCACCCTGCCAGCCCACCTCCCACGAGGTGGAGAGAGCTCCTCACCACTCCTGGATCCATCAACACTCTTTTACTTGCAAAAAAAGGGGGAAAGAAAAGAAAAAAGAAACAATTCAAATGAATGAACAGAAGTAAAATGGAGGAGTTAGTGGATGACAAAAATAAATCCAGATAAGACAGGCAGGAAGCAGACACAAGGGCCTCCTGGGAGCAGGGAGGCGAACACTCAGACACCCCTCCCTCTCCCCTCCCCTGACATCTCTGAATGTGCTGTCTTCATTCTCTTTACCATGCGAGGGGCTGCCTGCAGCCGTCACCTCCCCTTCTAGCACATCCACCAGTTATGAGCGAAGGATACTGATCAGCTCTGCCAGGGCCTGCGTCCTCTCCTGGATCCTCGCTCGTGGCCGGGTGAGGTTGGGTGGTAGCCGTGCTGCAGAGAGGTTCCTGGGCCCCCGCTGTTCCCAAGAGGGGCAGGGCACAGCCACAAGCCCTGGGACCTGAGTGAGGGGTGAGGGACCGTGAGCAGGGCCACCGCCTGCAGTGATGGGTTCACCGGGACCCTGACCCTGCCAAGGAATGGAGGAAGCATGGGCAGGGAACCGAAGGCTGGGGGTCCCCACCTCCTGTGGGCACTCCTCACAGTGTGGGCAGCTCTTCCTTCTCAAGTAAGGCCTGGGTCTTTACCCAGGATTCAACTAGACTGAGAGGAAGTCCTCTTTTAACAGCTTTCTATTCGGCATTCCAGGAAAAGAGATTTCCTCTTGGGACTTTTAATCAGCAAAACCCTCCTTCCACATACATTACCCACGGAGGGCCCCGGGACCAGCAGGAGCGTGGACATCCAGGGCTAGGGGAGCTGCAGAGCCTTGGGAAGGGACCGGAGGTCCTCTCCTGACCTACTGATTACAAGCCCTGCAGCTCAGGGTGCCACTGGCCCTAGCCAGGGGGGCACAGGTCCTCACCCTCAGCGGAGTCAGCTCAGGGCAGAGGGAAAGGAAGCAGAAAGCTGGGAGGGGGGCACATGAATGGTCATGAGAAAATCCCGCATGGGTTGACCTGACTCCTCACTGCCCATCTCCCCTCTGAGGTCACCCAACCCTCACCTAGCCCTGTGCTCTGGCCACCCCAGTGGAACCCACAGAGTCTGATGTGTTCTCAGTGAAATCAGGTCAGGGAACATTCGAGAAGCAACTTGGGGAGTCCAGCAGACACAAATCTGGACAGGAGAACAAAGCCGACCTGTCCACCAAGGAAACTCAATCTGCTTAAGGCTGGCGCTCCCGTGTGACAGAGAAGAAAGGGCGCCTTCATGGGCCCGGCCCTGCTGGCTGCAGCACGGGGCCCGTGGGTGCCCTGTCCGCTCTCATTTGTATCCTGGGACCTGCTCGCCCCTCACAGCCTGGGGGTGAGTGTGGAGAACCGCACCCCCACCTCTGCCCCGCCCCGCCCTGGGCCACCGAGGAGAAGGGAGGTGGGAGAAGAGAATCAGGAAAAGCCCTGAGTGATTAATGACCTCAAGGTTAAGGCTCTGAAGATGAAAAAAAAAAAAAAAAGACAGTGTGTTTTTGTCCTGAAATTGGCTCATGGACAGATTAAATTTAGGAGTAACTGGGGCAGATACGCAGGGAAGCGTGTTTCCTTAATGAGCCTGTCTTTATTTAACTGCTTAATCATTTACTGGGCCAAAACATCTAGAGGTGACTCCAAAAGTCCCCGTGATGGAGACCCTGATGGACTGTACCCTGATGATAGGTTTCAGGGCCGGGCTCCCGTGACCCGGCCTTGCCATGCCAGTGGGGTGAGGGCAGGCGGCACCAACCGCCAGGATGGTGCAGCTATGTCGGTGCCCCCACGACACAGCCGCTCTGCTCAGGAATAACAGTCTTGCATGTCATTTTCCTAACAGGGAGGTGACTGAGAAAGGCAAAATCAATTTGGGTGGTGCTTCCTCCTCCTGCCCTGACACCACCTCCAGCCGGCTGTGTTCCCTCCACTGCACTTCTCATTCATCTAACAAAGTGGTTTCAAACAATCAGTATATGTCCTGTGTGGGGCAAAAGGGCATTGAAGAAAAAGCGAAGAAAGCTGGGTTCAGAGGGAAGCGTGGGGGGAATGAATGGGAGGAGCTTGGTCACTTTTAGGGAAACTATCCTATCTGAAGGGTCTTCCCATGTGGCTCAGTGGTAAGGACTCTGCCTGCCAACACAGGAGATGTGGGTTCAATCCCCGAGTCGGGAAGATCCCCTGGAGAAGGGCATGGCAACCCACTCCGGTATTCTTGCCTGGAGAAGCCCATGGACAAAGGAGCCTGGAGGGCTGCAGTCCATAGGGTCACAGAGTCAGACACGACTGAAGGGACTTAGCACACACATATTGTCTGATACAGTTTTGGTGGATGTAGGCATGATGCTTTTGTCAAAACCCATAGATCTGTAGAACCCAGAGTGAACCTTAATGGAAACTATGGACTTTAGTTATTAATTATAATAATATCCCAGGATTGGTTCAGCAGTTGTAACAAGGGCACTGCCCTAATGCAAGATGTTAGAAATAGGGAAATGTGGGGGCGGGGTATGGGAACTGTCTGTATTTTTTAGGCAATTTTTCTGTAAACCTGAAACTACTCTGAAAAGTCAAATCTGTTTTTTAAAAACTATAAAAGACCATAAAAGGGGGCTTTATCTACACTCAAGCACCTGCAGAGACATGCTTAAAACCGTAATCTGGTTGATGGTCCTTTGGCCGTGGTCACATGACTGCCTGTGGGAATGGGAGGGAACCATGGTTTAGTGAGTGAGCATCAGCAGGCCCTGCCTACTTGCTACATTTCTATGGGAGTTGCGGAAAGAAGGTCATTATTCCGGGAAATATAGCAGAACCAAGATGACGAGAGGCAGAGAGAGGCTATAGCTCAAACTATAGCTACAAAGAGATGTCTATAGCTCAAAACAACAGAGTCAGCAGAATAATAAGATTTTATATTTTTTGGGGGGAATCTTTTCTTTCATAACACAAATTGTGGGAAAGCTAGACAAAATATTCTCGGTGGGTGGATGTGCATGAAACGCTCATCAGGCTGTGGAGAGGTGGAGCCTTTAAGGAGGAAGGCCAAGATTTTTGTATTGAACAAAAGAGGACACAGACTAGAACAGGTTGAGAAACACTGTGCACGTGAACTCACCACCACCCTGCGAGCAAGACGGCATGACTCCCGCTTTCCAGAAGAGGCAACTCGGGCTCAGAAAGTTGATGTCCCCTGCCCATGTCACGCAGCTCAGAAGCTGCAGGGACAGAAGTTGAACCCCAACGAGACGTGCCAATGCAGTAGTCGTCATTACGAACAGCGTGGTGTGGGGGCTCCAGAGGACACCAGTGGTGCTCCTGGGGAGAATGGAAAGTCACGGCCCAAAGTCAGCAGGCCAGCAAGTCACCCTCCGCCTGCAAGGGACTGAAGTGGGGGGACCCCCACAGGGCTCTGCTCCAGGGGAGAAAGACCTTAGGGGGAGAAAGATCTTGATGCCATCCAGAAGCCAGAGGCATCAGCCCAGGAAATAGAGTAAAAGCCTCATTCATCTGGATGTCACTCATGTGGGACACTGTCAGCCCAACCTGGGCTGAGTTGAGTGAGATCCAGGCTGTCCCAGGTGTTAAAAAGTTTATAGAGCTAATATGGGAGGGAGGGCACTTAATCAATCTCAATCAGCTCTTCGGGAATTTCAGATTATCTGTTTTGTTCTTTGGTTGTTGTTTTTGTTTTAAAGAAGGAGCTAAGGTCTTCCTTGATGGCTCTCCCAGTAAAGAAGGAGCTAATTAGATCATGCAGTGCGTGCAAGCTAAGTCGCTTCAGTCGTGTCTGACTCTTGGCAGTGCTATGGACTGTAGCCCACCAGGTTCCTCTGTCCATGGGATTCTCCATGCAAGAATACTGGAGTGGGTTGCCATGCCCTTCTCCAGGGTGTCTTCCCAACCCAGGAATCAAACCCGTGTCTCTTACATCTCCTACACTGGCAGGTGGGTTTGTTACCGCTAGCACCACCTAGGAAGACCCAAATCATGCAGTGGGTGATTTCGAATGTGTGTTTCCCTCTTCCTCCTAAAAGCAGGTGAAAGAGGACTTCCAAAGGGCTAAGTGTCATGTGAGGACGTGAAAACAATAAACGCCTAGGAACATCATGATGCAGCACAAACGCCTCAGCACCGTCCAGCTGGACTTTGCCATGGTGGACATGTCCTCTACCTGCCCTGTCCAATAAGCCACTGGCCACTCCTGAAATGTGGCTGCCACTCCAGAGAAACTGCATGCATCATTCTATTTAAACAGTTTAGTTAAACAGTCATATGTACCCAGTGGCTCCCACTTTGAACAGGGCAGATTTAGATGGTTCCCCTCTCAGTGCTGTGACTTCTCTCTCTTTTAGTCCAAGTTGTTATTCTCACCAAAGCAGCCATGACAACAACTCATCTTCCCAGCATGGTCCCTTGTCACGGAAGCCCTTCAATTCAGTTCAGTTCAGTAGCTCAGTCATGTCCGACTCTTTATGACCCCATGGACTGCAGCATGCCAGGCTTCCTGTCCATCACCAACTCCCAGAGCTTACTCAAACTCATGTCCATTGAGTCGGTGATGCCATCCAACTATCTCATCCTCTGTCGTCCCCTTCTCCTCCTGTCTTCAATCTTTCCCAGCATCAGGGTCTTTTCCAATGAGTCAGTTCTTTGCATTACGTGGCCAAAGTATTGGAGCTTCAGCTTCAGCGTCAGTCCTTCCAATGAATATTCACACCTGCCAATTGGCACAAACCCTGGGAGAGAAGGGGGCTTCCCAGGTGGCTCAGTGGTAAAGAATTTGCTAGCCAATGCAGGAGACACAAGAGATGTGGGTTTGATCCCTGGGTTGGGAAGAACTCCTGAAGGAGAAAATGGCAACCCACTCCAGTATTCTTGCCTGGGAAATCTCATGGACAGAAGACCCTGGTAGGCCACAGTCCAAGGGATCACAAAGAGTCGGACACGACTGGGCACACGCTGGGAGGAGGGAGTTCTCAGAGCAGGAGAGAAGAAAAGCGGCCCAGAGAGGAAAAGTGACTTTGCCAAGGTCTCCTAGCCTCTGAGGGGCTGAACGGAACAGGATCTGAGGCCTCTGCTCTCAAGAGGGTGGCCCTGCCAGGTACTCTGAGCTATAAGATACAAACATTTGCCACCAACAAACAAACATATATATCAAGCATCAGTCATGTGCAACAGCCCGTGCCTGCTTTAGGGACACAGCATTGGAGTCAATAGATGGGACCCTTTCTGTTCCCTCTGCAGTTTCCTACCCAGTAAGCATGTCACAGGTACCCAGGTGCCTGAGTTGGAGGGCTACTTCTTTGGAATCAAGGGCACAGGTCAAGAGACCTTGATTCTTCAGCATCTTATTCTCATGAGGTACTCTGTACTAGGAAAACAATAAGAAAGAAAAGTTTCCACTAATGAGTATGTTTTGGAATCACTGCAAGCAATATTTCTCCTCCAGAAGACTGACAAATGTTCATCAGCATTTTCAGGAAGTGTGCAGGAAGGAGGGTGGCAGTTGGGGAGTGGACTCGGTTTGGGATTGGCTTGCCTCACTTGTAAACCCTGTCTTGGTCCACTTACCAGCTGGGTGACCTGGCAGGAGCCTTTCTGAGCCTCAGTCTGTGCCTCAGTAAAATGGGGATAGTGGGGACACTGCATCTTATTTTGGACAGGGCATGGGTCTGGTCCAGCCTAGTTGATCCTCCGTGATTGATGGTTTCCTTTTTCTTCACCTGGCAGCAATATGGAGGACAGGGAGGAGAGGCTGACCAGGGATGATCTGGCTGGCCAGCCTGGGCAGAACTCGGTCACCAGATAGAGAAGTACTTAACTATCACCAGGATCCCAGCAGAGCATGCAACACACTGGACGGTGGAACGAAAGGCAGGACACACACTCTGCCCTGAGTCCCCCAACTCCTCACTGCCCCTGAGGCTGCCTATCCCAGCTTAGGGTCCTCGGTGCAAGCACAAGTCAGCTTCAAGTGGGGACCGGAGCCAGCCCTCAGAAAGGACGGACGGGCCTGCGCACAGTCCACAGGCCAGAACCCACCACGGCCCAAGTCAGGGCCCGTAAGACAATGCAAGCGACCTCCTGGAGCCACCCAGGGACAGCCCTCTCAGTCAGCATTGACACAGTTTTCTATGTTCTTTCCGGTAGAAGCAAAATCAAAATGTAACATCTGCTTCCCCGAGGCCACATCTTTGGATGGCAAATCAAAGACCAGGCTGGGTCCTGGCTCTGTGACCTTCCTGCCATGGACAAGTCGCCTCCTTTCACGTCCCGCATACTGGCTCAGAGCCTCTAGGAAAGTGAATTCAGCTGTCCAAGCCTTAGTTTCCTCTTCAGAAAAAGGGCAGTTCAAAACCTCTTATACTTGGGTAGCACTGGGCTTACAGCAGGTATTGCCTAAACCAGTGGTTCTCAAAGTGGGGTCCTTGGGTCAGCAGCGGCACCTGGGGATTTGCTAGAAATGCAAATTCTCGGATCCTGCCCCAGATCTACTGAATCATACTTCTGGGAACAGGGCCCAGCAATTTGTGAATTTTAACGAGACCTCCAGGGCTTTCTGACACTCACAATTTCAAGGCACCGCATTAAGCTGTCTGGGGGTTATCAACAGTCTCAAAACCCCTTCCAGCTCCCAGTCTGACTGCAGCCCTAGCCAGCCAGACCTGGGGAAAGTCCTGGTGCCTCTACTCCAAGCTGCTGACCTTGGGCAAGCTGCTTGCTCTGAGCCTCAGTTTTCTCATCTTTGAAATGGGCGTAATGCATGTCTGGCAGTTTGTCATAGGCAGCAGATGTAATTATCTCAGTGCCTGGAGCATCACAGGAGCTCGGTAATTGGTGGGTCTATTACTGTTGCCAGTTTTCCTCTTAAGTAGGTACAAGGGATTTTTGTTCTCAAAAAGGGTAAAGTCCTCTGGCGTGAATTCCCAGCCACCCTGCCATCATCCCCCCAATGATGTTCCCCTGAGGAGCGGTGAGTAAATTACCCAAGGGCCCTCTGCTACCCACCAAGGAAGGCTTTCCACGTCCGAATGAGGAAGAGGATTTCAATTACCCAGGATTACAAAGGAGGACCTCAGATGCACCATATGGCCTGGGCCTGGCCGCCCTGACGTTCTGCCTGATCGGAGGCTCTTGTGTGAGATATTAACATAATATCCCCTCCAAAAGCGATTACAGAGTTGCAGGCAGCAGAATGTCATTTGGGGGCCGCAGCCCGCGCTCATCAGCAGCGATGACTAAACAAGCTAATCAAATCAGTACAAATTTGCACATGGGCCTGGCAGCTGGGCCTGAGATCGCCGAGGCGAAGGCATAATCCTGCCAGAGGACGGCTTGACTAATGGGCTCCCGGTGGGCAGCCAGGCCTTGGTGGGCTGCCTGGCCAGTCTGCCTGGTGAGGGCGGCTGCACCCACAGGCAGCCGGAGTCAGGGTTCCAGAAGGGACAGAGACCAGGTTGCTGCTGCTGCTGTTAAGTCACTTCAGTCGTATCCGACTCTGTGCGACCCCATAGATGGCAGCCCACCAGGCTCCCCGTCCCTGGGATTCTCCAGGCAAGAACACTGGAGTGGGTTGCCATTTCCTTCTCCAATGCATGAAAGTGAAAAAGTGAAAGTGAAGTCGTTCAGTCGTATCCGACTCCTAGCGACCCCATGGACTGCAGCCTACCAGGCCCCTCCATCCATGGGATTTTCCAGGCAAGAGTACTGGAGTGGGTTGCCATTGCCTTCTCTGAGAGACTGGGTTAGCAAACAGCAAAACGATGGGGAGGAGCAGGAAGAGCAGGGGAACCTTGCACCAGCCCCTCCGCCTCGCCGTGTTCTGTGGTGCGTGTATGGAGAGAAGGACAGCCAGAATGGCTGCCACATGCCAGAGGAATGTGGGCTCCGGAGGCTGCTGTGATTCAGCTTTCAGTTCTCTCATTTGCTGTGTGTCCTTCAGCAAGACGCTTAACATCTCTGAGCTCCAAGCCCTCATTCATAAAATGGGGATACCCAGTGAGCATTCAACAAACAGTGACTGTTGTTGTTAAATTGCTCACAAACTTCACATGGGCCTTCGATGTGCCAGGCTCCAGGCTCTGAGAACGCCAAGGTAAGGAGGGCACTGTCCTTCTTTCAAAGAACACATCATGTAATGGGGGCTCCAGATGAGTAAGTAGAATGCTGACAGAGGAGAGAATAGACGGTTGAGAGCACCGACCAGGGACTCCCCAGCCTTGGGGACCTGGGGCATCCCCTGAGAGGAGCTATACTACAGCTGAGCTGCGGAGGGTTGGTTGAAGTTATGTAGCAGAGTGATGGCAGAGGTAGAGCCTGGAAGTCAGGAACACAAGCACCTGGCCAGGCAGCGGGAGTCCCCAGAGGGGCAGACAGACACCTGCTGCCCAGAGCAGCAGGCAATCTGCCTGGGACGGGGGTGGGGTTTACAAGTCAGAGACCGAAATCAGAAAGTACAGCCACGTCTCGGGACGCTGGGGACGCAGGCACACATGCCACTGGAGAACTTCATCCGCCAGATCGTGGCTCCCAGGAGGCTCCTCTGTCCATGGGATTCTCCAGGCAAGAATACTGGGGTGGGTTGCCATTTCCTTCTCCAGGCGATCTTCCCGACCCCGGGAGCAAACCCACACATCTCTGACATCTCCTGCATTAGCAGGCAGGTTAGAGGATGAGATGGCTGGATGGCATCACTGACTCGATGGATGTGAGTCTGCGTGAACTCCGGGAGTTGGTGATGGACAGGGAGGCCTGGTGTGCTTCGATTCATGGGGTCGCAAAGAGTCGGACACGACTGAGCGACTGATCTAATCTGATCTCTTTACCCCCAGCACCACCTGGAAGCAGTCCATTGGGCCACAAAGTGTTGGACACGCCTGAGCGACTAACAACAGCAGAGGAAGCAACAGGAGAGAAAAGTGGTTGCAAGGTGACTGCTTATCCGGCCTCGCCGTGAGCCTCTGGGCAAGACCCTTCCCCTCTGTCTCCTGCGTGGGAGGGCCCGGCCTTGTGCCTTCCAGCCTCAGTCATCTCCTTTCTACTTCACAAGTCACCACAGCCATGGAAGCCTGCATGATGATCGATTTGATATTTGTCTCAAAACAGAGGCACCCCTATTTAAAAATCACTCATTTCTAAACGAAAATATTTTTAAATTGCTCATTTGAACAAAAACTTTGTAACAACCGAAGAGCCAGTATCATTTGCCATCAATAGAAAATAGCTGTGAACAAAACAAGGCGATACACCACTACTCAGATGTTGGCACTTCCTGAAGACTCTGGGCCTCGGGTCTGGAGTGAAGGGGTGGAAGAGATGAGCAGATGTCCTGGGAGGTGTTTAAAACACCCCAACACCTAGGTGAGACTTCACCAAGGTGAGACTCTCTCCCTGCAGAGTTGTAAGGGTTGGAAGAGACCTGGAGAGGGAACGCAAGCCTCTCTGGGTAATTCAGTGTCATTCAGTACCAAGTGTGTGGAGCCCCTCCGTGTTCTTGCAGACCACAGGTAAGAGCACATCCACTTGCTCTGCTCTTGGGGAAATGCTGGCCTCGATCGCCTTGAGCACCATTTCCAGTCGTAAACTCTTCACTGCTGTGAGTGTACGAGCTCCACAGAACAAGCAGAAGTGCCGGGCATGACGCATCGATCCTCTCTACTCCCACCCCAGTGACACAGACCTCAGGACATTCCTGGGAGGGCTGTGCCCCGCTGTGCCCCATGCGGCTCAGCAGGCAGAAGCCCCCTGCCTTTGAAAGATGGCCATGCTCCGCGTGCTCTGCTCAGGTTCCTTTTCAGAAAGCTCTCAGGGAAGACCATCCACATTCCCTCCCATGGGCCTGCCTCACAGACATCTGTGTCCACGGCCTCCCTTCGCCCACAGGTCCAGCCCACCCCGACCCTCGACTCCACTCCAGTGACTTGACCCCAACTCGGGAACAGAGGCAAAGCCCACGGGGCCCAGGCAGCTCTGAGCCGCCCCTGCGGGGCCCCCGTGCTGCCTCCCTCCTGACTCCTCACTGCACCCCTCTCAGAACACCTGGCTTCAAATGCTCGCTCTGCCGCTGGCCGTCTGGACAGCACACCTCACCCCTCTGCACTCAGGGTCTTCATCTGCAGTTATATGACTGACCTCAGGGGGTTGTGTCAAGAGGCAAATGAAACAGGGCTGACATCACAACAAATAACTATTCAACAGACTGAACAGATGAATGAATGAAACCAGCTGGCCTGTGACTGAGACCTGAACCAGAGACATCCAGACCCCTGGGTTCTGGTCCCAGTCCAGAGCTAGCCGACTGTATAGCGCTGGGCAAGTCATTTTGCCCCACTGGGCTTCAGTTTCCCCATCTGTCAGCAAAAAGACTGGACTTGAGTTTCTGCAGAGGATGCTCTCAGCGTTAACTGGTAAGCTATACGATTCAGTGTATGAGACCAGGAAGAAGGTGTCTGCAAGCCCTTGGTCTCCATGAAGCACAGTCTACACCTGTAGTTTCTCCAGCACGAGGCAGTGTAGCCAGGAAGCTGGTTAGCTGAGTGGGTAGGAAAAACCCCTCTTTTGCTGTAAGTCGGCATAGAGTGTAACAATGCAGCTGGAAATAACAACCCTGCCATGTCCTAGCTGTGGGATGATCTTAAGAAAGTCATGTGAGCTGTGAGCCTCAGTTTTCCTCATCAGTAAAATGGGGATAATTTTCCCACCCTCTGTGGCATTTTAGAAGGCTCGAATGAGAATACTGATTCCTACTACTTGCTGGTTCCTGCTACTACATGTAACAATCTCTTAAGGAATGATAGAATCCTTATTTTTCACATTTTTAATTATTGTTACCCTGGTACAAACAGCCATCACATTTAATATAAGGGCCTAAAAGTAGGGGCGGGAAGTGAAGTCACAGGAGTTTGGGGTGCTTGGTTCTCCGGCCCCTCACAACACACCTGGGACAGCAGGTCCCAACAAACCTGGAGGGGCACAGAAGGGTGGCAGCGGGGCCTCAGCTGAAAGGGGAGGCCAAGTCTCAGGGATGGATGGCGGTCCTGTCTGCCTCTGACCCTTCTCAGCCCAGCTGAGCACACACTTCCCTGGGGCCCTGGAGGCTGGTATAGAAGCCAGATACCCAGCCCCATCCACGCATCCATGACTTCTCCAAGGCCCATGCCACTACCTTAACTAACAGATATAAAGAATGCCGGGCACACGTGTGTGTGAGCACACAGCAGAGTGGCTACTGGGGCTGGACACGAAACAGGCCCTGAGTGTAAGTCCTGGTCCCACCGCCCACGAGCTTCGTGTCTGGTGCAAACCCTCCGCCCTCTGGGTCTCAAGTCTCCTCCTCTGTCTAATGAGGGCAGCGTGGTGAGGGTGACGTGGCATCACGCAGGGAGCCCATTAGCATGGTGCTGGTTCATGGGGCACGCTCCTTCCATCCCAGTTGCTCTGTTTTGCTTTAAAGGATGGTTGTGCATTTCCCTTTAAGCCAACCCGGGATGACAAAAGGCAAAAATCAGGAAGGGCAAGCCGGCCTTGAAACCAGCCCCTTGGCTCTCTCTGTGAACTCCATCATGTGAAACGGATTTCAGATGGGGGATCTCTACCCTGGCTGCACATCCAGATCTCCTGGAGAGCTCTGAGGAATCCTACACTGGGGCCACAGCCCAGGCCAACTGGTTCAGACTCATGGGGGCGGCACCTGTTGCAGGATGATGTAAAGCCCCCCAAGCACACCCAGCGTGGAGCCAGCATTGAGAATCAGGGGCTTAAATCAGAAGGACAAGCTCAGGAGTGAGACTGGCCTGCGTTGGAATCCTGGCTCTGGAACTTCTAAGTGCAGCTCTACATGCAACACTCAACTCACTACGCAGTCCTGAGCTGTTCAAGTGTCTAAAATCAGCAATAATAACACAACCTCACAAGCAGGAGGGACGGAGAGTTCGCTGAGACAGCAGGTTCTGTGCTCTGTGCATCACTAGGTACTCGAGCTGGTTACTCTATGAGTCCTTCCAATAAATTTGAACTCACAATATAACATTAGGGAAAAGCAAATTTAGCCACAAATATGTGAGACCATAGGATCTTCCTTGGTGGCTCAGATGTTAAAGCATCTGCCTACAACGTGGGAGACCTGGGTTCAGTCCCTGGGTCGGGAAGATCTCCTGGAGAAGGAAATGGCAACCCACTCCAGTATTCTTGCCTGGAAAATCCCATGGACGGAGGAACCTGGTTAGGCTACAGTCCATGGGGTCGCAAAGAGTCGGACACGACTAAGTGATTTCACTCACTCACTCATTTGAGACCATAACATTTACTTATGTATTTATTTATTTTGATTTGCTGGTTGGAGTCTGTTAAACCCCACCCTGTCTTAGGAAACAAGTAAGACTACCAGGTATGTGTGCAGTACAAGTATTGTAAAGTTATTCAGTTATTCAAAGTAGGGTCTTTCTCCAACAAACATGAACGCTTTCCCAGCTTGGTCTTCTTTTTTTTTAAATTGGAGTTGACTCGATGGACGTGAGTCTGAGTGAACTTTGGGAGTTGGTGATGGACAGGGAGGCCTGGCGTGCTGCGATTCATGGGGTCGCGAAGAGTCGGACAGGACTGAGCGACTGAACTGAACTGAATTGATACTTGCTTTACAGTTTTGTGTTAGTCCCTGCTGTGAATCAGCTATATGTATACATATATCCGGGGCTTCCCAGGGGGCTCAGTGGATAAATAATCCACCTGCAATGCAGGAAATGCAGGAGACATGGGTTCGATCCCTGGGTTGGGACGATCCCCTGGAGGAGGGCATGGCAACCCACTCCATTATTCTCGCCTGGAGAATCCCATGGACAGAGGAACCTGGTGAGCTACAGTCCATAGGGTTGTAAACAGTCAGACACGACTGAGCATGCACGCATACATACGTATATCCCCTCCCTCGTGAGCCTCCCTCCCACCCCAACTCATCCCACCCCTCTAGGTCATCACAGAGCACGGAGCTGAGCTCCGCGTGCTATGCAGTAGCTTCCCTCTAGCTAATTATTTTATTAATACACATGGTAATGTATATATGTCAACCTCAACCTCCCAATTCATCCCTTCCCCCACTGTGCCCACGTGTTTATTTGGTTCTTCATGGCTTTGTTTCTAGGAAGGAATCTGGGAGCCACTAGAGGTTGCTGGGAGCTAATAAAGTCAGACTGGGTGGATGCTCCCTTCCCCTTCACAGAAGGGCCCTCGCCCCCACTGGCTGTTTGCCTGGTCTTGGAGGAAGTTACTTTCAGTCAGTTCGGTTCAGTTCAGTCCCTCAGTCGTGTCTGACTCTTTGTGACCCCATGAATCGCAGCACTCCAGGCCTCCCTGTCCATCACCAACCATCCCAGAGTTCACTCAAACTCACATCCATCGAGTCGGTGATGCCATCCAGCCATCTCATCCTCTGTCGTCCCCTTTTCCTTCTGCCCCCAATCCCTCCCAGCATCAGAGTCTTTTCCAATGAGTCAACTCTTAGCATGAGGTGGCCAAAGTACTGGAGTTTCAGCTTTAGCATCATTCCTTCCAAAGAAATCCCAGGGCTGATCTCCTTCAGAATGGACTGGTTGGATCTCCTTGCAGTCCAAGGGACTCTCAAGAGTCTTCTCCAACACCACAGTTCAAAAGCATCAATTCTTCGGCACTCAGCCTTCTTCACAGTCCAACTCTCACATCCATCACATCCATACATGACCACAGGAAAAACCATAGCCTTGACTAGACGGACCTTTGTTGGCAAAGTAATGTCTCTGCTTTTGAATATGCTGTCTAGGTTGGTCATAACTTTCCTTCCAAGGAGTAAGCGTCTTTTAATTTCATGGCTGCAGTCACCATCTGCAGTGATTTTGGAGCCCAAAAAATAAAGTCTGACACTGTTTCCCCATCTATTTCCCATGAAGTGATGGGACCCGATGCCATGATGTTCATTTTCTGAATGTTGAGCTTTAAGCCAACTTTTTCAATCTCCTCTTTCACTCTCATCAAGAGGCTTTTTAGTTCCTCTCCACTTTCTGCCGTAAGGGTGGTGTCATCTGCATATCTGCGGTTATTGATATTTCTCCCGGCAATCTTGATTCCAACTTGTGCTTCTTCCAGTCCAGCGTTTCTCATGATGTACTCTGCATAGAAGTTAAATAAGCACGGTGACAAGAAGTTGCTCTGGGACCCTGCAAACCTGCCCTGACTACAGAGTGAACCATCATCCAAGGATGCATGGTACAGGAGGAATGTAGACTGTTCCAGAAAGGCCAGAGGGTAGAGGAGGACTCCGGAAAGCTGGGTGTCAGGCTCGTGAAGCTCACTGGCTACGCGGCTTTGAGCCACTCCTTCCTTCCACCTCTTGAGCCCTGGTGTCCCTCTCTGTGAAAGAGTCGTCTCCAGGGCTGCCGACAGACCTCCCCTACTTCCTGTGCGGTTTCGAGGTGAGATGCTGTGGAAGAGCACTGACTGAGTTTCCTGGGGCTGCTGTAACAAATCACAAACTGGCTGGCTTAAAACAATGAAGATTTATTTTCTCGCAGTTCTGGAGGCTGTAAGTTTGAAATCAAAGTGTCGGCAGGGCCGTGTTCCCTCCAAAGGCTCTACGAGAGATTCTTCCTCTGGCTTCCAGCTTCCAGGGAAGGCATTCCCTGGCTCTGGGCTCCGTCACTCCACTGTTTACCTGTCTGTCCTCTCTGTGTGTCTCTTCACATGGCAGACCTTTTATCTAAATGAGGCCACACTCACAGGTTCCAGGAATTAGGATATAGGTATATCTTTTGCAGGAGGGCAGACGGCTTCCCAGGTGGCTCAGTGGTAAAGAATCCACCTGCCAGTGCAGGAGATGCAGGAGTCATGTATTCAATCCTTGGGCGGGGAAGATCCCCTGCAGGAGGAAATAGCAACCCACTCCAGTATTCTTGTCTGGAGAATCCCATGGACAGAGGAGCCTGGTGGGCTATAGTCCATGGGGTCACAAAGAGTTGGACACAACTGAGCACACATACACATCTTTTGGGGACCACCATTCAGGCCAGGACAGGTAACTTGCAAACCATTTTAGTGTTTTCTGAACACTACTACTATTATTTCTATTATGAGGTGACCAGTAGGTCTCAAAGTGCATGCTAATGTGATAGACTGCTGATGGACGCCTGGAGAGTAAGAACACACCATCGCTGAGCGTCTACTACATGTCCGACAGTGACTGCTTCTCACCATTAACCTCACTTTATCCTCACACCAACCCAGCCAGGATTCCTGCCACCTTCCTCAGACGGGGAACCGGAGGCTCAGACCCTGGGAACTTGGCCAGGGTCACTCACAGAATAAGTGGTGAAGGTGGCATTTGAACAGAGGCAGGCTCTGACTCCACTGGCGATGCAAGTAACCACCATTACCACCAACCACAGCAATCCACATCCCCCTGTCACACTGGCCAGAAGCCCCGGCTCTTCCTTCTTCCCCAGGGTCCCCATTAAAGGCATCATCCTGATGTTAACTCTGCACGGTTCTCAGCTCCACAGCCACCTCTCGATCCCTGCATAATGCATGGTTCGGTCCTACATCACCTCACCCCTGGACCACTGCCCAAGTCTGCCCTAATGACTGTCTGGATTTTGGTATTTCTCAACTCTCTGCTCATTAGATTCACCCTCCTCTCAGCAACTATGAATTTAGGAAAACTGCATTCCAGTCACGCTGGTCCAAATTCAACCTCATTAATTGCATGTACTGGAGAAGACTCTTGAGAGTTCCATGGACAGCAAGATCAAACCAGTTAATCCTAAAGGAAATCAACCTTGAATATTCATTGGAAGGACTGATGCTAAAGCTGAGGCTCCAATACTGTGGCCACCTGATGTGAAAAGCTGACTCTTTGGAAAAGACCCTGATGCTGGGAAAGATTGAAGGCAGGAGGAGAAGGGATGACTGAGGATGAGACGGTTGGATGGCATCAATGAGTCAATGAACATGAACATGAGTTTGAGCAAACTCCGGGAGATAGTGAAGGACAGGGAAGCCTAGCATGCTACAGTTCAGCAGTTGCAAAGAGTCAGACATGACTGAGTGACTGAACAAGAACAACAGTTGCGCGTACAGTACGGACCACTATCTTCTGGCCCCTGCCTTCCTTTTCAGCCTCACCTCTCACCTCTCCCTCAGCCACACGGCAAGTTCCCCCAGCACTGATGGGCTGGCAGCCCCCCACCTACAACATGCTGCTTGCAACTTAGGGCCTTTGCAAATGTAAGTCTCCCTGCCTGGAACATCATTCCTACCCTAGCCTTTCCGCCCCAGCTTCCAGCCTGCATACTCTGTGAGAGACTCGGTCTGTCTTGTTTTACTGTTTTATCGCTAGTTTCAGCATAAAGCCTGGTAAACACTTCTGAGTAACGAATCGACAATTTGAAAAAAGATGTCCGCAGGCTGAGCTCAGTACCTCTTTTCTCAGCTCTGGTAGTATACGTTCCCTTGGGGTACCACGTTGAAATTTTCCATCTCCCCCACCAGTCTGTGAGTTTGTCCAGGATGGAGGGGTTCAGTCTGAGGCCCCAAGATGTTCCCTGACATGCTTGGTTAGGTCTACCCCCACGTTTTCTATCTCTCTCAAAACAACAACAACAAAAAAAGGTTTTCATTAATTGCCAGTCTTTTAATACTGGGTGACTTTTAAAAAAATTCTAAATTCAGAATTCTCTTGAAAAATATGCCCTGGCAGCCTGGTTGGGTCTCTGCATGACAAGGACAGGACGGGGTTGAGTAGCACCTGGCCCTTCAGCCAGAACATCTGCTGTCCAGTCCAGTCGTCATGGGTCCGCCCAGCTCACTTTCTGCATCTCTGTCATCTGCCCGCCCCCTCTGGAATGTGAATTTTCTGGTCTCAGATCATATTCATCTGAGAAACTCTTCTTTTGAGGACCCAGCGGTGCCCTTATTAGGTCTGTGCTATGCAGCATGTCTTATGTTGTTGAACATGAGGTCAAATAAGCTGACACTTCAGTGGGATTAAACCTGCTCTTCTTAGCAAAGAGGAAAACAAGATCAATTACATAAAGTCAAAGTGCCCATGAGATTTTTTTTTTTAAATGCAAGCTGTCCAAAGTCAGTGCAGGCATCCACAGGGCCGGGTGCCCTAGGACAGTGCTTCTGCAGTTTCAACATGGACAGCAATCACCCGGGCGTGGTCTGTTATCAGACACATTCAGATCAGCAGGGCCAAGCAGGGCCCTAGACGCTGCATTCTAAGGAGTGCTGGGGAGGATAATGCTGCTGGCCCCTGCTTCCTGTGCAGAAGCAGCTCTCTAGTGCCACCATCTTTTCCAGGCCATCCAGCTGTTCTTGGGTCAGCCACTCGCTTGGTGTCACCGTGATAGATCCCTTCGAGGATGCCTAACTATTCTTTTAGTCCAGGAAAGGGGGATGTGGGAAGCAAGGGACACACAGCAGGCAGGGTTGTGGTGCGTGGGGGGAGCTTAGCTGCCTTCGCAGCTGGGTTCCCCCTCCCCGTCACTGACCCCCTTAAGTCCCCCAGTGGGCTATCGGATGGGGTCTCAGACTGGAACCGCACATTGGGATGGGAGATGCTCCCAGAAAGACCTGAAGATTCAGGTTCAAGTTAACCTGAGTCACCACCACCAACTTGCCAACTTGGTGTTTGTTTTGAGCAGCGCTCGCAGTCAGGCCCGTGTTCCCAGCGTATTATTTTTCCAGGTGGCAGAAGGGAAGGCCTTTGCCCTCACAAGGTCAGAGATCTCAGAGGAAGCAGAAGCAAAGCTGACGCGCACAGAGCTGGTCCCCAGGGCTCCTCCTCTGGAGTTGTAAACAGGAAGTTGAAGGTACATGCTTCAGGAACACCCCCCCCTTTTTTTTTTTTGCTGGTTTACTCTGTAGCCATTCTGCCCATTCAGAGCAACCAGGGAGAAGATGATCTGAAAGCCTGTTGGCAGCCCTCTGAACCACGCTGGCCAGATCTGATGATAGCAAGGATGCTGGGCAAAGATTTGCACCCGGGGAGGGCACAGGCGGTGGTGGGTAGGGCTACAAGTTTCCGGGATGCACCCTCTGGTTACTCTAGCCCACTTTCCCCAATCCCTCCATGCCACCCCCCAAAGTAAATATTTCTCAGGGCCATGGACATTTGAGAAGCCAACCCCTGGGTGGTGACGGCAGCTGGCGAAGCTTTCAACAGCAGGCCAGAGGAGGAAGGGGAGCTGGGATGCCCAGGCCCATACCAGGCTGCTGGCTCTAGGCTTTTCACTATTGTCCCCTGTTTTCAAAGTTCCCAGTCCGGAGGGGGCTGGGAAGGGCAGAGTTTGGGGATTTGTTGGGCCTAGGTATACATAAATAGCAGCAGACAAAATGTCCTTTATCAGCTATTTCCCAGGAAACAGGGAGAAAATTCTTCTCGTTGCCAGATTATAAAAGAAGAGGGAGACAGCCCTCTCTTCTTCCCTCTCCCCGTGCAGAACACTAAGTCACTGTCTGACACCCACCAGGAGGGTCCCTGTTGGAGAGAAGGCAGGGGCGGGCTGGATGACTTGGGCAGCTGCTGGGAAGACAGGTTCACTGCCAGCCGGAGCAGAGAAAGTCTTTCCCAGGAAAGGGGAGGTGACGTTAGCCTGCTGGGTAAACTGGAAATTATTAACCACAGGATGAGCAGAATTAAAAAGAGCTGAAAACCGATTGTTGGCTTTACCGGGAGTTATAAGCATGCTAGAGGAAAAAAGGACAAATATATTTGAATTTTTTTTTTTCCTGAATCAGGAAGCACCATTTCCAATAATTCTGTCAAGTAAAGCTCTCCAGTGTTCTCTCCTGCTGGCATTTCAAGGCTGGTTTTGTTATTTCTTCACACAGATGGCCTAGGAAACACTCACCCCACTCAATATATTTTTCTTTTCTCTCTCCCTGCCACCTTTTTCATTCGCCCAAAGAAACCGAATCTTTTGAATCTGCCCCTTTCTTGTTTTCTTTTTATTTCTGATTTAGATAATACTTTAAAGGGCCTGTGAAACTATTTACATCACAGGAGAATTTGAGATGCTTTTTTTTATCATAAAAATAATAGGTCCTACTTCCTGCCATCATCAGCTAACATGTTATGGCACATTTACAGTGTGTCTGGGTGTGTGCCATTGCTTTTCACAGACTGACATGTGGTAGTTCTATTTTCAGTTGGGTTTTTGTTATTGTCGTCATTATTGAATTGTATGTGTTCTTTACATATCTTGGGTATTAACGCTTTATCAGATATATGACTTGCAGACATTTTCTTCCATCCTACAGGTTGTCTTTTCATTTTGGTGATTGTTTTTTGAGAATTGCTTTAGCTTGATGCAGTCCCACTTGTTGATTTTTGCTTGTCCGCCATCCTGTTTCTTGGTATTTATCCAAAGGAAATGAAAACAGGGATATTGACAAGATACCTACACTCCCATGTTTACTGCAGCATTATTCACAACAGCCAAGGTGTGGAAAGGACCTAAGTGTCTGTCAGTGATGAATGGATACAGAAGATGTGGTACCTATATATACACTGGAATACTATGCAGCTGTGGGAAAGAAAGAAGTCCTGCCATTTGTGACAACATGGATAAAACTGGAGGGCATTATACTAAGTGAGATAAGTCAGACAGAGAAAGACAAGTACTGTATGTATTCCCTTATGTGTGGAATCTAGAAAAACTGAACTCATTAGAAACAGCAGAATGTCATTACCGGGGTTGGAGGTAGGAGAACTGGGGAGGTGCTGGTTAAAGAGTACACATCTGCAGTTAGAAGATTAATAAGTTCTGGTAATTTAATGCACAGCATTTTTATTATAGTCAACAATACTGTATTACATACTTTAAAGTTGCTAAGAGAGTAGATTTTAAAGTTTCTCACCACAAAGATGAAAAGATCACTATCTGAACTTATTTGACATGATGGAGATGTTAGCTAACAGGCTATGGTGGTAATCATATTGCAATAAACATAATAAATGCATCAAATCAACTGACATTTATACCAATGTACACCTTAAATTTATACAAGGTAATATATCAATTACATCTCAATAAAAATAAATGTAAAAAGACTGATATGTGAACAAACCACCTAGAAAGTGAAAGTGAGGTCGCTCAGTCGTGTCCAACTCTTTGCAACCCAGTGGACTGTAGCCCACCAGGCTCCTCCGTCCATGGGATTCTCCAGGCAAGAATGCTGGAGTGGATTGCCATTTCCTTCTCCAGGGGATCTTCCCAACCCAGGGATCGAACCTAGGTCTCCCGAATTGCAGGGAGACGCTTTAACCTCTGAGCCACCAGGGAAGCCCTAGAGAGTGTATCAAAACACAAAGCCTGGATCAATAGTGTAGGGCCCTGGGAGTCTGCATTTCTAATAGCTTCCAGGCAATGGCAGTGCTTCTAGCCTCTGGGCCACACATGGAGTGGCAAAACTTACACCCGATCTCCCCTAATCCTCAGGCTGGTGAAACTGATTTTATCAAAAGAAGTTAAGGGGTTTTCCGAAGGAGAGGGAGGAAGACAGGTGTGAAACGATACTCAGTTTTGGAACTGGCAATGTGGATGTGAAAAGGTGAGCAGATATATAAGAAAGACAGCTGCTGGCAGGGGCATGCTCAGGTTTGGGACATCCTCCTTAGCTACAGAGACAGAAATATAGGCCTTGGGCTTTGGAAAAGGAAAGATACAGATTCAAGTTCTGGCTCTGTCATCCCTAAGTGGATGGTCCTGGGCAAGTAATGTCACCTCTCTGAGCCTTAGTTTCCCCATCTGTAAAATGGGGGTAAAACCTACCACCCAGGGTGATTGTAAAGAGCAAGTGAAAAACCACACTTCCAGTACTTCACATGTGCCTACTGCCTGGTCCCTGCCCTGTACATGGGAGCTATTCACTCATTCAACAAACTTAACGAACAGCTACTAATTTTCAGATCTATTCTACACACTAATGACATAAAGGGAATAAGCTGATGTGGTCACCCTAATAATGACCTAATGACCCTCCCCACCACCAAATGTTCACATCCCAATCCTTGGAACTTGTGAATGTATTATCCTATGTAGCAAAAGGGATTTTGCAGGTGGTGAGAGGAGCATGGATTATCCAGATGGGTCCAATCTAGTCCCATGGAGATGGAAGCAGAGACACTTCCACATGTCAATATCTGAGCAGCAATTCTAAATCCTCCAAAATTACTCTGCTTATTAATAGATGCTGCTCAGAGCGACCTTGAGCTCCTGAGAGGAACTCAGGATCATCTAAGACTCAGGTGTAGGCTTATGCTCCTCACATCTTGCAGTTCTCATCCAGGTAGGCTTCCATGTGCAAGAGATGGAATGACCTTCACCCAGTTCCAAAACTGCAGCTGCAGACGCCTGAAAAATCCCGGAGTCACAGCCACATGCCCCACCAGCAGCTGCTCTTTGACCTGACTCTCTCCACTTAATGGAAGCTGGTTTTCCCTGGAAATCAAGGGGGATAGTGGGATAAATCTTGAGCAAAATCAATCACTCAAAAGCAAGAGAGACTGGCCTGGGGCAGGATGGCGGCTGTTCATTCTTGAGAATATCTTTTCCTGGCTTTAATACATACAAATTTGAGCCCAGAAGATTTTGGTCTGAAAAGTTACACAATCATATACTAAGAGGTGTGCTTTTAGGCCCAAGACATTTTTATATGCTCCTGACCTTTGTACAGGTGTTTACGCTGTGTGTTACCTGTACTGCATGGCATCTGCAGAACGTATGTAGCAAGCTTAGGGCCCAGTGCATTAAGCAGCTGATAACTGGCCGCATTAAGGAGGCTGGCTACAGACCAGCCACTGCTGAGCATTTCATGTGCATGAGGAACAGTAACACGACAAGAGCAAGAACAGGAATCCTAACTGTGCTGAATACTGGCTTTGAAAGCCCGAGCTAGCTACGTAAGTCTCAGTCCCTTCATCTGAAAAATGGGAACAATATGACCATATGTCATCAATTCTAAGATGCAATTTTTCACATGGTCTGAAATCAGACCATGCCATACAACCAACAGAGTTTTGGATGCAATTAGAAATGGTATCGCCCACCCAACAATGTTGTTAGGAGGATTAATGGAGATCACTACACTTAGAAAATTCTGAGCCTTGGCTCTGACACACAGTCCTAAAATATATATCAGCAACTAATACTTAATTTCTATCTCCAGCTCTGAGCTCCCCTGCACCTGTCTAGTGATGATCTTAACTTGTCCAAGTAGGACCCTGATTTCCTTGCGCCATGGCCTGCTTCTCCCCAGTCTTTCCCTTCTTGGTAAATAGCACCACCTTCCACCAGATGCTCGGGGCCAGAAATATGAGTCATCCCTGAGTCTTCTTTCCCTCATTTTGGAGACAAAATCCATCCCCAAATCCCGTCACCTCCATCTTCGAAATACATCAGGAAACTGACCACTTCTCCCTACCTACCTTCTCCTCTGCTTCTACCACCCTAGCCAGAGGCACCATCCCCTGTTACAACAACCTGCCGACTCAGTTTCTGGCGGCCACCCTTGCTGTGTTCCCTCCCACACCTGGACACTCCTCAACCACGCAGCAACCAGAGGATCCTTTAAAAACCAGGCCCCTCCCCTAAGGAACCCTACTACCCTCCATCCCACTCAGGGCAAAATCCTCAGTGTCACCTGTCAGAGTGCAGCAGCACGTGGCCTCTGACCTCTCATCCTCCCCCACGATGTTTCCCCCTGGCCGTCATGCCCCTTCCACTCTGGCCACCCTGCTGTCCCTTGGACTTGCCAAGTTCATTTCTGCCTCAGAGCCTTCACAGTTGCTATTCCCTCTGCCTGGGATGCTGCTCCCTCACCTCCTTTGGGTTCCTACGATTTTGTACAAGAAACAATGATGTACTCATATGCTTATTGTCTCTTTCTCCTCCTAGAAGAAAAGCTTCTTGAAGACTTTTATTCTACAAGCAAGACTTACCGTCTCGTTGGCTGCTGTATCCCCGGCACCTGGCAGCACCTGGAACATGGGTGAGCAACACAGATGTGTTGAGCGATTGATTGAATGGATTAGTGGACATCAGGTAAGGTTTTCAGACATGAGGATACGTAGGTGCATGTGCTGTTATATACACATACATTTACATACACACACTATTAATATCTATATGTCCGTATCCATATCTACATTTATCTATAAAACACAAAGCAGAACATATTCATTCATAAAGAGATACACACCAAGATTTTATTTGGGGCTCTGTATCCACCGAAGAATTTTAGAGACAAAACAATACTGTATTTGAAGAAATACAAGCCCAAGATCATACCAGGTCTAGCAGTGGCTACTCAAAGAATGTTGGAGCTAGAAGGTTCTTCAGGATCTTCTAGTCCAGAGTCAACAAAATGTGTCCTGTTGCTTTCCTCTCTCGTGCCCTTGGCAGACATCACCAGTAGATCAAAGCACTTTCTCCCTCTGAACTTCCGAGTCCTTCTTAATGTATTGCTCCAGGCAGCCTCAGCCACTTAACTGAAATGACTTGATATCCCAGATCTGGCCCACCCCAATAAATTGCTGGATTGAGATTCTGAGACCCTAAGGGGGACCCTTATTCCTCCCCAGTTTCATAGCACACCAGAGGCAAAGTACAGGCCATCACGGCCGGACACCTAGTCTGCATTCCTAAGGTCAGACATTAAGCTGGAAGGGAACTTAAGAGATTATCTTTAATATGAAATCACATAGTCAGAAAGTCATTTTTTAAAAAGCTCTTTCATTACTTATGATTACTTCAAAAGATTTTAATCATTTGCAGCCAAAGGCAACTCACTAGTAAAATAACCTCAGGAATCAGACCACTCCTGGCTTTCAGGAAGACACTAAATAGAACCAATTTAGCAGTCAAGAGATCAAGAAGAAATTCTTGCCTTTGGGGAGACCAAGAGACAGCTCAGCAAAAATAGAAAGGGGCTGAACAGCTTGAATGGTGGGAAGTGGAGGAAGAGCAACACATTTTCCAACTAAAAATGGAATCACGATTGTGCTCAGATTCCACTCCAAGGAAGGTAACCCTATCCTCAGCTCAAGACTAAATCCCAATTGTCCAAGCCAAACACACAGTCCCATTCCTCTGACAATAATAAGCATAAAACTGCCTATGACACATTTCTGACCATAGTCCTGCTTCAGGACTCTCGGGAAAGTTTGTTCACTCTTAAAATGAGAAACACAGAGAAATTCAGTATCTTTTACTTATGTCAAAAAATTGTTGCAACTGAGTGTGATGACTGGGCTGTGGCAGCCACCTGGGCACCATGAGGGAAGCAGCCTAAGGCAGGACTGATAGGCCTAACGTGTCAAAGCAGTGAGACGGAAGGAAACGGGATGCTTGGGAACATAAAGAACAAAGGAGTCCACAGGCCCTGAAGACACTCTGCCTTGAATCATAGATCCTCCTTTGTTTAAATCATTGAGTTGGATTTCTGTTACCTGCCTCCAAAGCACCTTAACTGGTACATGAAACCACCTCCCATTTCCTTCGAGAGATTCAAACAGGCCTAGTCAAAGCTCCAGACATTTCCCAACTCCCAGACACTGCACTCCCACTCTCCTAGTTGTGTAAAGACAGAGCAGACAGGGTCTGCTCTGAAGGCAGCTAGGAAAGCTCTACCATTACCAAAACGTGTTCCTGGTCTCTGAATACCATTCTGAGTCAGGCATGGTTCTCTTTAGGCAGGCAAAACGTCCTGGGATGGAATAAGTCCCCTAACTGTGAAGGAACTAATCACATCTCTCTCTTCTAAGAAATGTAGGCAGTAACTATTCCCCACTGAAGCAGATGCAAAGACAGTAACGCATGTACAGGGGTTTTATTAAAGGAAATGCCCACAGGATTAAATGGGGGAGGGAGGGGGGATGCAGACAGCAGGCAGACTATGATGCACTTTGACCCTGAGTGAGGGAGAGGGGAGACAGGGTGGAGATGCCCTAGGCTGTCATGCTGCAGCAACAGTCTGGCAGGACTGTCCTTCTGCCAAGTCTACTGTGAGAGGAGTCCTGTGTCCGCCAAGGATGGACCACCTTAGTTTTCCTGCCACACAGATGCAGCAGGCCCCTGGTCACTTACACACCCTGCAGGTAGAGGACTGCAAGGAGCATTCCCTGGCTGTCACAGGCAGCTGAGGCGGGGAGGCAGGGCATGAATGGGCTCCCAGCAGGGTAGGGGGGAAGGAGACCCAGGGATCTAGCTGGGGACCAATGTCTGTGTGACGGTCACATTCCCCGTCACCCAGGGATACTGTCAACCTCTCAGTGAACTCAGCTCCATCCACCGAGGTATCATCTGGGCACCTGGCTGTTGTCACTGTTGTGAGAACTCCAGGGCACGGTGTGGTGTGGGCCAGGGTAGCATGAGAAGACGCAGGGCTCACAAGGTCCAAGAGCCACAAGCATCTGGGTATTAGGGTCACTCTGGACTGTTGTGGGTCATGCACTTTGGGGCAGTTTGACATAATTCATCTAGTGAACCTCAGCTGACTTCTGACTCATTGTGTTGGAAGGATATGAGCTTGGGTGCTGCATCAGAGAGGCAGACACACAGAAGCTTAAAGGAGAAAGCAGTCAGCACGTCCCCGCGCATCAGTGGGGGTGCAAGGCGGCAGCTGGGGCCCGGGCTCCAGCACTCTTCTTGCCCTGCCCTCCCCTGAACACTGCAGAACCACGCTGCCAACAACATCACACTGATGGGATAATGCTGTGGCAGCACACGTGTGGGGCTGGCCTTGTTCTAAATGCTTTAGAGCTCTGAATCCTTTAACCTATATCCTATGAGGCAGAGAGTAGTAACTCAGTTTTAAACAAAAACAAAGCCCTCCACCATCTGAGCTCTTGCAACCACACCTATTAGCCAGTTGGGAGGGTGAGGCTGAAGGCTCTCCCTTTCAGAGACAGACACCGGGAGTCCGACGGCCACTGCGGCTGCAATGAAGGCTGACAAATGCATTCTTTGGCTGGGCAGGCACGTGCAATGTAGCCAGTGAAATTTCTCCTCCTTTGCCTGGAATGGGTCTCTCAACCTTTCTGTCATGATTTAGGCTCACTTTACCATCATTCAAGACTCAGTTCATCTTCACTGGGAAGACACTCCCACACCTACCCTGACTAGGTTAATGCCCTCCCCACCCCCCACCACTACCCCAACACAGGCTCTCATAAGCTTCTGAGATTCCTTCTATTTCAGCCCTTATCATATATTATTATAAGATCTCCCCTGGGCCACAGACCAACAGACATTGTTTGGCCCACAGTATTTCTTTCCATTTAAAAAAAAAAAAAAACAGAAAAAAAATCATACAAAATTTCTTTCTTTTTTTTAAGTTAATTTTTACTATAAAATAATTACATGTGGACCTAGTAATGGGCACCTTGTTCATTCAACAAATATCGAATAATTCTTTGAACATCTACAATGCTGAGAAGAACTGAGACAAAGTCAGCTTATCCTCATTCTAAAGAGAGGGAAAATGAGGCAGAGAAACTGCAACTTGCCTAAGGTTAAAACACCCTTAAGTGCGTTTTCGCCTTAAAAATCACAAAAGCACAGCCACACTGGGCAGTCATTCTTGTGTAAGACCAGTCGACTGGGGCTGAGTAGCTCCCTAATTCCTGTGCAGAAGACGCAGGACTTTTCGCACAGACCCCGCCAGGCCCTACTGTCTCATGCACGTCCGCTTCACTTTATTTATGTCGCCTACCTGGCCCTGCAGGAAGAAGGGGTTGCAATCCCCTAGACCATGGGTTTCTTTGGGGGCAGGACGCATCTCTTCTGGGTGTACCCTGCACTTGGCACACTGGGCACGTTCAAAAGCACTTGCCAGGCGTGCAACTAGATCCGTGGAAACATTCAGAATTAAAATTGCACTGAAGCGGCAGCTTACACTCCGCCCACCCCTCTCCCCAAAGGATCTATATTTAATTGTCTTTGCAAAATCAGAGCCTGCGAGCAACTTTGCACTGGAGATCCTTCCCAAACGTCAGAAATGCAGCAGCTTGGCCAGTCTCGTGCCCCAGCCTATTAATAGCCTCTGGCTGTGTTTCCTGGGCAGCCGCATTGTTCTTAGAGGCAGAGAGGCAAAGGATACCTTCTAAATCCAACCACCCCCACCCCCAGCCTCATCCATCCCTCCCTGGCGCCCTTCCTCCCATCTCTTTCTCCGAACAGCACACCCCGCTGCGTATTCTGCAGGAGGGCTTTTTATTTATTTATTTTTGTCAGCACTCCTCAGTGTGGTGGGGATGGGAAATAAGAGCCCTGGCCCACGTGAAAGTGCTTTAGCGGGGTCTCCAGGGAGAATCCTGTGCTGCCTGCAGCGCCAGAGGTCACTGTCACCTTGGCCTTGAGGTGGCCTGTTTACCAAAGTGAAATGAAGATATCAGTCAGATGTCAGGGAAATGCTAATGGCGGGCGCCAGGCTGGGAGCCGGCGAGGTGAACGCTTCCTTCCCAACCCTGCAGCACAAAGGCCTCAATGACTTAGCAACTCCGATAAGAGGTCAGCAGGCAAATGTCAGGTCCCTGACGGATTGCTCCTCCCGGCCAGGCTGCAGAGTCTTCCAGGCTGCCTCTCACTTTTCCACATCCAGTCTATTCAACTGCAGGAAGGGTAGGTGTTTGAAACCCTGGCCCGGCCTTTCTCTATCTCCAGCAGGAAGAAAGCCTCGTCTCTCTCGGGTCCCAAGGTCTGGAGGCACATCATTATGCTCCCGCCAGAGATAGGAAGCGTGGGATGCTGACCACATCCCGTCACTTAGCAGGATGGATGGGCCTGGATTCCGCAGCAGAAAAGGATAGGAAACAGTGGGCTCTGTTTATGGCTGTGGGACGGGTACACAGCCGGGCAGCCTCCCCACGCTGGGCCTCCTGAAGAAGTCACCACTGAACCAGGACCCCAGCGCCCTGAGGCCAAGAATGAAAGGCTGTTAGGTCTGTCTCCCAGGGAAGCAACTCCCTTTCACACTCCTTCTATTGCTTTTCCACCCTGGGGGTTAACACCCGAGATGAACTTCTCCGGCTCTGCTTTGGGGAGCCAGCGTCCGTCTCCTCTAGAGTCGGCTAGCATGCCATCGTCTTCAGGCAGCCTGTTTCCACCATCCCAACATCAGCTGGCTCCTCCTTTGGGTTCTTTTGTGAGATGCTAAAGACTTACTTTGCCTGTATTGTCTGCATTCATTATCCAGGTTTTCTGCAAGCTCTCCTTTCTCCCCTATCAGTCAACCTGCTGCAATTTTTCTCTGGGCTTTTTCCTCTAGCCCTGCATGGGTCAGGATAAAACCCGTGCCTCCCGGAAACCCTGCCCTGCTACTCTCTAAAGCGAGACCACTCTCTAGCCTGTTGATGCCATGTCAGGGTAAAACAGCAGGAAGATCACATTTTTCCACATTTCCAGAATCAAGTTGAAATGATCACCAATTCACAAAGCCTCTCCTAGCTGCTTATGAAAGGGTAGTGTTGAAAATACGGTTTCGTTTTTCCTGCTGCAAGGCCGGGGATTAGAAGAAAGCCCCCTGGCTCCTTCTAAGCCTGAGAGTAGAACTTCGGGGTCCAGGTCACCGACCTCGTGACTGGGGAGTGCAGCCAGTGGGAGTCTGCAGCAGGAGTGCACAGCCCTGCAGAACTGTGAGCGCACTGCTTGCCAGCAACCCGTCAGCGGGGACTGGGGAGCTCGTCAAAGTCTGGAGGGTGGCTGAGGGGCTCCCCCGCGGGAAACGTGCTGGGAGGTGAGGATGGAGGGAGTGAAGTCCCCGGATCGGTGTGCACTCCGTTCTCCCTCTTCAGGTTTCACGGGGAACGGGGAGCATCTGGGTGGTGGTGAGCATGGCACAGACGATGAAGAAAATCACCCACTGAAAGCTCAGGACAAACAGTGACCGCACAGTCTCAAATTGTCCTCTCCTCTTCAGGAAATCAAGCGATGTTAGAAGGGCTGGCTGTGTGTGCGTTTGGGTTTTTCTGAGGATGGAGGGCTCTGCAGAACCACAGGGGCTGGGGGCTCAGGCGGAGTACGTGTGAGGCCTCACACTCGTTCCTCTCAGTTGGCTGTCTTCCCTTTGTGCCCTCCTCCCACCCCCCAAGCAGTTCCCAGCCCTGGAAGCTTGCCCCCTTGGGACGGTACCACCCAGTCTTTCCCAACCTCTGGTGTCTGGTTGAGTTTGCCGAATAGGAGGCACCAAAGAGAAGGAAAGTGAGGAAGGGAGAGAGGCTGGGGCATTTCTTCCCCACTGCCATCTTCCTAAAGCGCAGGTCTCTAGCAGCTGTGTGACCCTTCAGACCTGGGGCTGGTAACAGCTTTCACTATTATGAGACGTATCAGTTATCTATTGGTGTGCAACAAATCATCCCAAATGTAGGGATTCAAATCAATCATTACTTATTTGCAGATGATTCTGCAGTCTGGGCTGGGCTCATCTGGGCAGTTATTCTGCTGGTCAGGGATCAGTCGTGGAGCTGCCATCATCTGACAGTTTGACTGGCTATTGGCTGGGCGCCTTGGTTCTCCCCTATGTGGCTTCGCATCAACCATTAGGCTAAATCAGGCTTCTGGACAGGGAAGTCTCAGGTCAACTTCCAAGAAGGTGAAAGCAGAAGTTGCAAGGCTCCGGAAGCCTTGCTTTGGACCTTTCACAGTACCACTGCTGGCACATTCTATTGACCAAAGCAAGTGCCAAGACTAGGCCAGATTCAAGGAATGGGAAAATGGATTCATCTTTTCATAGGAGCAACTCCAAAGTCTCTTTGCAGAGCGGCCTGGATACTGGAGTGGGAAGAATTTGTGACCCTAACTTGAAATCTAGCACCATAGTTTCTGAATTTATTTCAATTCTTTGGTTCCCTTAAGTTTCCATTCCTATGTGAGTGGTGGCTTCATCAGTGTCTATTCAATGGAATCATCTGAATGAAGTTCTATTTCCTGCCGGGACTTTGAAAATATACCTTTTAATAGTAGCACTAGCTCCATTCACTGTATAGTTATTATCATCATTGTTGTTGACATGTAGTCCTTGACTTGCTAGCAGTTTGATTTGCAGAGTCACACTTTTATCCCTTGTCTATTTACAACTGTGGCATTTTACATCCAATGCAGCCCTACTCATATGAAGAAAAGCTATCTCATCAGGAGCAGCTGACACGTTTCCAGAACACACCAGGGCCCAAACACTATCCAAGAATTCTGTGTGGTCAGGATCTGACTTAGCGCACACAGCAGCCTGAGAAGGAGGCACCACCTCACAAAAGAACAAACTAAGGCCCTGAGAGGCAGCTAGTTTGCTCCAAGTCATACAGCAATTGGGAGAATGACAGTCAAAAGCCTTCCAAAGAAATTTTTCTGATTTTTGACACTAATGATATTCTCCCAGCTTGTGTAAAGTCAGAAATCACAAAGGATTTAAGAAATTTGAATGGTGTACAACATCACATACTAAAATGGACACGATTCGCTTTCCTTTGTACAGTGTAGCTGATATCCACATCAGAAGCCTATGCAACGTGTGGGAAATAAGTATACAGCATATGTTAAACTCATCCCTATTTGTGCTGATTTCTATAGACAGCTAAGCATCAGACCCGTGGTCTGGAGCGCATTCCTGAAAATCAGGCATGGCTGATGCGATTCTGTTCTCTCGTTGCTATACAACACAGACTGTGGCCTTTGCTCCTCTCCCCTGGGGTTTGCTCTGAGTATCCACCGTGCTCAAGCCCATCCACACTGCTTCATTATTGCAGAGCTGCTGGTGCTAAAAAAAAAAACAAAAAACAAAAATCAGATCCTTGCACACAAACGAGTTTCTGGGGCCTGGTTAGTAAAACATACTTCAGGAAGCATTCATAACCTCCACCCAGCTGCCTACTTTCGAGTGAGGTTCTCAATGTCCGAAACAAGCAAAACCCTAGAAATATAACCCCATTCGTTTTGTGGAAGGTGCCTTCTGTCATTGGAGGATAAAATGGTTTTATTCTCCCACCTGGGGCGCTGCAGTAGCTTTCTGATTGGCAGCCCTGCTTCCTGCCTTGTGCCCCTCCAATCCATTCTCCATCCAGAAAACAGTGATCTTCTTAAAACACAAATCAAGTCGTCTGTCTCTTCCCTGCCTCCAAAACTACCACCAAACAACATGTCCCCCAAACCCCTTCCTAGATTATGCCTACATTTCAGGCCTTCTCCTGATTGACTGCCAGGCTCCAGCTGCAGATGCTGCCTCACAGACATGCCAAGATCACTTTCTGCTCAGAGGTGTTGCACCTACTGCCTTAGGGTGCTGTGCCCTCAGATCTCTGTATGGCTGGCTCCTTCTCATCAAGTCTCCCCTTGAATGTCACCTCCACCATGGAGCCTTCCCGGCTTGCTCTTTCACATCACTCAGTTTCTCTTTAATCCCAGCACTCATCACCAGCAATATGTTTCTGGTTATTCAGTTATGTATTCTCCTTCCCCCATGAGCAAATGAGCACCATGAGAGAAGCAGCGTTGTTTGGGGTCACAAACACAACCCACAATTTTGGGTCAGTCTCCAGGCAGCTCCTAGTTCAAAGTTCTAGCCATCGCACCAGCCTGCTTCTGGAACAAGTGCTGGTATTTTGCAGCAGCTTTGGAAATCAGATCTCATTCCCAAGCCGTGTGACTCAGTCGGCAGCAAGAGAGAAGGCTGCGATGAGGACACAAAGGTGCCTTCAGTCTTCAGAGAGATAGCAGCCCTCCAAGGAAGCGAGTCACAGATAAAGGCTGAGAATCAGTCCCAAAGGCTGCCCTGATCGCTGGAAGCTGTCCCCCTCTCAGACCCCGCCAGCTCTCAGCCTCTCACAAACTCAGCCATCTCCCAGCCTTTTGAATGTGCCAGTATCGCCTAGCTACGGAATTACCACGCAGATAGGGCTCCAGGGATGAAATTAGATTTCCCTTTGCAGAACAAAGACAAACACACACTCTTCTAGCCCATCCTGGGAGAGCTGCATTGGGAGAGCCTGCTTCCGGGCCAGCCATTCAAAGCCCATGGGCTGTCTTGCTTGCTTCAGCAGTTCCTGGCAAAGTGCAACGGAGTTCTCCAGCTTTGAAATCTAATTGCCTGCCCATGGCTGTGAATCCCTCTCCAAAGGCAAAAAAAAAAAAAAAAAAAAACTGTTTTAAGTAGGAGGGGGAGGGGCAGGGGGAGGGAAACAGTTCTCACGGAACCAGCCGAGATGAACCCATTTAAGCTTTGACATGATACCTTTGGGGGAAGCCAATTGTTAATAGTCTGAGAAGCTCCTGTTTAAAAGAGAAAGATCCATAAATGCGGCTTCTGTCAGTAATGAGAAAATGGAAATCACAGGCAAAACCAGAAAACTCATTCCCCCAGAATCTTAATGATCTCCAAGGTAATTGTGCTGGTTTCTCAAATCAAGGCGTGAACGGTGACAGCTCTGGATTTTCCTATGAGGGTCAGACAGGTTCATGTTTTTTTAATTGGGCTCATTTCTAAGCCATGTGCTTGTCATGATGCCTTAATCCCTTCGCTGTCCCCCAGAAAAATGCTCTCCCTCCGTGCTTCCCGCAAACAAATGCAGCTTCTCAAAGGGGATATGAGCCTCCCTCTCCTGCAAACAGATTTATCATATGACTGCTCTGCTGTGGGTGAACTTGCAGTTCTCTTGCATAAGAGAGCAATTTCCTGAAGGTGAAAAAAGAAAAAAAAAAAGGAAAACATCAAACTGCTGGCCGCTCCTCGTCTTCCATGTAAATATCTTGAGCCTCAGCTCCCAAAGATAACGGGAAAGAAGAGGTTTTATTTCAGGAGGATGAACAGCAATCTTTCAGATGGCAAATGCTTTATTGCATTTGTTTTATTTGGTGGGACGCACAACCAGGAACAGATTCATTAACAATTTTAAGAGTTCCCCAGGCCAAAAGCTACCTTCTGGTAAGATCTAGCAGGTTAAAGTTCAACAATAATTAACAAATTAGAAAACTCTGCCATTATGGCTGAATATAAATTAATGGCTTTAATTAAGGATGCTTAAAACAGGGATGGAGATCTTAAAAGTAATCAAAATTATAATGAACCTTAGGATTGAAAAAAAAAAGGGAAGTGTAATTTCTCAAGTATGCACAGAGGTGTGAACGGTGACAGCAACCATCAGTTCAATAATGAAGCACCAGCTCTTTGCCTGACACTGGCCTTACCACAGTCTCAGGGGAGCCTCAGAGCTGTCTTGGCCATTTCACTTGCCTTCCGGGTCCCAGCTTCACCCCACCCTGCGAGGGCAGTGAGGCCTGTCCCAGGTCCAGTGCGAAGGCTGGCTCTGCTAGTGGGGATGGGCTGTCAAAGAAACAAGAAGGAAGGAGGGAAGGCGAAAAGGAGGGAAGAGACTGCCATTCTACATTCATTCACAGATCCGATGAATGCTTGTCACACTGTGTGCAACTCCCGCTATGTGCCAGGGAGACAACAGTGAGCAAAGCAAGACCCCCTCCAGCCCTCTTAGAGCTTATGGAGAAGATCATTTCAAACACATCAGCATAAATAAACACAGGACTGTCACTTTGCTGACTGCTGCAGAAGCACATGGGCACACAGTCTGAGCACAGGAATGACCAGGAGACAGGACCCGGGTGGTGGGCCAGGGCAGTGTGCCCAGGGCAGGGGAGGCCAGGGTGAAGGGCCACTAGGTCTGAGTGCTTTCACATCCTGCCTAAGTGTTCTTACAAGTGTCATCTTACTCACATCTCACACCAGCCCTGTGGGGCAGATGCCATGATAATCCCATTACAGACAAAGTCCCCTTAGGCTCAGATAGGTGATAGTGCTTGCCTAAGGGCACAGAGCTTATGATGTGGAAAAGAACCAGACACAAAACAAGGCGGACCTGTCCCCAACGCCATGACCCTGAGCACACAGCCCTCCTGGGAATGGCAGGGCCAGGCAAGGCCAGCCTCCCCCTCCTCCCTCAGGCAAGTACCCACACACACATTCATGCTCTCGCAAATGCACACTCATAGACTCTCTCTTTCTCTCTCTTCACACACACACACACCCTGCACTCTTGCTCTCAGAAGCCACGGTGACCCTCAGCCTGCTGCCAGCTTCCCCACCTCCTTCCTCCCCAGTTGAAATGTTCCTTTGGGTCAGGTGGGACTCACTATGAGCAAAGAGAGATGCTGAGCTCCCACCAGGGATGCAGCTGAGCAGCCTGGAGGAAGGGGCATCCTACCTGGGCCCTGCAACCTCAACAGGCATTTGACCCAGAGGGCAGAAAGAACCAGTGTTCCAGGCAGCTGGAAAAGTCTGCAGGTGTGAGAAGCGGAGCACTTTTGAGGAAAAGGGATGACGTCGACAGATGGCTGCCTCAGACCCCCTCCCACTCCTCTCCACCCCCACCCCACCCCACAGCCTGCTTCTTCTCCAGGATCCCCCATCTTAGCAGAGGTACAACCAGCCTCCCAAGGGCACGAGCCACAAACACAGGCGGCAGGCGCCCTGGCACCTGCCCACTCACAGGTCCAAGCTGTCAGCAAATCCTAAATATAGCCCAAATCTGCCCACCACTCCGCCCCCAGCAGCACCCCCCAGCTCCTCCCTCTGCTGCTGCCGTCTCCTGATGGTGTCCCACACCCCCAGCCCGCACCCCTGGAGCAGCCACGACAGCCTTCACCTCTGCACACCAGAATCCCTGCTAAAAACTACCCTCTGGGGTGCTGCTCAAACGCTCCTCCCTGACAAGGCCTCCCAGCCCCGACGAGATCAGATCCCTGTTTCAGGCCTCATGATATGATGTTCTTCTCCTCCCTGATGCTCAGCAGAGCTGACACTTCTACACACAAGTCTGTGATGACTCAGTCTAATGGGTGGGTCTTGCACCCAGCAAGCCTGCTGTAAATTTTTTTTGCGTGGACAGGAAGATGCTAAAGCCCAGGATGTGTGGCAGAGATAGGGCCTGCAGGGGAAAAGCCGGGGAGGGACACATCCCCAGAGGGTCTCAGGTACCAGACCCAGTGACTCCAGGACAAGATGAGGGGTCTTTCTGGGATGGAAGGGCTGCAGTGACTTTCTCCTCCCCTGGCGCAGGAAGACTTTGGAAAATGGACAGCTGGCTTTGGGCTCACTGCAGGGCCCCTCACTCCACCAACGAAGGTGGACAGCTGAGGAAACAAGCTGGCCCCGGGCAGGTGTCCAGAAGACGGGGTGCTGACACCTGCCGCCCACAGCCAGGCGGCATCTCGGTCCCCTCCCACACATGGCTGCCCAAAGACGCCCAAGCCGCAGCAGGGCCCTGGAAGTCGGCACATAGCCAGCACCTTCCTCGGGCTCCAGAAATCCCAGCCACATAGCTGGGGAAGATGGTGGGGGGAACGTCTTCTTGATGGGCTGGATACGCTAATAAAGGTTCTGCCGCTGCCGGAGAGGTAAAGTGGTCGATGTGCTCATTCGCGATGCCTCCAGGCCAGCAGGCCAGCCAGAGAGCCCAGGCGGTTGCATCAGTGTATCCAAGAGAGGAGGGTCCTCTGGATCCACGACCGTGGTCCAGCCAGAAACACCATGAAAAACTCCGCTCCTGAGTTCACACAGCAGGCAGCACAGCCTCCCTTCCAGGAGCAGGGCCCCGGGGCTATAGCCGACCCGCTCCTGTCCCTGTGGGACTGAGAGCTGGTTCAGGGTGAACAGGCAAGGGGCTGACAGGACTCGGGCCCTGGGTGTGTCTGGTTTATTCCTAAAAGAAAGTGGCTTTGCAGGGCATCAGTGGAGACGCAGACACAAAGATACTGTGGACGCAGCAGGGGAAGGAGAGGGTGGGACCGACTGAGAGAGCAGCATTGAATCGTATCCACTATCAGGTAAACTCAGATGGCCAGCAGGAATTTGCTGTTTGGTGCAGGAATTTACCGTTTGACGCAGGGGCTCAAAGCTGGTGCTTGGTGACAACCTCGAGGGGTGGGATGGGGTTGGAGGTGGGAGGTTCAAGAGGGAGGGGACATATGTGTACCAATGGCTGACTGATGCTGATACATGGCAGAACCAACCAGTATTATAAAGCAATTATCCTCCAATAAAATAAATTTTAAAAAAAGAAAATGGCTTCCAACATTTAAAAACCAGGCAATTTCACATCAAAGTCTAGAATTCTAGCTTCTCTTAGGAAAATGAGGATTCCATTCCCTCCGGGCATTATTGCCCAGAGTGGGTCCTGCCACCCCCAGAGGGTCGTGAGCTCTGCTGCCCATCAGGCCCCTACTCTATGAGGACTCATTCTGTTCTCTCAGCTCTCTGGCCTCGGCAGCCTCCTCATCAGCATCTGAGACGGACAGACAGTCACCGAATAATCCTCCAACTGGGTGATCAGTGTGCGGCGGGGGACATGGAGGAGGGGGGCGAGGGGGGCGTTACTGAGGCCTGGGCCTGACGGGGTTGGGCGCCTCCCGCTATGGAACTTGGGGAAGCCTCCCGCTGGTCCCCATTCACTGGGGTCACCCCATCCTCTCCTAAGCGGTGAGGGAGCTTCAGACCCAGCGATGTTCTGGAGCCCGAGGCAGCCAGGTGTGGGGTGAGTCATCCAGCCTCTCCCCAGTGCAGATGCCACAGAGCACACCTCACATTCTGAACGACATCACCACTCATTCATGCCGATAAACCCGTCCTCCTGAACAGGGAGCGTCTTCAGCAACACCAGGCATGACACCCACTGCACCCCAATGTCAAAGCCCCCAGAACACTGCAAGGCCTCAGCTTGATTCAAGGCCACTCCAGCCTGTCCCTGGGCCCTCCATACATCACCCTACCCCATCCCACAGAGCCTGGAGCCAGTGCACGCCCTTCACGGGACGAGGGGCCCCTTCCCTGCCCTAGTTCACCGCTCCCCGAGCACCTTCCCTTCTCTCTGCCTTCATCTGTCCCTCCCTGACCTCATTCCCAAGGATCCAGGCCAATCCCCCCAGGAGGCCCTTCTGAGGCCCAGTGTGACCACTCTCTCCTGAGTCCTGGTGGTTTCCACAACAAAGTGCAACTGGAAGGAGCGGCTCACACATCTGTGCATGGCAGGGCCAGAGCAGACCCAGGGCTGGCGTAAGGACGCCTGGAAGCGGCCTCTTTTTACCTCTCATTCTGCCTCCCCGCCCACCTTTGGGCAGCCCCTCTCCAGGCAGCAGCCCCTGGAAGACCCGGGGCTCACTTGCCGGCGTGGCGAGCCCATGGCAGGGGCTCTCTTTCCTATTGCTCCAGCCAAAGTCCCTCCACTGACCCTCAGCAGGCTGGACCCCACACTGTGGCCGGAAAGAAGGGTCAGCCCTGCCCACGTCACACGCGGTGAGATTAGAGGACACACTTTCCCAAAGGAATAAGTTTCTAGAAGAAGAGGGTCTGGAGGCCAGCCAAGCACACACAGCCAGTGTCACTGGCTCTTCAGCTGTGCGTCTCCGTAATTGCACATCTCACTCCGCCGGGGCCTGTGGCTGGCTCACCTCTGCAGCCCCTCCAGGGCACTGCTTTATGCCCTACACATAAGCTGGTGGAATTAAACTCTGTAATCGACATGATCTCTGCTAGGAAAGACCCTGGTATATGTACATCCTCAAAGTGCCAGGAATCTTCACTTGCTCTCCCTAAACAGACAAAAGCTCCTGGAGAGCAAGCCTGGCTTCTCTGTCTTCAGTGTCATCCATGGTCTAACCCACAGCGCTGGGCACCAGGCTGACCAGTAACTCCCTACCGATGGGAATCCTAGAGGACATCCTGGACAGAATATAGGCTTCCCAGTCTGACGGAGCTGGGTTTAGATTGAGGTTTCCTCCACCTCTTAGTCACCATGCCTTCCTCAAGGGATCAGTCAGGATTCAAGTGGGGAAAGGCCACTAGGGGCATGGGACAAGGGCTTTATCACTGGAGTTTGACCTTACACCGTGCGGGAGAAGGAAGGCTGGGACAGGGAGTGGGTGAGTCAGGTGGCTCACCAGCCAGGATCCAGGAAGTCGAGTGGGACTGGTGGGGGTGGTGGGGGTGGGTGGTGGTTAGTGGGGGAGAAATATGGGAGCTGCTGCCTCCGTGCATCTGGGAGAGGAGAGCTGGACACAGAACCAAACAGAGCAAAAGCCCCCAGGAGCCTCTGGCCCCTCTGCATCTCACTGCCTCCCCCCACCCGCAACGAGGTCTACGGCGAGTGTGGTCCCTGCCCACCTCCACTTCCGGATTCTCACACACGTACCTCCTTCCACCAGCTCATGCTCACAGCCATGCAGCGAAGGGCCTTCTGAACAACATAGTCCAAACTGCCACAGTCAAATATTGGATCCCTCTGGGCCTCTGTTTTCTCATCAGTGAAATGGGGATGTTACTGCTTAGCTCAGAACACATCAGGCACACACATTTTATTATAGTTATCACTTCTATAATAATAATATATTATTATCTACTAACTTTTGCCAGAATCTGGTTACTTGAGGAAATTCTGGCCCTTCCCTCCCACTGCAGCAGTGTCTTTAAGAACTTCCACCCCTGATTATTCAGACAGAGAAAGACAAATACTGCAGGATCTCACTTGACCATGGCATCTGAAAACGCAGAACAAATAGAAACAGAGTAGACGGATGGCTGCCAGGGGCTGGGGGTGGGGAACGGGGAGGTGCTGGTCAAAGGGCGCACACCTTTCAGTTATAAGATGAGTAAGTCCCGGGGATCTAATGCACAACATGGAGACTATAGATAACAACTCTGCACTGTACACTTGAAAGGTGATATGAGAGTAAATCGTAACTGTTCTCACCATAACAACAACAATATGGTAATTATGTGAGGTGAAGGATGTGTTCATAAGCCGTGTCAGGGCCAACACTTTGCAATATACTAATGTATGAAATCATCACATTGTACATCTTAAGCTTACACAATGCTTTGTCAGTTGTTGGTGCTACTTACTGCTAAGTCTGACTCTTTGTGATCCCATGGACTGGAGTCCTCCAGGCCCCTCTGTCCATGGGATTTCCCAGGCAAGATTACCGGAGTGGGTTGCCATTTCCTTCTCCAGGGGATCTTCCCAACGCAGGGATCGAAGTGTGTGTCTCCTGCATAAGCAGGCAGATTCTTTACCACTGAGCCACCACATATCTCATTAAAGCTGGAAAAGAAAATTCCATCCCCAAAGCCTCTGCCTCACAGAGCAACCATGACTAAATTTAAGTCTCAAATTTTAAATATTAATTACTGCCCCAAAGGAATGCCCTATGTCTGCAGCGCTCTGGCCTTGCACAGGGTCCTCTGTCCACAGATCCATTTAGAGGACGTTCCTGTTTCCCACCCAGCATGTGTCAGGGGTCACACTGGTATGAGAGTCATACAGGTGGAATGAGAGTCTGACCTTTCAGGCACACTCTCCCTAGCCACAGCTGCAGCCTAGGGAGAGTCCCCACTTCCTTAGGGAGCTCTCATTCCACAGCTCCTAGCTACAGTTTGCCTCCCCAAAGGACAAAACCAAATGAGTGCATTGCCAGGAAGCAACAGCCATCCTGTGACTTCAGAAGGCATCTTTCTCTGGGGACTGCAGAGCTGGTCCGTGACGTCTCCTGGGCTGGCGTTGGAGGGTGCTGGGAGGAGGCAGGGACTCAACTGCTTGGGGAGATAGGGAGAGGGAGAGAGAGAGAGCACAAGAGCAGTGGTAATACCATGGCGACGCCGAACACTCCAAACAGATCTGTTTAATTTGAAGACTAACAGTCAGGGAAATAGAAGGACAACTTGCTCTGGGCTGCTCACAGGTCCCTGAAGGCTGGCTCAGATGAGACCTGGTAGAAGGGACCCACCTCCTCGGAGATGGGGAAACAGGCTAGAAGAGGGGAAGGAACAGGTCCAGAGTCACCCAGTGTGTTAGCAGCAGCTCCAGCAAAAAGGGCATCGGCTCATTGGTTCAGTTGGGCAACATGCTTATTGAGTGCCTACTGTGTACCAGGCTCTGGCCCACTGGTGTGTCCCATCCGCGTGCCTCTCCCTGAAGGGCTGCAGAGGCCAAGCACTGTTCAGGGGTCCAACACAGCCCGTGCTTGGTGTGTACCGGCAGGGGGCTGGCATGTATGAACTGCATGCACTGCCCCATCAGAGACTGTACCATCACTGTGGCCTTTCCAGACTGACTCACCAGGGGCAGTGATGGTACACTGCACTTCCAGGGCCACCCTACCGTTCATTCATCTCTGTCACATGTATTAACCACAAATCCCAGGCCCTGAGTTTTAGAGCTGAAATGTCCTCAGGAGGCCAAAGAATCACCTAATCCAGTGGTTACTAAGCCTGGGGGCTCATCAGATTACCTGGGAGCGTTTCAGACATTAGCGTGAGAACGGTCTCCTTCTGCATACACACCGGGGACGCTCCAGCTGTACAGGAGGGAATTCAGTAAAGAGTCCCCCTGCGTGTCCTCCCCAGAAGCAGACACTCTTTCTTATGTACTTCTAGCAGGTCACCATATGTGTGCAGGCACGGCTGTTCCTACACTCCTCTACGCACGCCCAGTCCACACACCGTTCCCCATTCTTGTTGCCAGTGCACTCTGATGCATCCTTCAATATGCCAGGACGTGAAGCTATAACTAACTTTTATGGCTGCGTAGTATTCCATTGAGTGGACCTGGCCCCTTATGGATGGCCATCTACGGACATTCTAGTTATGTGCTCAAGCGAGGCAGCAGCATGTCTTCCTAGCACTTACATTCCCTTATGCATAAATCTTTGTGTACTTTTGTGAGTTTGCTAAAGGATATTAAGGAAGTTAAAAATGACAGATTCTCGGTCCTTCTCAAAGAAAGTTTGATCCCACTGGCCTGGGGTGACACCCGGGAATCTGAATTACAGAAAGCTCCCCCATAATTCAGATGGACACTCACCATGGGAGTTTCCTGGTTCACCTTGTAAAAGAGGAGCATGCTGCCCAGTGAAAATAAGTAGCCTGCATCAGGTCAATTATCAGCTCCACCTCAGTGCTGTGAAGAGCCTGATTGCATCGTCACTGCTACCAGTGGCCCGGCATGGACGTCCCTGAGGGCACCCCAGGCTCTCCCCTGGTCACTGGTTAAGTGGCCATGGAGCCTGGCGAATCCAAACCAGTCCCAACTTCATTAATTTTATTATGTTTGATATCCAGATGGACACACAAGAAGCCAGTCACAGTGGCTATTTCTGGGGAGAAGAGTTGGCATTTGGGAGTCAGTGTAAAGAATGGAATTTTTCAATGATTCACACTGGAATTATTGTCTTTTTTTTTTTTTTTTCAAAACCTTCTACGTGCAAAACAGAAAGAAGCAGAGAACACCTGGGTCGACTATTAATACGTTCACTGACTGCACGATCTTGAACAAGTTGCTGTCCTTCTCTGAGCCCCGGTCTACGCGCTACAACACGGGTGGGCGGCAGTAGATGCCAAATCAGCTCATGGACGTGACACACTCGATGGAGCTGTAAACGGCACCCACACGGCCGCACGGAGCGTCGTGAGACAGGGGAGCGGGCGAGGTTTTCATCGTTCTGTAAATGGGCAGAAAAACACGGAGAAACAAAGGCCATGAGCTTGCGGTTGGCCATAAGATAAGGTCGGGGTGAGGGCAGCAGGCCCGGCTCCTGCTCCTGCAGAAGCCTCCACCTTCAGGCCCCGGACCCCGTAAGCAAGTCACCTACTGCTATGCTTTCTGCCCAGGATGGCCCCGTGGGGCACACAGATGCGTGGCGCAGGCGTGGAGTACATCTCCCTCCAGACCGCCTGGGACCTGTGCCTGGGACGGGCATGCACGGCCAGCCAGGCATAGGAAAACAGGAACTACCTGCCTCTCCACAAGGAGCTTCCCTGGCTGGCCTTCCCTGAGAAGCAGCAGCATTTCATAGGATTAAAGGGCTCAGAGAAGTAAAGGCCAGGTGGAAGGTGGATGATGGGCCAGGAGTCCCTGGTGAATTATCTTAACTACAGGAAAAAAAAAAAAATTGGGACATCTGGGAACCGTTTCCAGAGCTTAGAGTGAAAACTCTTTCCTTTTTTTTTTTTTTCTGTTGGAACAAAGGCAGTGGGTATGTTTCTCTCTCTAGAGACTGAACGTGGATAGTTTTTTGGAAAGTCAAAATCTGGGCTTCTGTGGGTCAGATGTGGTGGTATGCAAATGTCTTCTTACATCCCTCATCCCCAAGTCAGACAAAATTGAGGGATCTGAACACTTAGTGCTTTTGAAGTTTTGAAAGAACTGGCGATCTTGGGCCGAGCAGCACCTGGCAGCACCAGGAATGGCCTTCACGCTGGCTGGTCTGTCAGAGGAGGCACGCCCCTCCCGCTCGCCAGCGTCCCCACCGCCCCAGCCACGCCACAGCTGCCTGCATCTCTCCCACTGTGCCACTACTGAAGCCCCGAGGTTAGGCCCTAAGGTCCTGCCAGGCTAACTCTAGCTACCATGCTAAAGTCCTCAAAAAGAGTCACGCTAAACCCACTGCCTTGCTGTGAGATGCATCCCTGGGATGGTGCCAGATGGTTTACGTTCCAATGACTGATTTCTACTATTATCTGCTGGCAAAATTAGTTTCCATGAGCACATCTGAGTTATAAGTCAGATGATCTGCTGTTTAAGGATTGTGTGATTTAAGGAAAGCTGTGTAACATCTCCGAACCTATTTCTACAGGACTGATGTGAGGATAAAGCTGTATTATTATTATTATTATTGAACACATTTCGTGACTTTGGAGGTTGACTGGATGATTCTTTTGCTTCACATGGTACAGCTGAAGCCCAGGGATGGTGGGAAAGTCCAAAATGGTCTTGCCCATACGCCTGGTATTCAGCTCCGACCACCATCTGGGGTCTCAGCTGGAGCCGTCTGCCAGGAATCTCGGTTCTCCTCCATGCTCCTCGACCACACGGCTGCCTGTATGCTGTGAAGGGCAACCCAAGAGGTGAAGACAAGCTACAGATTTCTTAAGGCCCAGAAGTTACCCAGTGTCACTGCCATCACATTCTATTGATTATAACAGGTGTGAGGGCCCGTGCCAAGGATTCAAGGGAAGGACAAATGGACTCTGCCACTGGTGCGCACACAGAAGTTTTCACAAAAAGGCACGGGAGGTAGGAAATATTTTTTTGCAGTCACTTTGGAAATACAATTTTCTACAAAGACTTTCACAGTACCCAATAAATGGAAGGCTGCGTATGTGCTAGGTCGCTTCAGTCATGTCCTGTTCTTTGCAATCCTCTAGATTGTAGCCCGCCAGGCTTCTCTGTCCACAGGATTCTCCAGGTAAGAATAGTGGAGTGGATTATCATGCCCTCCTCCAGGGGATCTTCCCAACCCAGGGATTGAACCTGCATCTCTGGCATTTCAGGCACTGAGCCACAAGGGAAGCCCCACACAGAAGGTCACCAGATGGTCAATATCAAAACCAAATTGGCTATATTCTTTGCAGTGGAAGATGGAAAAGCTCTATACCGTCAGCAAAAACAAGACTGGGAACTGACTGTGGCTCAGATCATGAACTTCTTATTTCAAAACTCAGACTTAAATTGAAGAAAGTAAGAAGAACCACTAGCCCCTTCACATATGAACCAAATCAAATCCCCTATGATTATACAGTGGAGGTGATTAATAGATTCAAAGGATTAGAGCTCCTAGACAGAGTGCCTGAAGGACTGTGGATGGAGGTTCATAATACTGTACAGGAGGCAGTGACCAAAACCATCCCGAAGGGGGAAAAAAAATCCAAGAAGGCAAAGTGGTCACTTGAGGAAGATTTACAAATATATGAGGAAAGAAGAGAAGCAAAAAGCAAGGGAGAAAGGGAAAGATATACCCAACTGAATGTAGAGTTCCAGAGAATAGCAAGAAGAGACAAGCAGGCCTTCTTAAATGAACAATGCAAAGAAATACAGGCAAAAATAGAATGGAAAAGACTAGAGATCTCTTTAAGAAAATGGGAGGTATCAAGGGAACATTTCATGCAAGAATGGGCACAATGAAGGACAGAAATGGTAGGGACCTGAGAGACACAGAAGAGATTAGGAAGAGGCGGCAAGAACACACAGAACTATACAAGGAAGGTCTTAATGATCCAGATAACCACGATGGTGTAGTCCTTCACCTAGAGCTGGACACTCTGGAGTGAGAAGTCAAGCAGCCTTTAGGAAGCATTACTATGAACAAAGCTAGTGGAGGTCACAGAATCCCAGCTGAGCTATTTCAAATCCTAAAAAATGATGCTGTTAAAGTGCTACCCACAATATGTCAGCAAATTGGAAAACTCAGCTATGGTCACAGGACTGAAAAAAGTCAGCTTTCATTCCAATTCCAAAGAAGGCCAATGCCAAAGAATGTTCAAATGACTGCACAATCACACTCATTCCACATACTAGCAAGTTAATACTCAAAATCCTTCAAGATAGGCTTCAACAGTACGTGAACTGAGAACTTCCAGATAAACAAGCTGGGCTTAGAAAAGGCGGAGGAACCAGAGATCAAATTGCCAATTCCAGAAAAACATCTACTTCTGCTTCATTGACTATGCTAAAGCCTTTGACTGTGTGGATCACAACAAACTGGAAAATCCTTACAGAAATGGGAATACCAGACCACTTTATCTGCCTTCTGAGAAACCTGTATGCAGGTCAAGAAGCAACAGTTAGAACTGGACATGGAACAACAGACTGGTTCCAAATGGGAAAAGAGTACATCAAAGCTGTGGATTGTCACCCTGCTTATTTAACTTATATGCAGAGTACATCATCTGAAATACGGGGCTGGATGACTCCCAAGCTGGAATCAAGATTTCTGGGAGAAATATCAGTAACCTAGATAGGCAGATTACACTACTCTAATGGCAAAAAGCAAAGAGAAACTAAAGAGCCTCTTGATGAAGATGAAAGAGGAGAGTGAAAAAGCTGGAGTAAAACTCAGCATTCAAAAAACAAAGATCATGGCAAACAGATGAGGAAAAAATGAAAACAGTGACAGATTTTATTTTCTTGGGCTCGAAAATCACTGTGGACAGTGACTGCAGCCATGAAATTAAGACTCTTGCTCCTTGGAAGAAAAGCTATGACAGACCTAGAGAGCATATTAAAAACCAAAGACGTCACTTTGCTGACAAAGGTCCATATAGTCAAAGCTATGGTTTTTCCAGTAGTCATGCACGGACATGAGCGGTGGACCATTAAAAAGGCTGAGTGCCACAGAATTGATGCTTTCAAACTGTGGTGCTAGAGAAGACTCTCAAACTCTTTCTTGGACAGAAAGATCAAACAAGTCCATCCTAAAGGAAATCACCCCCGAATATTCATTGGAAGGACTGGTGCTGAAGCTGAAACTCCAATAGTTTGGCCACCTGATGTGAAGAGCCGACTCATTGGAAAAGACCCTGATGCTGGGAAGGATTGAAGGCAGGAGGAGAAGGGGACAACAAAGAATGCAATGGTTGGATGGCATCACCAACTCAATGGACATGAGTTCAAGCAAGCTCCGGGAGATGGTAAAGCACAGGGAAGCCTGGCGTCCTGCTGTTCATGGGATTGCAAAGAGTCGGACACAACTGAGCGCCTCAACAGCAAACAACAAGAATACATAGGAGACTACCAACAACAATGTTAATTTCATTCATTTATTCATTCCACTGAGCCACTGGAAAACAACAACTGGGAGAGAAAAGTTTCTTTTCCCAGGAAGGTGAGGCTGGCCGCAGGATGCTGGAGCTGCTGGAGGCAGCGTGCCATCACATGGGATCTGCCAGGGACCATCTTGCAGTGTATGGGGAGGGCTTGAGACAGGTGTGCCAACCGAAGTTATTTTTGCTAAAGTAGTTTGGGTTCAGGTTTCCCCCACTTCTTGTCAAAGAGATTCCAATGAACGCTCCATTCTTGCAGCCCTCACAGTCAAACAGAAAGGACCCACATGCAGCAAATAATTACACTTCAGTGTCAGAAGGGGTAAAACAGAGATGTACGTGGGGTATTTTGAAGAGAGGGGTTGGGTTCATTTTCTTGGAGGCAGATAAAGAAGTTCTGGAACATTTCCTAGAGGAGGGCCCCCCACTCACATAGCTACCATGGGGCTAGTCACACTGACAGGCTCCGTATGTACCAATGCAAGAGATGACAGAGTCCTAGGACAAAACTGGTAGAGACCAGGTGACCCCGCTTTAAATCTGCCCCCTTCCTAACTTCCTTAATTCTGGAGTTTTTAGAACTGGCTGCTCTGGCATCTATCATACAGAAACAGAACCTCCTTAGCAAAAGCAGAGTCTTTTAATAGACCTCCAGAGGTTAATGGGCCTGCCAGATCTTTGACATTTATTGGATTTTACGAGCTAGTGGATACAACTCAGAGAGCCGATCAGATGTTCCAAATCGATGGCCCCTTGGGGTACTGTCTTCACACAGAACCACAGCAAGGTGACCTTGGATGCCTGAGTGGGGAATGAACAGAGAGAGGAGGTCGGCTCCCAGGAACTGCTAAAGTTCAAGCCCTGCTCGGTGCCTGTGGCCTCCCTCCACCCCAGGTGCTTTGTCCACGGAGTGTGTAATCGTGCGTCGCTTCCACCTCACCCTGCCTGCACAGCCACAAGCAGCAGTCTCCTTTTCCAAAGCCCCTCCCCAGGGAACTCTACCCAGTGCTCTGTGGTGACCTAAACGAGAAGGAAATCCAAGAAAAGGGGAGATATATGCAAACATACAGCTGAGTTACTCTGCTGTACGGCAGAAACTAACACAGTATTATAAAACAAGTATGCGGGTGTGTGCTCAGTCGCTCAGTTGCATCCGACTCCGCGACTGCATGGACACAGCCTGCCAGGCTCCTCTGTCCGTGGGATTTCCCTGACAAGAATACTGGATTGGGTTGCCATATCTTACTCCAAGGGATCTTCCTGGCCCCGGGACTCAACCTGTGTCTCCTGCATTAGCAGGCAGATTCTTTACCACTGCATCACTTATATCCCAATAAAAATTAATTTTTAAAAATCCCTTGTTTCATTCTACAGACATTTATGGGAAAGCTTCATTATGATGTCACTTAATAAACGAACATTTCCAGGACTGCTGCTCTGCACCAGGCACAGTTCAAGCAAAAGGGACCCAGGGAAGATTGCGACTTGTGCCTCGCCCCCCAGGAGCTTAGAGTCCTGTGGGGGAGCCTTCCAGGAACCCAGGGTCTGTCTGTGCCCTGGCGCGGGCCTGGCAGGAGAAACCACAGAGGGAGCAAAGGCAGTAGAGAGGAAGGCATGCTGATCTGGCAGGATTAGGGCAGCCTCCCAAGCAGAGGGCATTCTGGCTGAGTTCTCAAAGCTATGAAGGAGCTCACCAGGCAGGGAAGAAGAAAAAAGGGCATCCAGGTGTATAACATGGAAAACAAGGTACAGAACAAACACAAAAGTGCAGAGACTGAAAGATTCTGTCACCGGGCCATGCAGACTATGGCAGGGACACGGTGCTTTCCTCCCTTAGCAAAAAAGAAAAAAAAAGTCTCTCTCCCTCATTTTTCACATTTTTCTCAGCTTGGCAAAAAGAAAAACTTAAAGGCTGGAAAGGTCAGGGAAAAGATACTCTCTTACATTGCTAGCAGCAATGAAAATTACTATGGAGCTTTTCAGAAAGCAATTTGGCAATATCTGCCCAATTTAAAATATACATTAAAATGTTGTTGTTCAGTCGCCCAGTTGTGTCCGACTCTTTGCAACCGCATGGACTGCAGCGTGCCAGGCCTCCCGGTTCCTCACCACCTCTCGAAGTTTGCCCAAGTTCATGTCCATTTTATCGATGATACCATCCAGCCATCTCATCCTCTGATGCCCTCTTCTTCCACCCTCAATCTTTCCCAGCATCAGGGACTTTTTCAATGAGTCGGCTGTTTGCATCAGGTGACCAAAATACTGGAGCTTCAGCTTCAGCATCAGTCCTTCCAATGAGTATTCAGGGTTGATTTCCTTTGAGATCAACTGGTTTGATAGCCTTTCTGTCCAAGAGACTCTCAGGAGTCTTCTCCAGCACAACAAATTTGAAAGGATCAATTCTTTGGTGCTCTGCCTTCTTTTTGGTCCAGCTCTCACAACCATACATGACCCCTGGGAAGACCACAGCCTTGACTAGATGGACCTTTGTCAGCAGAGTAATGTCTCTGCTTTTCAACACACTGTCTAGGTTTGTCATAGCTTTCCTGCCAAGAAGCAGTCATCTTCTGATTTCAGGCTGCAGTCACCATCCACGGTGATTTTAGAGCCCGAGAAGAGGAAATCTGTCACTGCTTCCACCTTTCCCCCCTCCATTTGCCATGAAGGAATGGGGCCGGATGCCATGATCTTAGTCTTTTTAATATTTAGTTTTAAGCCAGCTTTTTCACTCTCCTCCTTCACCCTCATCAACAGGTTCTTTAGCTCCTCTTCTGCCACTCTAATGGCAGAAAGCGGAGAGGAAATACATTTAAATATAAATATATTTTAAAATATATACCTGACATTTGACCCAGAAATTCCTTTGAGACTTGTGTGTGTGTGTACACACACACACACACACATATTTATATTTAAACACACAAATAAAACACCAGTATGAAAGGCTATATTTACATTAATATTATCATAACACTGTTCACTGTGAGGCAATAAAAAGGAAATCACCCAAACACCTATTAATAAGAGACTGATTAAATAAAATATGTCATACCCATGCCATGAAATTCCATGGAGCCACAAAAAAGGCTGAGAGAGGCCTCTCTAGTTACTGGCCTAAAAGAATAAGCCTGGTATATGGTAGACGTTCTCTTCTGCAATGTAACTGGGGTAGGAGTTAGTCAATTAAACGTCATGCAAAAGACACATTGTTTTTTATATTTTTAAGCTTAAACCCTATGAATGAATACTTGTAGATTTTAAATAATTTCTCCTCTTGCGTTAAATTGCAAAGTGCTGTCACAGACTCCTCCTATCCCCTGTGCGTGCTCCTTTGCAGCGTGACTGCTGTTTCTTTCATCAAGAGGTCATTTCCGCTTCCTACGTCTTGAAGCTGGGATGACTCTATGATGTCCTTTTACCAACTGGATGGAGCAGAAGAGACTGGGTGGCTTAAAGAGCAAACATTTCGTTCTCACATCTCTAGGAGCTGGAAGTCTGAGATTGGGGTGCCATCTTGGTCAGGTTCTGGTAAGAACCCTCCTCCTGATTTGCAGCAGGCTGCCTTTTGCTGAGGGCTCACAGAGTGATGCAAGAGAAAGGGCTCTGGGACGCTGATCCCATCACCTCATCCAAACCTAGTTACATCCCAAAGGCCCCGCTTCCACACACCATCATACTGGGGGTTAGGGCTTCAACATATGAATTTGAGAGGGACACAAACATTCAATCCATAGCAATAGGTTATTATTGTTTTAAACCAAAACATTTTGTGGTGGTTTGTTACAAAGTAAAAGACACCATATTATTTCTGATCTTTACCATTGCCTTGATTGCAAATATTTTTAGAAAGCTACATTTGGCAAATCTTTCCTAAGCTTTTAACTTAATTTTCATAGAAACGAGATGCTCTTTCTTTTATATGCTCATTGCATTGATTTATAAAACATCTAATTGCAGAGATACAGTTACAAGTGCAACACCATAACCAGATTTAGAGACCCACACAACCTGACTCCTGTAAACCCAGAAGTCAACAGAGGGAGAGAAGGGCACCAACACACTAGAAGGGAACCCGCTGGCCAAGAGCGTGTCCGCCCTCCAGAGACACCCAAGGATACGTTTACATGGGGAACAGACAGCAAGGCGAATCCAGCAACTGTCTGTAATAGGAGTTGGTAAAAAAAAAAAAAAATGTCTTTATCCTATGGTTAAATAAGAAAAGCAACTACAGAGAAATTTATATATTGTGTCCCCATTCTAGAAAAACAAAAACAACATATTTATACATAATAGCAAGAGCATGAAAAGCTACACGTCAGACTGTTATTGTTACTTCAGGGGGATTAAAGTAGAAACAAAGAAAGGAAGAGAACCAGGAAGAAAAAGACAGAAAGTGCTCGCGACATTAAATAAAACTGAACACATACAGGCCATAATCATACTGATATCAATATGTAAAACTTGAATAGAAATACTAAAGGTAAAATGGACAAGCAAAATGATGAAGAACACGAACAGCTTTCAGCTGGAATTTCTCTTATTTAAAACAGTTTTTATTTAAAAAAAAAAAAGAGAGAGAGAGAGAAGAGAAAAACAAAGCCATGCTCTCAGATATGTGCTATAGTACTTGCTGATTGCTGTGCCAACAACGTATTATTACATCCACTGGAAATTAGTTATCCCTGCTCTCTGTTTGCATGTTTTTGTGTATTTTTAATAATAGGCACTACATTCTAGCTGGCTTTATTTGCATATAGTTTTATATTCTGTGATTTGATTATAAGGTGTTTGTGGGTAAAAGAACTGTCTTACACAACTGGGTATCTTGAAAATGTCTGTTCATAATAGGTGATCAGCGAACATTTGTTAGCTGAAAAGAAAAAAAAGGGAAGGCTTTACTATGACAGCAAGTTACTGATTCAAGAAGTTGGAGAGTCTGACTTTTTTACCAGCCCTGAGTGAATGCACTGGTGGGAGCACCATAAATAACAGTAGTGCCAGACTCCCAAGGGCTTAAACAATGAGGAAACGTGCTCTTACACAACTAATATCCAGAGGAAGAGCAGCAGCAGTTCGGGACATTACATCCAGACTCCAATGCCCCAAAGAAAATAAGAATGGTTTCTTTCTCTTTCTTTCCTAGGAATATAGAAAACTGTCCCAGAAACCCCCATCAAACTTCCTCTCATGTCTCATTGGCCAGATCTGGGTCACATGCCCAAGCCTAGACCAATCACTGGTAAGTGGAAGAGGGCTACCATGATTGGCCGAGACCATCCATAGATCAGTACAGGGTTCCGTATGCGCATGGACAGTATGCAATTCTATCACATGAAAACTTCCGTGGTTTTGACAGCATCTCAAGGGTCAACACTCTGTTCAACAAGAGTTCACTTCTCATATATCTGCATGCCATGGCAAGGTTCAATCACTATAAATTTTTCTCAACACCCCCTCTGTTTCTATACTCATCTCATAATGCACCAGTAACAAATGGTTTGTGGAACAGCCCTGGTCAATGGATCACACTTTGAGTAACACTGGCCTAGACTACTCAGAATCTCTTTCTAGACTTGGGATGGGGTCAGCTTCCCCCAACTCATGTGGGGCAGGATGAAGAGCTGAGAAAGTCAGGGAAACGTTGGCAAGGCCTGAAGGTAGAAAGAAATTTGGGTAGACAATCCACAGTGCTCCCTGCACCACACTTCAACAGTGGCTACTGGGTGTGATTAGGTGAGATCAAGTCACGTTCCATCCACAACTTTGAGAACAACTTTATACACACTGAGATGGAGTCTTCACTGGATCCCACTGCCTTGTCCTCCTCTGGGGCAGTATGAGTTAAGACTATCACTCCTGAGCAACATCCAAGACTGAAAGCAAAGAGTCTGGTCACAGTGGCTTGGAAGGGAGAAGAGGACTGTTTGGCGTATCTGGCCTGTGTCAGTTAGGATAGGTTAGGTTATGTTGCAAAAACAGAAAACTCCAGATCTCAGTGGATTATGACAACAACAGTCAATTGGCTATGTGCCCAGCAGAGTCCACTGACTCTGCTCCAGGACTTCCTCAGGACTCAGGATGATGGAGAGACCCTTACCTGCAACATGGCTACTTTTGTGGCAGAGAATAAATGAATATGCAGAACCACACAATGACCCTTACAGCTTTCCCACAGAAGTAACACACTTCATTTCTCTCACGTTTCAGGTTGAAACAGGTCACATGGGCAAGCCTGATGTTAATGAAGCAGAAAAGTATCATTTTACCCAGGCGAGCAGGGAATTCAGTCTCTCATGGCCCCACTTCTGAGCCCGAGAGCCATTTCTGTGAAGAACAGCTCTCTCCACACGTCATGTAGACTGAAAGTCCTTCCTGGCTGTGGACTCCATTATTACTTTGATGTGATCTTCCTCACAGAATAAATGCTTTGTGGTGACTTCCCAGTTAAATAAAGAGCTGAGAATTGAAGACACTCTGGTAGGTTCCATCCAGATGTTTTCATAGCATCCTTACAGTAACTTTCTAAAGGCAAGCACAACTGTTCCCCCTTTATGATGAGGGAAACTGAGGCTCAGAGATGGTGAATAACTTTCCCCAACTCTTAAATGATAATAACGATTATCTATCATTAGTAATATTAAAAAAAAAACCTGCCTTTATCAAGAATTACTGTATATCATGTACTGTTATATACTTCACTTGAATAATCTCATTTAAAGTTCAAAACAATCCTATGACATAAATACTATCATTTTATTTATTCTAGTGAAGAGGAACTAAAAAGCCTCTTGATGAGAGTAAAAGAGGAGAGTGAAAAAGTTGGCTTAAAGCTCAACATTCAGAAAACAAAGATCATGGCATCTGGTCCCATCACTTCATGGGAAATAGATGGGGAAACAGTGGAAACAGTGTCAGACTTTATTTTTGGGGGCTCCAAAATCACTGCAGATGGTGACTGCAGCCATGAAATTAAAAGATGCTTGGTCCTTGGAAGGAAAGTTATGACCAACCTAGACAGCATATTCAAAAGCAGAGACATTACTTTGCCAACAAAGGTCTGTCTAGTCAAGGCTATGGTTTTTCCTGTGGTCATGTATGGATGTGAGAGTTGGACTGTGAAGAAAGCTGAGCGCCGAAGAATTGATGCTTTTGAAGTGTGGTGTTGGAGAAGACTCTTGAGAGTCCCTTGGACTGCAAGGAGACCCAACAAGTCCATCCTAAAGGAGATCAGTCCTGGGTGTTCATTGGAAGGACTGATGCTAAAGCTGAAACTCCAGTACTTTGGCCACCTTATGTGAAGAGTTGACTCATTGGAAAAGACCCTGATGCTGGGAGGGATTGGGGGCAGGAGGAGAAGAGGATGACTGAGGATGAGATGGCTGGATGGCATCACGGACTCGAATTTGAGTAAACTCCGGGAGTTGGTGATGGACAGGGAGGCCTGGCGTGCTGCAATTCATGGGGTTGCAAAGAGTCGGACATGACTGAGCGACTGAACTGAACTGAACTGATAGGTGAAGAGACCATGGCTGAGAAAGGTAAAGTTGCTCAACTTGCAAAAAAGAAGCAGAGTCTGGCACTTTCCTGATGCCCAGTTGTTGGGACTCTGTGCTTCCTCTGCAGGGAGCTTGGGTTCGATCCTTGGTCAGGGAACTAAGATCCCACATACTACACAACATGGCCCCAAAATAAAATAATTTTTAAAAGAAGCAGAGGCCAAGCAGAACCCAGATCTGCTCAAGTCCAGAGCCCGATCTCTAAGCCCAGAGCATACTACCTGTCAAGGATGAAGACCCACGTGAGGGCATCCCAGCCTCCCTGGATAAGGCAGGAAGGAATGCAGAATATGGAAAGGAGAGGGAAGGGACTTCTGAGGGGGCAACAGGAGCGTAAGAACAGGCTGAGTGCCATGCGCACTCCAGAGCATTCACTGCCGACTCTGGTGTTCCCTGAGACCCTTCTGTATCTCCTCTAATATGTTATTTTTGCTTCCTGATCAGTTGGCCACAGGATTCCCTAACTATGGTGAATGTATGCTGTTTTTCCTGCCCAGAATCCCTTCACTTGGAAACAGTACCCTGATTTCCTTTGGGTAACAGCTCCTCCCACTTGGGTCCATGTGGGTTTTAGTCATCTTGAAGTAGGCTTCTTTATTCTGTGCAGTCACCTGTGGCTTCTCATAGTTCTAGAAATGCCAGGCGGACAATCGTGGTTTGGGGAGGGAGAAGGAGGGGCCAATGGCTGTCCCACTCCACACCCCATGGTACAGAGGCACAGGGTGGAGACAGGCAAATCTGTATAGAAGCCATTGGTAACTATTTATTTGGGTGGCTCATTTAAGGGCGAATTCACCATTTCATGACTCTAGCAGGTGGGCAAAGACCACCTCCCTTTACAAATCTGAAATTCACTTCCCAGCCTCCAGTACGGCTAGGTAGATGCCACATGAGCTAGGCTACTATCAGACATCCCTTCCAGGGACAGCAGCATTGACACATTCCACCAGTGACACAGAGAAGCAGGGACTGTACAGCAAAGATGACAGTCATGAGCCGAATGCTGTTCCCAGTGGCAACATCAGCCTGGGATGCAGGGTCCAGCCCTGCTGGTGCCAGAGGCAGCATCTGAGACCAGCAGAAGAATAGCTGTGTGGTTTTGGAAGTTGTTTTCTAGCTAAGTGACTTTTCAAGCCTGGGTCTCTGGCCCTTGGAAGAACTCTGGAAGCCAGCCAACCAGCAACATTTAAGAAATCCTTTTATATTTCAACTGGTCAGGTTTGGTTCCTGTTTCTGAGCAGGGGCAGAGAATGCAGAGCCAGTCTTGAGCAAAAGGATGCAAGGACCGGTAAGGATCTCCGGAGCTCACCCTACGCGTCCTTGACTGCAGTCTGACCCCTGGAGACCAATGAAGAACTTGAATTTCTTACGCAATCCCAAGGGAAGGAGAGATGGAGCCAGGAGCGCGGTTCTAACCCTTCTGCTAAACTGGGCCACTGGGGGCTATGGTGCGCGCAGTGAAATGACCTGCAACCTTTTCTGTGCACCAGGAGGGGAAAGTTAAACAACTCCCCTTCAATACTTTAAGAAATACATCCCTGGACGTGAATTTTGGTTAGCTGTAGGAGGGAGGGGGGAAGGATGAGAAGAATGGGGACAATGGAACCTCCCCTGGTACCGAGGAAAGGGTGAATCCCTTGCCTACTCCACTCACGGGTTCTGGGGCTAAGTGAACTGGAAATACGGGTTAAACGGGTCACCAAGGGCCCTTCAGGAAAAGGAGGACACAGCAGTCCTGGGGTTCAAAGAGTTCCTGGTTTCCCCTGGCTACAGGTCCTCCTGTGCCTGCACATACCACAGAGTCAGGCTTCCAGAAAGCCTGGGGCTTTAAGCAGGCAGAGTCTGGTGGATTCCAGACATTCTGAGCCACAGACAGCAGCCCCCATGCCCCCAGCTAGGAAAACCTTCCAAAGCTCTCTTGGAATTTGGCTTATTTGTCCGTAGGTTGTTTTGAGATTTGCAGTAGAGAATTAGGGTCTTAATTCAGAGAAGTCAGGAATATACATTTAAAATGCCAAAAAGCAAAAGCTCATTATTGCTATGCCAAGAGAGAGGCAGCCATCCCACACAGAACCCCTCAGCTCCAAATTTACAACTGCAGCCAACTTCTGAAGTTCAAGTCCTCCTACAAGGCTGGGCCCTGGCTGTAGGAATTCAGTTGTTGTTGGGGGTGGGGGGTGACTAAAATGTTCTAAAATTGATTGTTCTGATGTTTTCACAACTCTGTGACTAAACTGAAAACCATTAACTTGTATGCTTTAAAAGGCAGACTGTATAGTATGTGAATTACATCTCAATAAATCTGCCGCGATATAACACAAAAGGAGCACGAACAGGGTAGACTGGCTTTGACTCTCAGCTCTACTCTGGGTTAGCTGCGGGACATAAAGTTAGTTCCCTAACCTGGCGGAGCCTGGTTCTGAAATCTCAAAAGTGATAAGAAATGATCAAGTTATACTTCTGTCCTGGACTCAATATGAAGAGGAGATGAGAAGCTGTCTGTGACACTGCCCAACTCGGTAAGTGGGCGCCTTATCAAATCCCGGTTACACACCAGACGCTAGGGACCCAGAGACGGATGGAGCTGCACTCCTGCCTTCACAGGGGAAACAGCTCAGGGTGGGAACTGGGCAGGGACCTTTTGTTGGTGCTATGATGTCAGTGCACTGACTCGGAGGCCAGGCTGCGCAGGTGGGGCTGGCCGGAGGGCGCACAGGACAGACTCCTTAGACGCCTCCCCTGACCCGCCAGCCCCGCGGCCTGGCACTGTCATCAGCCTCCTTGCTCCCGCCAAGGTACCGCTTGATCGGAATGGAGTCCTGGGCACCTACTTGGGTGCCTCTGTCCTGCCTGCCTCTCCACTGAGACCGGCAGCTCCATGAGAGCAGGGCCCTTGTCTGTCTTGGTCCCCAGTGACCCTGTGTCCCGTACTTAGTAAATCAGATCAGATCAGTCGCTCAGTCGTGTCCGACTCTTTGCGACCCCATGAATCGCAGCACGCCAGGCCTCCCTGTCCATCACCAACTCCCGGAGTTCACTCAGACTCACGTCCATCGAGTCAGTGAGGCCATCCAGCCATCTCATCCTCTGTTGTCCCCTTCTCCTCTTGCCCACAATCCCTCCCAGCATCAGTCTTTTCCAATGAGTCAACTCTTCGCATGAGGTGGCCAAAGTACTGGAGTTTCAGCTTTAGCATCATTCCTTCCAAAGAAATGCCAGGGCTGATCTCCTTCAGAATGGACTGGTCGGATCTCCTTGCAGTCCAAGGGACTCTCAAGAGTCTTCTCCAACACCACAGTTCAAAAGCATCAATTCTTCGGCGCTCAGCCTTCTTCACAGTCCAACTCTCACATCCATACATGACCACTGGAAAAACCATAGCCTTGACTAGACGGACCTTTGTTGGCAAAGTAATGTCTGTGCTTTTGAATATGCTATCTAGGTTGATCATAACTCTTTTAATTTCATGGCTGCAGTCACCATCTGTAGTGATTTTGGAGCCCAGAAAAATAAAGTCTGACACTGTTTCCACTGTTTCCCCATCTATTTGCCATGAAGTGATGGGACTGGATGCCATGATCTTCGTCTTCTGAATGTTGAGCTTTAAGCCAACTTTTTCACTCTCCACTTTGACTTTCATCAAGAGGCTTTTGAGTTCCTCTTCACTTTCTGCCATAAGGGTGGTGTCATCTGCATATCTGAGGTTATTGATATTTCTCCCAGCAATCTTGATTCCAGCTTGTGTTTCTTCCAGTCCAGCGTTTCTCATGATGTACTCTGCATAGAAGTTAAATAAGCAGGGTGACAATATACAGCCTTGACATACTCCTTTTCCTATTTGGAACCAGTCTGTTGTTCCATGTCCAGTTCTAACTGTTGCTTCCTGACCTGCATACAGATTTCTCAAGAGGCAGGTCAGGTGGTCTGGTATTTCCATCTCTTTCAGAATTTTCCACAGTTTATTGTGATCCACACAGTCAAAGGCTTTGGCATAGTCAATAAAGCAGAAATAGATGTTTTTCTGGAACTCTCTTGCTTTTTCCATGATCCAGCAGATGTTGGCAATTTGATCTCTGGTTCCTCTGCCTTTTCTAAATCCAGCTTGAACATCAGGAAGTTCATGGTTCACATATTGCTGAAGCCTGGCTTGGAGAATTTTGAGCATTACTTTACTAGCGTGTGAGATGAGTGCAATTGTGCGGTAGTTTGAGCATTCCTTGGCATTGCCCTTCTTTGGGATTGGAATGAAAACTGACCTTTTCCAGTCCTGTGGCCACTGCTGAGTTTTCCACATTTGCTGGCGTATTGAGTGCAGCACTTTCACAGCATCGTCTTTCAGGATTTGGAATAGCTCAACTGGAATTCCATCACCTCCACTAGCTTTGTTCGTAGTGATGCTTTCTAAGGCCCACTTGACTTCACATTCCAGGATGTCTGGCTCTAGGTCAGTGATCACACCATCGTGATTATCTGGGTTGTGAAGATCTTTTTTTGTACAGTTCTTCTGTGTATTCTTGCCATCTCTTCTTACTTAGTAAATACTCCTTAAATATTTGCTGAATGAGAGAGAGAGCATCAGGATGATGCTTGCAGGAGGAGAAGGAACTTGCCAAGGGAAGAAGCCTGGGTCCTCCGGACTGAGAGGACCAGAGACAACTCGGGGGAAGGGGAGGGCAGGGGCAGGGCATTGGCAGGAGAGGAAGATGGAGACATGGTGGGGTGCAGCCCCAAGACGAGACCTGCCCTTCACTCTGGACTATGGAGTTGCCCCCTCTCTGTCAACTCCAGTCTAGGAAAAACCCCCACAGATTGCAGGAGGAGTGTGGAGTGCAGTCCATGTGTTTCCATAGTAACCATCACCATGGCACCAGAGGCTAGGATCCAACTTCCGGCATTGCTGAGGTTCCCGGAGTGCCTCTTCCCCTCCCCTAAGCATCCTCCGGTTCACAACACAGAAAGGAGACACAGCTGGGCCCCACACAGGGGCTGTCCTAGGAGAGCTGCGGCCAGGTGCGGGACACAGGCTGTCAGGACTGCACGTCAGACACCTCACAGCAGACACACCTGCCAAGGGCAGAGGCAGCCTGAGTGTTTTTTACTAAGAGTTTCAATTTGAATCGCTCTGCTCAGGCAGGGGATGGGGAGTCCAGTCTGAACATGCAGCATGTGGCAGAGCCGACTTGCCTCCATGAGGGTGGGCAGGCTGGGGCACGAAGCTCAGGAGGCCTGGAAAAGTCCCAGGTCCCTCAGCACCTGTCCCCACCGCCTTGTTGAGCCTCTGTACAATGTACCCATTCTGTACAATGGGAAAGAGAATGATAGTACCAGCCCGTCTCAGACAGCAGAGAAACAAGCACAGTGCCTGACGGGTACTTGGTAAGTATCGAGTAAGCAGCTTAGCAAACAATGGTAAGAAGTACTTCCATCTCCCAGGCAACAAAGCTACCCATCCCCGTCTCCTTCCCTCTTCGCCCTCTTCCCTGCTCCCCGGTCTGTTCAAGCCCAGTTGTGTCACTTGAGCTTCAGATCATCTGTTCTCTGCCACACCCAGATCCCCAGAGGAGTAACCACAAGTTCCTGAGTCACAGACACGAGTTCTAATCCAGCCGCAGTGACTTGCTGGCCTTGTGACCCCGGGCAAGTTGAGTCATTTCTCAAGTGCCTGCTTCCACTGAGATTTCTTTACTTGAGAGACTCAGAAACAACCAGACTGGCTTCAGCCCCAGAGAGCGATGAGGTTAGGGTTCCAAATTTAGCTAATAAAAATAAAGGTTTCCCAGTTAAATCTGAATTTCAAATAAACCACAAATAACGTTTTAGTCCAGGTATGTTTCAAATATTATATGGGGGCACACTTGTACCAAAAAAAAAAAAAAAAAGAGTCATTGTGTATCTGAAATTCAGACCAAGCTGGGTTTCATCTGGCAATCACAGCTGTGGTGGCGCCTTATAACTCATGACATAGGCTGGATCTGGAAGTTCAAATATAACATCATGAGGACCCTCTCTCTCTCTCTCTCCTCTCCCCGTTCCCACCTTGGGCTTAGCTTTCTGAAGCCTCAGGGAGGCTCACTCCTTGAGGGGAGTGGAGTACAACCACCACCTGGGCCCTCTCCTTAGGACATGCGATGCAGAAGATGCTCCCTGCCTTCCAGGCCCCCCTGCCACCCTGTCTACTTCTCATCCTGTGCCCACGCTGAGCCTGGACTTGCCCAGTGATCCCCCTTGTCTGCACGTGGCACTTAGGGCTTGCTCCCCTAGGCTTGCTATCTGTCAGGGCCCAGAACCCAGTGACCCTTTCCCATCCCTTTCAACCACTGGCTCCTTCTCCCCACTCAGACCACAGTGGAAAACACAGCTCTTTGGAGGTGGCCTCTGACCAGGGCACCCACAGCCCGCTGTCTATCTCTTGGACATTTTCACTCTGGACTTCAGTTTCTGGATCTGTGGGTTGAAGGGACTGGACTGAGCCAGAGGCTGCAAACGCCAGCGCCACGAGGGTTCAGGCCAGGGTCTGAAATAGAGGCGGCAGCCCCATTTGAAAGGGAGCAGGCGCCACCCAGCGCTGCCCACCCCGTCAGGTAGGACAGCAGGCCCAGGGTCGCTAAGGCGCCAGCTTTTCCTAAAGAACAAGAAATCTAAATAGAAACGAAAAGAAAAACTCTGTTTTGAGGTCTGCGACCTCTGCCCTAGGTGGACCAGCCCTGTGAGCAGGGCATGGCGCTCAGAGGCCTTTCCGGGAACCACCCGCGTAGATGCCTGTGGGGACTGTTTCAAGAGGCATTCTCCAGCCCCACCCAAACTCTGCAGCCAGCACCCAAGAATCTGCATTTTAGCAAGCATCCTCAGATACTTACACTCACTAAAATTTGAGAGCTACAAACTCTGGATTTTCCATTTCAATAGGAAATTAAGCTCTTCACTTGAGGCCATTAAGATGGTGGCAGGGGTGCCCTCCCATCTTGGTATTTTTCTCCCCAGCCAGGCCACTCCTCACCTCACTGCAGCTCTGGAACATAGCCCGCGAAGGCATCCAAGCTTTGTGGAACAGGAGTTCTTACCACCTGCCCATCCCTGGGCTGGTCATGTTGGCACAACCTGGAGGGCAGGGATGGCAGTCGAAAGCCTGAGACTCCAAGAGGGAGGTCACTGGCCAAGGTCACAAGGCCATCGGCAGAGGAGCTAGGGTCCCCTTAGGGAGCTTCCCACCAGGCCAAACTATGGAAATGGTTCCCCCCAAATGGAAACAGGCAGAAGGTAATCATGGTGCTGAGAGAAGAAAGCTCCTCTTGCCTCCTGATGAGCTGCTAACACCAGCAGGGTAGAGTGCTAGTCCCCTCTGATCTGGAGGAGGCCACGGCAGGGCCCTGAGGTGGGGGAGGCGGGAGTGGCTCTGATAAGAGCAGACGGCTCTGGGGACAGGACAAGAGCGGCCGCAGGCATCAGCTCTGAAGGGCTCCCGCGGCCCTTGGCAGCCCACAGCACCTCACAGAAACAGCTGTGGTGGCTGCCCGCCTCTGTGCTTCACCTCCCAGCCCTCAGGCCCACTTCCCACCAAGTCCAGCCTGAGTCCTGGGCATCTCATCACAGTCCTTAAGCAGCGTCAGGCCCTGGCCTAAAACATGTGCATCACAGTCTTGAGCACAGGAGGCCCCGTGCACCCGGCCGCTGGGGGCCCCACAGCACTGTGCCTTGGGCTCCCTCTTTTCCCACTCACCTGGCCATGGGTAAGCGAGGCGCTGATTCAGAGTCGGCATCCATGGAGCACCTGCTGCGCGCCCTGTCCTGTGCTAGCGTGAGACTGAATCAGTGTGTGCTGCTTTGAAAGTACAGAAGCGCCCCGCTGCCTGCTATGAACTCGGGACGGAGCAGGTGGAGAGGGAACTGTCACCTGGGGAGCCACCGGGAAACGTCTGGTGAAGGAAGTGGCCCTGGAGCCAGGATGGGAAAGGCGTGGGGGGTCCGGGGCGCAGACGGGCGAATACGGGAGCAGGCCCTGTGGCGCCAACTGTGTACAAAGCGACAGAGGCCGTTTCCAGCCCTGCCCATCCTGCCTCCCCGACACGTCCTTCTGCTCCTTAAACCCAGGGCTTCACAAACTTCAGTCCTTCACGGAAACCCCTTGCATGTTTGCCATATCCCCGTATAACCTGTGCTCTTCTTTACGTCACATTTTTCCTTAAATCAACTCACCAATTTCTGTTTTATAAAATTTCTGTTTGGAGGGGAGGTGGGTTGGCCTACTTACAGTATTGATGCTACGTATAAAATAGATAACGGATGAGAAACTACTGTATAGCTCAGGGAACTCAGTGCTCTGTGGTGGCCAAAATGAGAAGGAAATCCAAAAAAGGGGGGATACATGTAAACATATGCTATATGCTGAATTCACTTTGCTATACAACAGAAACTAACTCAACGTTGTAAAGTTACTATCCTCCAATAAAAATTAGTTTAAAAACTTAAAACCTTCCCGAAAAATAAAATAAAATTTACGTTAAGAAGAATCTTAACTTTACAGTAGCAATTGGAAAATGGGCTTCACATGCCATAGATGATCATCATAAAAAATTTGTTGCTGTTGTTCAGTTGTTCAATCACGTTCAACTCTTTGCGTCCCCATGGACTGCAGCACGCCACGCTTCCCTGTCCTTCACTATCTCCCGGAGTTTGCTCAAACTCATGTCCACTGAGTCAGTGATGCCATCTGACCAGCTCATCCCCTGTCGCCCCCTTCTCCTCCTGCCCCGAGTCTTTCCCAGCATCAGGGTCTTTTCCAAAGAGTTGCCTCTTTGGATCAGGTGGCCAAAGTATTGGAGTTTCAGCTTCAGCGTCAGTACTTCCAATGAATCTTCAGAGTTGATTTCCTTTAGGGTTGAGTGGTTTGATCTCCTTGCTGTACAAGGGACTCTCAAGAGTCTTTTCTAGCATCACAATTCAAAAGCATCAGTTCTTTGGTACTCAGCCTTCTTTATGGTCCAACACTGATATCTGTACACAACTACTGGGAAAACCATAGTTTTCAACATGCAGACATTTGTCTGCAAATAAAGCTACTGCAAACCTAGACAGCATATTAAAAAAACAACTATATGACTTCCTTGGTGGCGCAGTGGATAAGAATCTCCTGCCAGTGCAGGGGACACAGGTTAGATCCCCAGTCCAAGAAGATTCCACATGCTGTAGAGCAACCAAGCCCATGCTCTAGAGCCCACAGGCCACGACACGGAGCCTGAGTGCCACAACTACTGAAGCTTGTGTGCCTAGAGCTTGTGCTCTGCAGCAAGAAAAACCACCACAATGATAAGCCTCTGCATGGCAACAAAGACTGGGCCCCACTCACCGTAACTAGAGAAAACCCGGGAAAGCAGTGAAGACCCAGCACAGCCAAAAGTTAAAAAATAAATAAAAATGACTTAAAAAAAAAAAGAAGCTAATGTTCAATAAAAAGTAATTTAAACAGCTTTAAAAACCTACCCTAAAATTAAAATAAGATATTTTAATAAAATGAAATTTATATTAAGAAGAATCTTCCTCTCACGGTAACAACTGGAAAACAGGTTTTACTTGCTATAGAGAGATCATCATAAAAATAAGAACACTGAAAGCAAGATAACATTCCTGACACCCAGCCAGGCTCCGCAGCCTTGAGAGGCGCTCAGTCTGCAGCCTGCTCTCTAGCTGTCATTAGAGAGAGACTAGCTGGCGGTAGGGAGGTGTCGGGGACACCCGAGCACCGAGAGCTTCCTGACAGCATCGGGGTTGAGAGATGCTGTCTCTGACGCTTTTCCTGTGTCCCTCAGTACAGGTGCCCAACAAACTACTGGTGTTCCCCACACCGAGAGAAGCTGGGTCCCAGCCAGAACCTGAGCCAAACCCCAACCATACACGTGTCTCCATGGTCCCAGCAGCTGTAACTATGCTCACAGGAGACCCTGAACTTCATGGCTGCGCCTGGGGCCTGCCACGGCGGGTGAGTACTTTGCAGAAAAGCAGTACCCACAACCACCGCCTGGGCAGCACCGACCACCATCATAGTGAACATTTCTATATCCCCTATCATGTGCCAGGCCCTGTTCTAAGCATTTCCGTGCATTAAATCACTTCACCCTCACAAAAACACTGATGACGATGGTGCCATGACTATTTCCACTTTATGGATGAGAAATCTGAGGCACAGAAAGGTTAAATACCTGCCCAAGAGCCATTCTATCCTTTCTACATATTGGATTCCCATATACAACTTCATTTTTCTATTCTTTCTTTCATCTAGCCTTTGAACAGATATACATTGAGTATCTTCTGTGTTTCTTATGAAGCAATAATTATTTTTAAGTGAAATTTGCTGTCCAGCTCCCTGTGTCCTTTGACTCGCATCCCCTGGTCCCTGCATCCTCAAATGGCCTGCAATTGCCTCCAGGGGCTGTGCTGTGGTGCCCAGCCCGGATGGCTCATCGGGACCCAGGCACCCATCCCTCTGGCTTCCAGGGGTGTCGGAAGCTGACGACTCCCACTGAGTCCTTCTCTGGGAATTGTGTGGACGTCGTTTCTAGTCCTTCCCCCTGGGGATGGTGGACAAGCAGGGACCGAGTACTGCGGAGGAACAAAACGGAAACCCCCTTGATTCATTCAATTCAGGATAACTCTGCAGGCCCCCGACCCCCTGGGGATGGGCTGAGGCCTCCGCTGCAGCCACATCCCAGCCCACCTTCTCCTGCGAGCCCCGCCCACCCTCCATCACAGGTGTGGTTCCTGAGTCCACTCTCCCAAACACCTCCTGCTACCTGAGAAACTCCACCGAAGATGCTGTCCAAAAGCATCTGCTCCCAACCAGCGCCGCACAGCTCCATCTCCCCAGTGGTCCTTCCCCAGTAAGACCCAGGTGAAGGGAACCCAGGTGCGTCTGACCTTCTCAAAGGGCCCTGAACCCCCAGGGTCCCCTCAGCCTCCACAAGCCCTGAAAGCCTTGGGGGTGGGTGGGTTTCTTTATTTCTGTGTTTTAATACATTCAGCTAATTAGCTTCATTCCCAGGCCCCATTACTCTTTCCTTGAGAGGATCAAGTGGATCATGGCCTCAACGCTGATGACAGGCAGGCGCTCAGGCCACAGGGGAAGACACACTCCTTCAGGCTCACAGAGGGCAGCCCTGAGAAGGAGAGAGAAAGGAGACTGGATGGCGGGGAGTCAGGGAAAGGTCACTGCTCCCCAGCCTCTCTCCGCCTTTGAGCAAGGAGGGTGGAATCAGCATTTCCCCTCCTGCAGGAGCCGCATCCCAGGCAGAGGAAGGCCCTAGGGCTAATGGTCCACCTTGACTCCTCTCAAGTGGCCCGTCTTTAAAAATAGCCTACATCTGCCTCAGGCCTGACTCTACCATTTCTTACATTTAATCGCAAATTGCTGTCTCAGCAATTCTGCAGGCTTCTCAGTCTGCTCTAAACCCAACAGATAAAGGCAGACAAAGATGGAATCAGAACCTGCAGTCCGTGGAGGTGATCTGGGATGTGGGCTCACGGTAACCCTGCTCAGCATAAGCGGTTTCCCAGATGGCTCGGCGGTAAAGAATCTGCCTGTAACGCAGGAGCTGCAGGTTCAATCCTTAGCTGGGGAAGATCCCCCAGAGAAGAGAATGGCTACAGACTCCAAGTATCCTTGCCTGGAGAATTCCATGAACAGAGGAGTCTGGCAGGCTACAGTCCATGGGGTTGCAAAGAGTTGGACATGACTGAGTGACTAACACTTTCAGTAGAACTTAGTCTGAGGCAGCTCCAAGGTCACCAAGTCCAGGCCCTGCTGAGAACCACAGGAGGGAGCACTGGGCAGCCCAGATACAGTCCTTCAAAGAGCAGAGGGACAGAGTGGCAAGGGGGCCGGCCGCCCGGCCTGCCAGCACTCCCAAAGACCCGACTCCACGCCTAGCCAATGAGTACCTGCTACGTGCCAGCCTGTGAGGCAGCAGCTCCCCAAATCTCTGATCTTTACAGAGATTTAAAAATCACTGAGGACCCCAAAGCACTTTTCCTTCTATTTTTCATAGAAGAAACTAAAGAATTACACTGAGATTCATTCATTCATTTAAAAATAATAATAACATGGTTACCAAAAGGTAAAGGAAGAGGGGAAGGATAAATTAGGAGTATGGGATCGACATACACACACTACTATACATAAAACGGGCTTCCTGGAGGCATTAGAACCTCCTGCCATTGCAGAAGATGTAAGACGTGGCTTCAATCCCTGGGTTGGAAAGATCCCCTGAAGGAGGGCAACGGCACCCCACTCCAGTGTTCTTGCCTGGAGAATCCCAGGGACAGGGCAGCCTGGTGGGCTACAATCCAGAGGATGGCAAAGAGTTGGACATGACTTAGCACTCACGCATACATAAAATAGACAAGGAACGAGATTTTACTGCATAGCACAGGGAACTACATTCAATATTTTGTGATAACCTATATGGAAAATAATCTGAAAAAATAATTTATATATATATATATACAAACTGGGTCACTTTGCTATATACCTGAAAAAAATAGATCAATTAAAAAAACTCATTACAGCTTCACATGTAACACATTTTATGAAAATAAACTATTTTACAGAATAAAAACATTTCATGAGAAGGTCATGTTTCATATATTTGCAAATCTCTTCAACGTCCAGCTTACAGAAGACAGCTGGATTCTCTGATCAGCTTCTACATTTGGTTTGTTCCAGTATCTTGTTCTGGTTTAAATGTATAAAGGAAATCTGGTCTCACACAGATTATGCAGCTGGAAAAGGGAAAACGTATTCTAATTGCCTTTACAGATAATGATGAATATTCTCTGGTTCTATACCAAAACTTGACAAGTGTGAAGGGTTGTTGCAATGGAGGATCTGAAACCACGTCAATGAACTCTTGTATTCTGTCACATTAAAATTCACTGGTCTATCTTGCACTGTAACGAGATCTTTTACCCAGGCATGATTTTATAACATTGTATAACATGGTTCATTTGAAAAAGATGGCCTCACTGACTCCTATAGATCTTCCAAATATTGACACATTATATTACACAGCATCAAAAATTCAAATCCATTAGTATCACCAGAGCTCTCATCAGAGACTGTTTCATGAGAAGCTGTCAAGTTCAGAGCAGCAGATAAAAGTTTTCCAAACTTCTAATTTTCACTTAGCTTGAATTTTATTACCGGTGACAAATACTGCCTGCTGCTTTCCTCAAAGAGACAGGTTCACTTTGCTCATTTTTGAGAAAATATCTGCCAAATACTCAAATCTGAAAATCATGGTGTATCAGCTTTCTTTCAAGTAAAAATGGTGTGCCATGAAAAAAGCCACAAGTCCAGAAGATAGTTAATTCACATGTGTTCTCCTTGACCTTACCTTCAACCAGTGTGTTCTGGTCTGCAGCAGAAGTGCCTTATATGTGCTTCCATTTTTTTTACACAAATCATTAAAAAGACAGGTACTCAAGGGTGAGATGTCTATTGATAAAGTTAATCATATTACTGCTTTATTAAAGACATTCTTAAGTGAAGCTGGCATGTGAGTGATAGTAAATGACACAACAATTCCTTGTACCCTTTGGTGCCACTTCCTTGATTGGTACTAAGACACCTGCAGTTTTACTACCACCAGTCCAAATATCAACAGGATACAAAATGCAAGCAATGTCCCAGGGTTTGTATGAAAACAGTTTTAGCTCGAGAGCCCCCTGAAAGAGTCTGGACGATCCCTAGGAGTCTGCAGACCTGCTTCTGGAAACGGGTACAGTAAAGAAAATAAACAACAGAGTTCATATTCCTAGTAAATTATTAGTAAATACTGGCTGCCATCATGGGACACCTACTATATACCTTGCACTTTATATCGTCTTTTATTGGCGTATAATTGCTTTACAACATTCTGTTAGTCTCCGCGGTACAACAAAGTGAATCAGCTTTCGTGTACATTATTCCCTCCCTCCTGCACCCTCCTCCCATCCCTTCACATTATATTTCAGTTCAGTTCAGTTCAGTCGCTCAGTCGTGTCCGACTCTTTGCGACCCCATGAATCACAGCACGCCAGGCCTCCCTGTCCACCACCATCTCCTGGAGTTCACTCAGACCCACGTCCATCGAGTCAGTGATGCCATCCAGGCATCTCATACTCCGTGGTCCCCTTCTCTTCCTGCCCCCAATCCCTCCCAGCATCAGAGTCTTTTCTAATGAGTCAACTCTTCGCATGAGGTGGCCAAAGTACTGGAGTTTCAGCTTTAGCATGATTCCTTCCAAAGAAATCCCAGGGCTGATCTCCTTCAGAATGGACTGGTTGGATCTCCTTGCAGTCCAAGGGACTCTCAAAAGAGTCTTCTCCAACACCACACTTCAAAAGCATCAATTCTTCGGCACTCAGCCTTCTTCACAGTCCAACTCTCACATCCATACATGACCACAGGAAAAACCATAGCCTTGACTAGACGGACCTTTGTTGGCAAAGTAATGTCTCTGCTTTTGAATATGCTATCTAGGTTGGTCATAGCTTTCCTTCCAAGGAGTAAGCGTCTTTTAATTTCATGGCTGCAGTCACCATCTGCAGTGATTCTGGAGCCCAGAAAAATAAAGTCTGACACTGTTTCCACTGTTTCCCCATCTATTTCCCATGAAGTTATGGGACCAGATGCCATGATCTTCGTTTTCTGAATGTTGAGCTTTAAGCCAACTTTTTCATGCTCTCTTTCACCTTCATAAAGAGGCTTTTTAGTTCCTCTTCACTTTCTGCCATAAGGGTGGTATCATCTGCATATCTGAGGTTATTGATATTTCTCCCGGCAATCTTGATTCCAGCTTGTGCTTCCTCCAGCCCAGTGTTTCTCATGATGTACTCTGAATATAAGTTAAATAAGCAGGGTGACAATATACAGCCTTGACATACTCCTTTTCCTATTTGGAACCAGTCTGTTGTTCCATGTCCAGTTCTAACTGTTGCTTCCTGACCTGCATACAGATTTCTCAAGAGGCAGGTCAGGTGGTCTGGTATTTCCATCTCTTTCAGAATTTTCCACAGTTTATTGTGATCCACACAGTCAAAGGCTTTGGCATAGTCAATAAAGCAGAAATAGATGTTTTTCTGGAACTCTCTTGCTTTTTCGATGATCCAGCAGATGTTGGCAATTTGGTCTCTGGTTCCTCTGCCTTTTCTAAAGCCAGCTTGAACATCTGGAAGTTCATGGTTCACATATTGCTGAAGCCTGGCTTGGAGAATTTTGAGCATTACTTTACTAGCGTGTGAGATGACTGCAATTGTGCGGTAGTTTGAGCATTCTTTGGCATTGCCTTTCTTTGGGATTGGAATGAAAACTGACTCACCTAGAGCCAGATATCCTGGAATGTGAAGTCAAGTGGGCCTTAGAAAGCATTACTACAAACAAAGATAGTGGAGGTGATGGAATTCCAGTTGAGCCATTTCAAATCCTGAAAGGTGATGCTGTGAAAGTGCTGCACTCACATTATATTTAACACTCTCCAAAAAGCTCTGAAATGCACCTAAGTATTCTCTTTGTTTGGAGAAGTGGCACTTCCCTGGTGGGGCTCCCCTGGTGGCTCAGATGGTAAAGAATATGCCTGTAATGCAGGAGACCCAGGTTCAATCCCTGGGTCGGAAAGATCCACTGGAGAAGGGCATGACAACCCACTCCAGTATTCTTGCCTGGGAAATTCCATGGACAGAGGAACGTGGCAAGCTACAGTCCATGGGGTCACAGAGTGGGACATGACTGAGCAACTAACACTTTTACTTTCAAAAACCTCTGAAATGCACGTAAGTATTCTCTTTATTTGGAGAAGTGGGGTGACTGACTCCAGGACAATATAGCAAATCTATGGGAAAGATCTAGATTAAAGCCAGACTTCCTGATTCCCAAGGCCACTTTTGTTCTTTCTACTTCTGCTAAGCCAAGAGGAAAAGCAGTGTTCTGGGCCCTGACTGCTTCGAATTTCAATAGTTTCCTACAGCTGACCAAAAAAGATCCAGTCCCTTCCACTTGGCATTCAAGGCTTCCCAACCCAGCTCCACCTCCCTTTTCCAGCCTGCCTTCAATGAATCCCCAGTCCAGCCACGCCAGGATCCTTCCTTTTCATCCAGACTTGCTTTGGGTCTTTTCGGAGCAGTGACCTCCAGCAGGAGCCCCTTCTCCCTCCCATCTTGATTGACTGTTGGACTCCCACCAATCTTTTCAGGCTCAGACAACCTCTTCTTTCTAATCGTCTGCATCTCTTATTTGTGTTGACATCAGGCAGCATGGTCTGCCCACAGCTGCTGATCAATTCATTCATCCACTCTTCAAACCTAATGACCCATCACTGGACTGCAGGCTCCTTGATGGCTGGCACCACACTGGTCTAAGAAAATTACCTCTTGGGTCTTGTACTTAGAGCCTTCATTTCCCGCTCTGTAAAATGGGGATACTAGTACTCTACTTCAGAGAGCTGTGGGGAGCATTCCACTAATGAATGTCAAGTGTCTAGTAATCTGCCTGGCACATAGGAAGGACTCAATCAACATGAGCTGCTTTCATTACTGTCATCAAAATAATCACTCTTGTAAAATATCATGAAGGGAGAGGGGGTGAGCACCTCCTACACCCAGCTGTTTCATGGTCCACTTTCCCATAATAATGGCAGGTCTGGTAACACAATGCATTTGAAGCCAATCTAGAAACAGGATAATGTGTCCAGATATTTATTATTTTGGTCTTTCTGCAAGCAGTTCTATTCTGAGGGCTTATTCCAGCTGGTTCCCTGTGTTCTGTTCTTCATGCCTGCTGAAACTCCATGGATCTGGGAAGTCTGAAAATAACTGAACCAGGCCCTCCAGCCAGGTTGCAGAGAAGGCCCAGGGCACCCAGAGCCCCGACTGAGCCTGCAGTGGGGTTGGCTTTGTATCAGCTGAGCTGCCTTCCTCCTTCAGGTCTACCCAACCACCCTCTCTGGGCCCTGAGGAGGAGGCAGCCCCTTCAGCCCCGCTGGGCACTCAAAACCAGAGACAGTCAGTGCGTTAAACTCTGATCTCTGCTGCTGTCACTCTCATCAGCAGACTAGGAGGGCTCTTGGGTTCCAGGCTCTGCCCTGCCCGAAGCAGGCTGGTGGGCTGCTGTCAGTGTGATGCGTTTGTTTTTAAGGTTAGTGAGCAAAGCGCCCCAGGATGCCAGCTGCCTCAGGTTTGGCTACTCTCTTCTCGAGGTGTGATGCGATCTTGGCATTGTGTGAATTCTGAAGAAGGTAGGACGTGTGCGTGAGCTCCAAAGGGCGACTCAAGTCAATCACTCATGTCGGGGCTCCCGGGTTCTATTTCCAAACATGCTTCTGGCCTGCGGATACTGTTGTTAGAGACGGTGAACCACTCCCTGCATAGACCTGATGTCATTTCCAGCTCGTTTCATCATCTAAGGCTGGTACAGAAGTTCTGCCTGATGCCACGCAGGTACCATTTCTGTGGCCTTGGCTCAGCCACGGTCACCACAGTGATGCTTGTACTTTCTACACGCCAGCCACTGGGCGCAACTCTTCACTGCACTGTCTAGTTTCAAACTGAGCACAGGCCTGGGGGGACTGTGGATCTGTTTGACCGATGAGGAAAGTGCAACTGCCAAAGGATACATCCTCTGTCCAAAAGACACCACAGTTGGACCCAAGAACCAGAAACCAAGGCCAGTGTGATCAGATTCCACAGGGGTGAGGGCATTTGCTCTACTCCACTTACTCCCGCCAATCTTCTTTGCTATTCATCACAGTTGGCTGAAATGAACTGGCAGAAAGTTGACACGAGCATTCTGGGAGAGTCTCTGCCTGCACCAGATCTTTTACCCATTGAAGTATCTTATTTCCTCCTGGAAGAAAGAAAAAGCCTTGCAAGGCAGGGATTATCACCCCCAGCTTAGAGGAGAGGATTTGGAGGCTCAGCTTGTGGGCTGACTTGCCCAGGTCCACACTCAGAGTAGGATCCAGACGCAAGCGAGTGTGAGCTCACAGCCCAAGCCCTTCTTGCCACGTTCACCGCTCCAGCTGTGTTAGGACACCTGGTCCTCCTGGGAGAGACAAGGGAACCTTTCCCAGACTGAATGGGCACGACTAACAGGTGTGCTCCTTGTCAGTGTGTGGAGAAGGGAGAGGAAAAGCCCAATACCAAAAAGATGTGGGGGCAGGGGGCTGCTGCGCAGGGGCGACAGGCAGAGACACAAGAAGGCAAGTCCCGTGGTGCAGGAGCAGGGAATCTGGGGACAGACAAGCTGGTCCTGTGACAGACCATTCCTTCCATCAGAACCAGGATGTCTAGCCCTCTGACTCTGGATCTTTCCAAACTTCAGGACTCAGTTAAAGCAGCACACTGCCTGCAGAGCCTTCCTCCAGCCCACAGTGAGCCCAGTCTCCATGAGCAATTTTTGTCTGTGCCTCTCAATCTGTTTTTCAATTATGTACATACTGTAGTCTGTCTCGAGTGTCCTGAGATAGAAAGTCCCCATCAGATGGGAGGTTCCCGTTGAGATAGGAAGTTATTAAGAGGGAGGGTACAGTCCCATTCGTTCCTTTTCTTATATCTCACAGAGCCTAGAAGACTAGAATAAACAAATATAGGCTCAAATATACGTGGTATTGAACCATTCCCATTTTACAGATAAAAACAGAGGAACTCCTATAAATTGCGTCAGCGGCTCCAAGGTTATCGGATTTCCCTCTAACATTAAATCTCCTGATTGCTACTACGTCCCCAGTCAAAGTCAAGCATATGGACTGAGGACAGGGAAGAGTGGGAGAAGGAGGTAGGGGAGAGGAGGTGGGAGGAAAGGCAAAAAGACAAGGGTGGAGAGGGGAGGAGATGAGGAGGGAGGAGCAGGAGGGGGAGATGAGTAGGAGGAAGGGAGGAGATGAGTGGAGGAGGGGAGGAGATGAGTGGGAGGAGGGGGAGGGGGGAGCGGATGAGTGGGAGGAGGGGGAGGAGATGAGTGGAAGGAGAGGGAGGAGATGAGTGGGAGGAGGGGGAGGGGATGAGTGGGAGGAAGGGAGGAGATGAGTGGGAGGAAGGGAGGAGATGAGTGGGAGGAGAGGGAGGAGATGAGTGGGAGGAGAGGGAGGAGATGAGTGGGAGGAGGGAGAGGAGATGAGTGGGAGGAGAGGAAGGAGATGAGTGGGAGGAAGGGGAGGCGATGAGTGAGAGGAGAGGGAGGAGATGAGTGGGAGGAGGGGGAGGAGATGACTGGGAGGAAGGGAGGAGATGAGTGAGAGGAGGGGGAGGGGAGGAGATGAGTGGGAGGAGGAGGAAGAGATGAGTGGGAGGAGGGGGAGGAGATGAGTGGGAGGAGAGGGAGGAGATGAGTGGGAGGAGGGGAGGGGATGAGGAGGGAGGAGGGGGAGGGAGAGATGAGTGGGAGAAGGGGAGGAGATGAGTGGGAGGAGGCAGAGGAGATGAGTGGGAGGAGGAGATGAGTGGGAGGAGGTGGAGGGGGAGAAGATGAGTGGGAGAAGGGGAGGAGATGAGTGGGAGGAGGCAGAGGAGATGAGTGGGAGGAGGAGATGAGTGGGAGGAGGAGATGAGTGGGAGGAGGTGGAGGGGGAGAAGATGAGTAAAAGGAGGGGGAGGAGATGGCTGGGAGGAGGGAGAGGAGATGAGTGAGAGGAGGGGGAGAGGAAGGTTTTGATCTGGAATGGGACACAGCTTTAAACTGAAATGGGTGTAAAATCAGACTGGAGACAGAAATAGCACTCTTTTCTCAAGCATGAATTCTATTTTTCCCAATCTAAAATGAGATTTTTTTTGCCATTCAAACCTCCCCTTCTGTGCCTGCTTCACCGAGATGTAGATATAACTAACTTCATCGACTGTGGAAACCTAACCTGCCATAGAATGAACTACATCTGGGACTCTGTAAGTTAATCTCGACAGAAATCTGGCAACAAGGTCAGATCTTGAAGCAAAACAAAACAGACAGCTGGGAATTTGCAGCCCTGCCATGCCTCACGTGGCACAGCACAGACAGCCCCTGAGAGGTGCTCCAAGCTGGGTGCAGGCAGGAATACTTCACTTCTAGCTAACATTTAACATCCTGGGGACCCCCGGACCCCCCACCACATAGCCTAACACTGGAGATGCTCCACAAACATGTCACCTGTTCCTACCTCTGAGTTAATAAACACAGCCAGCGACTGTCAGATTTCACCACTTTCATTAACATCAGGATTTGCAACTAATCTCAATATTGGCCACATTTCAGATTTTCTCTACATGGTTTTCATATTTATTCTCTTGGGCAGTATTATTAGTAATGAGCCTCAGAGATGATACGGGCATTCCGGGGATTTATATTTATATAAATCCCATTTATATGGGACTGTGACTTACCTGAGCCTTCGCACCTGGACCATTTTGACCAAACTGGGTCTGTCCCATATGCTGTATGTCTTGCTCTCGTGTTTTCTCTCACATATATTATGTTCCAATTTATGTATTTGTTAGGTTTCCTTGTTTTGTGTGTCTTCACCTGCTTAAAAGTACTGACAGCCACGAGGACCAGAATCGCTGGTCTGCTCTTCACCATAGTTCCCTGGGTCTAGTGTATAACTTGGCACTAATACGATGCCTGGTATATGGTAGGTGCTTAACAAACATGTGTTGAATGAATGACTGAACGAATGGGGCTGGGTTACACGTCTCTTAGCTCCTTTCAACAAGAAGAGCCTCAGGCTCCGTTCCACCAGAGGGTCTTTGGCTGCCTGACCCCAGCAGGCAGCCCTTTGGGAATCGGCTGGCGATGCCCACACAGCGTTGGGACCCCAGATCCAACATTCAGGGTGGCTGCAGCTCCTCTGTTTGTGCAGCTGGGACCAAGGGAGACTGATCACGGGGGTGATCTCAGGCTGCAGGCCTGGACAACAGGCCCACCCTGGAGCTTACTTGACACCTGCCTCAGTCAGGACCCAGCTGGGGAAGGGCGTCTCCAATTCTGGCAGAACTGCCTGCACCCCTGGGAGTCAGCACCAGCGTGTGCGCCCCACACAGAGAACAGCAGGAGAGGCTGGTGACAGGTGGGAGGGCGTATCCACTCCCCCTCAACCGGGCCCAGGGGTGACCCCAAGTTCGGGGAGACGCCCTTTGAGAAAGCAGGCCATGCATAATAATGATGGGACTACATCTCGATTCTGAATGATCTGTCCTTCAATGCACTTACAGCAGGTGCAGGGCAAAGCGGGGCCGGAGGCACTGGCAGAAGCACCCCGCTCCTACCACATGCTGGACTCTGGGCCCAACCCCAGTCCTCCAGGCTGCCTTCCTATGAAATAAGCTCTCTCGTGGCTTCCCAGAACGCATCTGCTCCTCCCCGCCGCAGTCCTGGTGCTCCATCAGCCTCAGCCACAAGCGCCCCCTAACCAGTCTTGTCCCACCTCCATCAGCCTCAGCCACAAGCACCCCCTAACCAGTCCTGGCCCACCTCCAAGCCTCCAAACTACTGCTTCCTTCCCAGGTTGCCCTTCCCTCAGGAGGTGGCTGCTCTTTATTGCTATTTAGATCTAGGCTCAAACATTGCCCCCAAGAGAAGCCTTCCCTGATCACCTACTGATCTGGGCCGCAGATGATTCTGACTTTGACGTTGTTTGTTTCTTGCTGGCTTGTGAGCTTCAAGAACTGAGATCAGGGGCCCTTTCACTTGCTCTTTTAGCTCAAACCCCAGCACAAGACGGCGTGTAGAAGGCACTCGATAAATACTTGCGTGAACAGATAAGAGACCGGGAAACAGTCTCTGCGAACAAATGAGATGCTGGGAAAGGCTGAAGGCAGGAGGGGATGACAAAGGACGAGATGGGTGGATGGCATCACCGACTCAATGGACATGAGTTTGAGCAAACTCAGGGAGATAGTGAAGGACAGAGATGCCTGGCGTGCTGCAGTCGATGGAGTCGCAAAGAGTCGGACACGACTGAGCGACTGAACAAGAACAGAGAGGCTGACTGAGTGAATGCACATGCTCAGTTAAAACACAAAGGACCTGCCCAGCTTCCCAAGGTCCCGCCAATGCCAGGCCGGTCTAGTAACAAGACCAGTCCCAGGATCTGTGGATGATGAGGTGGAAGCTCTTGAGAAGAGTCTCCCTATGTCAGGATGGGCTCTGGGTTTATGCCTAGTTATTTTTATTGAACGCTGACTACCCGGCAAGCAGACATGGAGGTCTTTGTTTAATTCACAGCCTCCCTGTGCATGGTCACCATGGTGATTCCCACATCAGGGATAAGGAGACACACTTGAGGATGTTAAGCAACTGGCTCAAGGTCTCTTGGCTATCAAGTCAGAGACCCCACTCAGCCTGGCCCTGGAGGCCCACTGCTCAGACACCTCACTCTCCCGCTTCCCCACACACCCCTACGTCAGTCCCCAAGTCTAGGGAGGGGATGAGGCAGGAACAAGAGCTCTTTGAACGAAGCCGTTCCTACAAACATCCACCAGGACCTTGCTCTGTGTGAGTCCCAGGGCCCAGGGCAGAGGACACAGAGCCACCGGGCTGCCCCACCCTCCTGCAGCTGCGGGACACCCATGTCACAGGGAGTCACCCATCACGTGGTCTTCTGGAAAGCTTTTCCTTAATTAAGGGTAATCAAAATTCCTCTGGTTTTTGTGGATTTCTTAAAATTCCTCTAGTGGGGTGGGGAGGGTATGTGGAGTGAGTACTAATGTCTAAATTCAGCGGAGACCCTTGAGGTGGTAGGGGGATGGGAGGGGGAGTTTGGCCAGACAGTAAGCTGACTGGGTAGGCTGGCCTCCCAGGCCTTGCCCCAGTTTGGAGCCATTTCCGCCCCCAAAGTCCTACTTCCCCCCTCTGCAGCCCCAAGCTCTGTACCTTGGCAGAGGGCCAGAGGGCACCCGCCTAGGGAAAAGTGCCCAGCTCAGCATTCGGTAGCAAGCCTTGGAGTACAGACACCAGCACCTCTGTTGAGACCCTGGAATTTTTTAATTTGAAGCCCCAAGTTCGCTCTCTCTTGCTCTCTCTCACTCCCTCTCATTCATTCATTCATTCCTGGCACGCTGCACACGCTCCCCTCCTCCCACACCCCAGCCCATTGTCATTCTGGTGGCATTTCAGCCTGCTGCAGGCGTGGGGAGGCTCCCTCTTCCACATTTCTCTGTTGAATCCCTGGCAAGGACAAAGCCGGTAGGAGCGAGATTCGCTAACTAGCTTTTCAGTTTCATGGCCGGAGGTTGTCAGGACAGTGCAGAGGAAACTGCCAACGATCCCGAGCGCGGCCCATGAATCTGGGGCAGAGCAGGCGAGAACAAGGGAGCACTTCAGCTGGGGTGGGGGTGCCGGCAGCCACTTGGATGAGAAAGTTCTCTTCTTCCAAATTTCTTTGATTCAGATTCTGTGCTAATTAAAAAAAAAAAATCGATTCAGCAGTTTTCAGCCTTCCTCAATAAAGTGTTTAGAGGGCTAAGAAAGAAAAAACAGAAACAGTGCTCTGGAGATCCTTCTCTATGGGGGGATGAGGACCAGTCGGTCACAGGTTGCTAGGAAGTGGGGGTTGTTAATTTGAGGAAGAGTTGTCATATTCCCGTGTTCTCTGCATTCTTGGATGATAGCACACATGTATGTCCAGATGAAGGCACGCTGTCAAAATGAAAAGATCTGCATCCCAACCTCAAGCTCAGCCACAGAGCTGCTGAGTGGCCGTGGGCTGGAGGCTCTCCCTCTCTCTCTGGACTCTCAAGATGGAGAGGATTGAATAGAACAAGGCCTAATATTCTTTCTCACCTCTGTGCTTCTCTGCCTTTACCAAGCCCACCAGGAATCTTTTCATCCCCTCCAGTCTGAGGTCTCTGGTCTCCTGAGCAGAATCTCAGATGGGTCTGAATCTTAAGGACTGGTCTGTGACCTCCCGAGAGGTGAGTGACAGAATGGTGGCATCAGGAAGAATGGGTTTCATTTAACCTGTCATGCCATCCAAGACTCCCCAGCTGGATATATTTGGGCAAGTTAACACAGAAGAATAACGTTGTGAACTTGCACTGGGGTTTTGTTTTATGGTTCCCAGAACTTCCTCAAATATATTCTCTTTCAAATACATGCCTCACAACTACCCTATAAGTGAGGTCCTATCATTCGCCCTTTTACAGATAAGAAAAGTGAGGTTCACATGCCCAAAAGGCTGACCAAGTCTAACCAGAGCTCCTACCCAGCACTTTGGTTTGCTCTGGCCTAAGACAGACAAAAGTTGCTCCCAGAGAAGCAATTTGTGCAAGGGAGAAAAGTCAGGCACATTGTGCCAGATCCTTCCTTCCAGGTCCTGGCTCCTGTGCCACCCCACACTGCCCTCTATTTGGTTGTATCCGTCCAGGGCTCTTAGTTGCAAGCAACATAAATGAAGTATGGGTGATTTAAACTGAAAGCAAATTTATTAAAAGGATGCTGAGCAGCTCACAGATGAGACAGGAAGGGTGGAGAACGAGGCTTAGAAGGTAGGCAGGAATAAAGGGAAGTCACACAGCCAGAATCACAGCTCAAACTCTTGCAACAAAACCAGCCCAGCAACGTCACCACTGCAGCTGCTACACAGAGTCTGTGGCGCCACCACCGGTGCTGTCTCTGCTAACCTTGGCCACGTGTCTGCACCTGAGCTGCAAGGGGAGCCGGGAAAGTGTGTACTGGGCACTTCCACCTTCTATAGGAAGGCTCTGCTGCCCAACAAATCTTAGAGGGTGGAGGTTACCCCCAAAATAGGAAGGGTATTGAAATGCCAAGTGACCAAGCAGATGGTAAGTGTGCAGGTAAAGTCAGGTCAGGCCAGGTAACAACAAAAAAATCCTAAATCTGAATGACTTTAAAACACCAAAGACTTATTTCTTGATCACTCTACAGCTCCATCAAGGGTCAGCTGAGGGCTCTGCTCTAGGTCACCCAGAGCCCAGGCTAATGGAGCATCCACCATCATTGCCAGAGAGAGAGATCTGGAGCAGTTATTACAGAGTTTAGTCCAGAAGTGACATCACTCTACTCCTGGCTCATTGGCTGGAACTAGTCACATGGTCCTGCCTTGGGGCCAACATGTACAATACTGCCTTGGGCCTAGAAGGCAGAGAGCTGAGAATACCTGGTGATGTCCACAGCCCACTAAATGGAACCTGCCAATCAGAGCCTTCCTCGGGAGGGAATAGAAGAAAATGGCACTGGAATGGAGGCAGGAGACCTGGGTTTCATTTTGGGTTGAGCCACTGGGACCTGTACATTTCTCTAGCACCCCTAAAAATGGAGAAAACCCCCACTTTGAAGTGTGATCCCAGGAAGCAGTCCACTCAAATATTAGCAGCATGTGGCAGCAGCAAATGCTCAGCACACAGCCCACCAATGAAGTCCTGAACAGGCTTGGAGAAGCCAGTGCCAGGAGCGGACCCAGGCTCCTGGAGCTTAGGCAGGAAGGCAATGTTGTCCTCACCCACCGGCTCTTCAGCGGCTGCACTGTCTCCCCAGAAAGAAAAGCACTTCTCGGTAGCCCCAGGATCCCTCTGGAAATAAACCCTCTGTGAACAACAAGAGCTGAGATTTCCGGTGTGTTCACAGGCCTCTTGGGCCCCATTCTGTTTCAGCTGCAGAGAGGTGCCTGCCAGACTGAGCCCCAGGAAAGCAGGGAGTGGGGCACTGTGAGCAGTGTCTGCTGACTCCTGAGCGGCCTTGCACCCCAGCCCTTCCTAAAGCTGCAAAGCTGACACTTCCAAAGGAGTGAGAGCAACTATTGGGACCATTGTGCCCCGTGATCCACAGACTAAACATTTAAGCTTCTTTCAAGATCCAGTCCTGGAAAAAGTGCAGGTGGAACTTCTGAGACAAGTGGGTTTCATGGACACAGCAGAAACCACTAGTTCCTCCCAACACACACTTGCCGCTTCTTCCTTAATATGTACAGCAGTTTTTAACCAGGGGTTGTACCAGAGGTCCAGCTACACTTCCCAACCTGCTCCACAGCACTCTAGGGCCTGGTGACTTAAGCAGCCCACCTGGGTCAGAGCTTTCACGATGGCAGAGGAGCCTGGGAGGCTAAAGGTCATGGAGCTGCCCTGTCGGTCTTCCTCCAGACTTTTCCATGAGACAGACGAATTTCTGTTATTTTGTGGTTTATAATTACTATTGATAAAAGCAAAATTCAACTGTGCAAAGCTATTGTAGAGGCAGAAAAGTAACTGTTAATCACTCCTGTCTTTGAAGGAGCATGGGGCTTGTTAAAAGTGTGACCTCATGTTCGGATGGCCTCTTTCATGGGCCTGGAACTGGGTTTGGAAGAGAGGGCTTGAGAGGCATCATCTGTGGGGCAACCTGTCAGGCAGGAGTATCCGGCATTTCACAGGCAAACCACGAGGCACGGAGTGAAGATGAGATGGAGCGAGTAAGGGAAGAGAGAAGGTGATGAGCTAGGACAGAGGCTGGTGTGCCCATGGGGAGAAACAGCTGACCATGAATCCCTCAGGACATATAAAGTCATCTAAGAATCTAAGTCGTCTAAGGAATCAAGGTGCTGCATTTCACAAGAAAATCCATAAACTAAAATGAACACAGTAGAGGCTGGAGCTCTGATGCAGCGGTGACCATGGAGAGGTTGCAGAAATTGTGTCGTGGGGTCAGGCTTGGCCTTCTGCAGGGTCTAGGATAGTGGTGGTGGGCAGAGGGCGGGGTGGGCAGTGACAAGGAAGGAGTGAGCAGTCTGAGCCAGATCTCAAGGGGCAGGGACGCCCTAGCCAGCATCCACCACGTGAGATACTTCTTGCCGCTTCCTCATCCGTCTCCCTGCCCCAAGTCTCACCAGGTCCAATCACACCCCATGTCGCCCCAGAGAAATCTTTGTCAATTTTCCATCTGGTACTCCTTCTGTCCTATTTAAAGCCCACTGTTTCCACTCCAAGGTCAAATTTAATTCCTGAAATGGTAGCATTTGAGCTCCCAGCTTATTTCATCCACCTCATCTCCTGCTGGTCCCCACTCTACCCCAAATACGTGCTCTGCAACCCCACGGGACTGGCATCCCTCTGCAGAGTACATCCAATGCTCTTCAAGATCCTGGGCCTCTGCTCAAGCTGGAACCTTCTGCCTGGGGCTCTGATCCTCTCTCCTCTCTATGTACTTATCCAGGAAAGGTCCTTTAGTTGCAACATACATGAACTCTGGCTGGTTTAATCAGTAAAGTTATGCAGTAAAGAATATGGGGTGGGGCTTCCCTGATGGCTCAGTGGTAAAGACTATGCCTGCCGATGCAGGAGACAAGGGGTTTCAATTCCTGATCCGGGAAGATCCCACACGCCACAGGGCAACTGAGTCTGTGTGCCACAACTATAGAGCCTGTGCTCTAGAGCCCAGGATCCACGAGTACTGAAGCCCGTGTGCCCTGGAGCCTGTGCTCAGCAGCAAGAGAAGCCATGCGAAGAGAAGCCCACACACCACAGTAGAGAGTAGCCCCTGCTGGCCACAACTAGAGAAAGTCCTGCACAACGAAGACTCAGCACAGCACCCCCCCCACCCCCCAAAAAAAGGAATACGAATGGCTCCTGGAATCCCTGGGAGGGCCAGAGATCCAAGCCTGGAGATGACGTGGACAGGAGTCGCCCCTAAAATCACAGCACTGGACATTCCACGGAGATGCCACCGCCCCAGTGCTGGGTCAGAACAGCATCAGGTGCCTCTGACATGGACTGTACAGATACTGGACACCCCTGTGGGGCCCCCACCACGGCCCTCTGAAAGCAGGACACCACCTTCTGGCAGGGAACATGCTTTCTTCACCTGCCACCTGCTGCACCAAGCACCACAGTGGCCTCTGATAGCTGGAGTGGAAACCATACGCTTAGGAAGTGGGGAAATAAGTCTCTGGGCTGCCAGGTAGAAGAGGTCTCCCCACCCTACAGAGACTCACAGGCGGGGATGGCCCAAATGAATGAACGTGTTCAAAGGCACTTCCATAAAGAAGGGCAACACCCACCACACTCATGAGGACTCTGCTTGAATGTCACCTCTTGTGGGACATCCCCACAGCTGACTTGAGCAGTTACCTGCACCCCTCTGTACCCTTGGTACCCACTTCCATTCTCAGGAACCACTATTGATGACCTCCCTCAAGGTATGAACGTGCTTCTCTTTACAGACAAGAGATGCAAGAGCCAGAGGGGAGATGTCAAGGATATTTTCAAGGGCACCATCAACCAAAGGTAATCACTTAGGTATAAGTGGCGAGCTGGAAACAAGGGTGAGAGTTGGGAGTAGAGGTTGAGGTGGGGAGGTTGACAAAGAGAAGCTAAAAAACCAACATGACAAAAAATAATCGCCCTTTTGGGCTTGTTGATTGGGGTCGGAATTTTCTACCCAAACAGGCAAATGTTCCTGATCCGGACCCATTGTCAGAATCTCTTAGGAAACTTGTTATAAATGCAAATGGCCATGACCCATCTCTTGCGAATGATTCTGTAGATCTGAGGGACGGCTGGGCATCTGTATTTTTAATGAGGTCCTCAGGGAATTTTGATGAACACCAAAGTTGAAGAAAGACTAACCAAAGACATCTATAAAGGTATACGTAGTGAACTAGGTGGATTTATAGTCATTCCTAGACATGATCTGAAGGGATGGGGCCCAGGAGAAGGAAGCTGATTCATTCACGCTTTTAGCCAATCATTTGTTTGTTAGTTTCTATGTTCAGTCATTCCACAATAATGGATTTAGCGGAGCAATGTGGTCAGGTTTGTATCAGTCAGGATGGGCTAGATTATGCTGCAGTAAAAAACAACTCCACAATCTCAGTGGCTCAAAACAACCAAGGTTTATTTTTCAATCCTGCTGGTCCATTAGGGGCCAACTGGAGCCCCTACTCCACGACCTCTCATTTGGGCCCAGGATGATAGATCAGCCACTATCTCAAATTGTGCTGGTTATCATGACAGGTGAAAGGAGAATTCTTGGAGGGTCTCATGTTAGTACTTAAATATCCCAGCCCAGAAGGGACATGAATCCCTTCTGCTTACAGCTCACTGGCCAGAACCAGTTACATGGCCCCCAACTAACCCTTTGGTTCAGGACTGCTGCACCTCCGTACTACAGCAGGACGGGGCAGAGGCTGTATCAGCAAGACAAAGCCTTCCCAGACACCCTCAGCTTCTATCTCCTCGGTCAGAACTGACACCTATGGTCACCCTTAGCAACCCAAGGAATCTGGGGCAGACACTTTAACAGGGCACACTGAAGCCCAAGAGAAAACTGGGTTTGGATGATAAGACAGGGAATGGATACTGGGTAGGCAACTAGAAGCAAATGAATCAACAGGGGAGTCACTGGAGAATGACAGGTAGCATTGTCTGTGTGAAAACAGAAGACAGACAAAATGGATCTAGATCCCAACAGCAGTAGCGTGGACGGCCCAACTGTGAGCCTGGCTTCCCTGAGGCCATCAGTGTAGGGGCTGGCTAAGAGGCTCTCAATCAATCAATCTCAATCAAAAGATCAAAACTAGCAAGTAGCAAGTATAATTCAAAATACATATTGGGACTTCCCGGAAGTCCAGTTGCTAAGACTCCACCCTCCTAACCACGGGGCCAAGGTTCAACTCCTGACCAGGGAACTAGATTCCACATGTTGAGACTAAAAGATCCCGTCTGCTACAGTGAGGGCTTGGAGTGGCCAAATAAAAACAAATACTTAAAAAAAAATTATAAAATAAACACATATTAATCAAGATTTCTGCCCCATAACAGACTACAACTGAGTACACTAGGAAGTTGTATCAAGGCCATATTATTAGCTATTAGCTACTGAGTGCCAACTATGTGTCAGGTTCCGCATACATACTATCTGTTTTACAACAACAAATGGCAAGTATTAATATTCTCATTTTACAGATGAGCAAACTGAGGCTCAGACTGGTTCATGGATGGTTCAAGGTCACACACATGATAAGAGAGGTTCCCAATCCAAACTTAACCCAGATTTCAAACTTCCCATTCTTTTCTTACATTATATCAGATCACTTCTTTCACTAAGCATCCTTTAGTAATAAGAATTTGAAATGACAATGTGCTAAAAACATTGCAGCCTGAAATGTTATCTAAGATGCACATTTGGTGGGAGAAGCAGTGATAGTATTGATCGGTGCTGAGGACACCTGCTTATCAAAGCCTTGTTTTCTGAGTGTGTGTTTGGATCCAGTCGGTCATTAGAGATTCTGGAAAACATCACAAAGAAATAAACAAAAAGCAGCTGAGATCCCTTGGTGCAGATGTAGCCAATATACTACAGACAGCAAATTTCGAGAAACGCCGTATACTGTCAATTAAAAAATGAACATCTGTATGGCCTAAGACTTAGTAAGGCTCTTTGGATGAACATATGGAAGCAAGGAGAAAAAGGGCCACACCATAAACATGAATGAGGACCAACAACCTGCCTAACCCAACTGGGTGTGGTGTCTAAATGCAGCCCCGGACTCTGGAATGCTCCTGAAAGACTGGAAGGATATCAAGGCAACCCACAGATTTCCCTCTAACCTTGGGGCCTGCTCTCAGCTCCAGGCTCCTAGTTCAGTTCAGTCATTCATTATGGAAAGCTCACTGGATTGCATCTGACCCCTCTGTAAACACAGCCAGTATATTGATGATATTCTGCCATTTGGTGGAGGGCAGTTTCAAAAATCTTGAATAGCCTATTCCTATACTTAGAAGAGTTTTGCCAAGAGAACACACTGGTCATAGCAAACACCCTCTTCCAACAACACAGGAGAAGACTCTACACATGGACATCACCAGATGGTCAACACCAAAATCAGACTGATTATATTCTTTGCAACCAAAGATGGAGAAGTTCTATACAGTCAGCAAAAACAAGACCCAGAGCTGACTGTGGCTCAGATCATGAACTCCTTATTGCAAAATTCAGACTTAAATTGAAGAAAGTAGGGAAAACCACTAGACCATTCAGGTATGACCTAAATCAAATCCCTTACAATTATACAGTGGAAGTGACAAATAGATTCAAGGGATTAGACCTGATAGACAGAGTGCCTGAAGAACTATGGATGGAGGTTCATGACACTGTACAGGAGGCAGGGATCAAAACCATCCCCAAGAAAAAGAAACACAAAAAGGCAAAATGGTTGTCTGAGGAGGCCTTACAAACAGCTGAGAAAAGAACAGAAGCTAAAGGCAAAGGAGAAAAAGAAAGATACCCAACTGAATGCAAGTTCTAAAGAATAGCAAGGAGAGATAAGAAAGGTTTCCTCAGCGATCAGTGCAAAGAAATAGAGGAAAACAATAAAATGGGAAAGACTAGAGATCTCTTCAAGAAAATTAGCGATATCAAGGGAATATTTCATGCAAAGATGGGCTCAATAAAGGGCAGAAATGGTAGGGACCTAACAGAAGCAGAAGATATTAAGAAGAGGTGGCAAGAATACACAGAGGAACTGTATAAAAAATCTTCACGACCCAGATAATCATGATGGTGTGATCACTGACCTAGAGCCAGACATCCTGGAGTCCAAAGTCAAGTGGACCTTAAGAAGCATCACTACGAACAAAGCTAGTGGAGGTGATGGAATTCCAGTTGAGCTATTTCAAATCCTAAAAGATGATGCTGTGAAAGTGCTACACTCAATATGCCAGCAAATTCGGAAAACTCAGCAGTGGCCACAGGACCAGAAAAGGTCAGTTTTCATTTCAATCCCAAAGAAGGGCAATGCCAAAGAATGTTCAAACTACCGCACAATTGCACTCATCTCACATGCTAGCAAGGTAATGCTCAAAATTCTCCAAGCCAGGCTTCAACAGTACATGAACCATGAACTTCCAGATGTTCAAGCTGGATTTAGAAAAGGCAGAGGAACCAGAGATCAAATTGCCAACATCCGCTGGATCATCGAAAAAGCAAGAGAGTTCAAGAAAAACACCTAGTTCTGCTTTAGTGACTACACCAAAGCCGCTGACTGTATGCGTCAGGACAAACTGTGGAGAATTCTTAAAGAGATGGGAATACCAGACCACCTGACCTGCCTCCTGAGAAACGTGTATGTAGGTCAAGAAGGAACAGTTAGAACTGAACGTGGAACAACAGACTGGTTCCAAATTGGGAAAGGAGTACATCAAGCCTGTATATTGTCACCATGCTTATTTAACTTATATGCAGAGTACATTATGCAAAATGCCGGGCTAGATGAAGCACAAGCTGGAATCCAGATTGCCAGGAGAAATATCAATAACCTCAGATATGCAGATGACAGCACACTTATGGCAGAAAGCGAAGAGGAATTGAAGAGCCTCTTGATGAAAGTAAAAGAGGAGAGTGAAAAAGTTGGCTTAAAGCTCAACATTCGGAAAATGAAGATCATGGCATCCAGTCCCATCACTTCATGGCAAATAGATGGGGAAACAGTGGAAACAGTGGCAGACTTTATTTTGGGGCTCCAAAATCACTGCAGATGGTGACTGAAGCCATGAAATCAAAAGACACTTACTCCTTGGAAGAAAAGTTATGACCAACCTAGATAGCATATTCAAAAGCAGAGACATTACTTTGCCAACAAAAGTCCATCTAGTCAAGGCTATGGTTTTTTCAGTAGTCATGTACGGATGTGAGAGTTGGACCATAAAGAAAGTTGACCGCTGAAGAATTGATGCTTTTGAAGTGTGGTACTGAAGAAGACTCTTGAGAGTCCCTTGGCCTGCAAGGAGATCAAACCAGTCAATCCTAAAGGAAATCAGTCCTGAATATTCATTGGAAGGACTGCTGTTGAAGCTGAAACTCCAACACTTTGGCCACCTGATGCAAAGAACTGACACATCTGAAAAGACTCTGATGCTGGGAAAGATTGAAGGTGGGAGGAGAAGGGGACGACAGGATGAGATGGTTGGATGGCATCACCGACTCAATGGACATGAGTTTAAGCAAGCTCCGGGAGTTGGTAATGGACAGGGAAGTTTGGTGTGCTGCAGTCCATGGGGTTGCAAAGAGTCGGACACGACTGAGCAACTGAACTGAACTGATACTTAGAAGATGGTTAAGAATCCTCCTACAATGCAGGAGACCAGGGTTCAATCCCTGGGTTGGGAAGATCTCCTGGAAAAGGGAATGGCAACCCACGCCAGTATTTTTGCCTGGAGAATTCCATGGATAAAGGAGCCTGGAGGAATACAGTCCATGGGCCACAAAGAGCCAGACACAACTGAGCGACTAACATTACATTACATTATATACTTAGAAGAGCAAATTTCCCATTTACTCATTATTTTTTTTCATTCATCCATATTTACCAAGAGCCTATACGTACAGGCACTATTTAGGTGCTAAGGACACAATGATAAAACAGACAAACCCTTCCTTCATGTAATTTAGAAGTTAGTAGAGGAGACACTGGTTAATTAAATAACTTCCCCACCCAAACGTAAACTTGTGACTGTATTATATTATCAACATTGGCTGGGGACCAGGAATTACGCTAACTAGAATGTCAAACTGAAGCTTCATCCTCACCAGAGCCCTGAGGAACTAAGGCTCTGAGACATGACGCGACTTTCCCAGTCACACCACCCCAAAGCGATGCAGCCAGGATTCCAATCCAGTGTCATCTGATGCAGAAGCCCTCATGCCTTGGCTGCTTTTTCATATCTCCCTTGGCAAATTATGGATCTCATTTCCAGTTTCTGCCCTCTCTCTTTTGGACATCCAGGTTTAGCCTTGTAGTCGTTGACATAAAATATTCCAGTCCTTAGTATGTACAATTCACGGGGCTCAGGCAATGTGCTACAGACCAATTGTAACAATGAGAGGCAATGATTATTTTTTCCTAAAGGATATCTGAAAATGAGATCACTACCTGGGCCAAAATTAAAACAATATCTGCGTAGAAATTTCTAAAGATCCTGGATTATTAATACAGCAATGGCGCCCCCTGGTGACAGTCATTGTATATTACATGTCTTTGTATTTTGGGTGTAGTGGAAACTTACTGCAACTCTGGATGAGTAATAAACCAGGAGAAGGGGGTGACAGAGGATGAGATGATTGGATGGCATCACCGACTCAATGGACATGAATTTGAGCAAATTCCGGGAGATAGTGAAGGACGGGGAAGTCTGGTGTGCTGCAGTCCATGAGGTCACAGAGTCAAATAGGACTTAGCAACTGCACAAGTCTTGATTACTTTCTCTTCATTCCCTTGACCCCACCACAACCCATTTATAGCGATTCCAGACACAAGGTCACAGCTATAAGGTTCAACCTGTTTTCACAGTTCAGAATTCTAGCAACTAGGATATGATACAAGGTCCTCATGAGACTGACAAACGATTAAACCATTTGCTGTCAGTCTCCAGGATCACTTATCCGTTTGGTCATGATGGATTAATCCATCATCCCCTGCTTTTTCTGCAAGTGGTGGCTACAAATGACACCCTCCTCCACCCACCCCCAACACAGACTGTCTCTCTGACTTTACCCCATGATTATAGGAAATGGACCAAAATGTAGTTTCAGCTAGGTATTGAGCTATGGGCTGGAAACATGGTGATGAACAGCAAGCTGCGGTCCTGGCTCTAAAACTTTAGCCGTGGGAACAGGTGGCCAATTTACCTATAAATTATTCACTTTCAATTATAATAATTGTTACAAGAAAGAGGCTTTGAGAGTCTATAAAAGTGAGATAAAACCAATTAGGTCAGAAGGTCAGAAAAGTTTACCCTGAGGAAAGAGAGTAAGATGTACCTGTCAAAATGGAGAAGAGGCTGGCCAAAGTGATCAGAGAGTTTAGAGAAGAATGAACTTGGGGGCCCAGGCAGCCTGAACCCAGGCCTCTCCTGGGGCTAAAAGTGGGTGATAAGTGTGGGAACAATTAGGAGAAATAGTCATTATGAAATCCCCAGGATGGCTGAAGTATTAAGAGATAATGTTGGTTGTTAACTTAACCTTTGAGGAAGAGTGAACTTGAGTTAAAGGCTGAGTATAAACTATAACACCCCAGTATTCATTTTAAGGGCTAAATGCTTTTACATGGGAAATGTTGGAGTGGAGAGCATCCATAATAGAGAGATCTCTATTATTTCTTTTCTTAGGAGCCAAGGATATTGAAGAATTTATTATTTACATATCCTCCACTGCTTATGGAAGATGAGGAAATAACAATGCCTAGGTTATGGGCAAGAGTTCAGTCAGTAACAGGCAAAAGCTGAAAGGAAGAGAGGATAGTGGTGGCAGTTCCAATGATGAATTGTAGCTACAAAAAAAAATAAGAAAAAAAGCCTTACCTTTGATATCAGCTAGCTCGCAAAATGTAGTACACCTTAGCTTAAACATCGCCAAGATTTGGATTCAGGAGACCTGACTTCAACCCCTCCTCTTGCACCTTTAGCTAGGTGATCAGGGTAACAAACTCTGTGCCTCCATTTTTGGATCTGCAAAATAGCGATAATAACTGCTTTTTAGATTATGAAGTAGTGTATATAAAGTACTTGGTATCATGCCTGTAATATTCCAATTACTCAACATTCACTTATTATTATTATAGGCTTCCCAGGTGGCTCAGTAGTAAAGAATCCACCTGCCAAAGCAGGGGACACGGGAAATTAGAGTTCTGTTCCCTGAGTGGGGAAGATCCCCTGGAGAAGGAAATAGCAACCCACTCCAGTATTCTTGCCTGGAAAATTCCATGGAGAGAGGAGTCTGACAAGCCACAGTCCATGGGTGTTGCAAAGAGTCACACAGAACTGACCAAGCAAGTCAAAAAAAAAAAAAAACTATCCGGAAGGAAATACACACACACACAAAATCAGGGAACTTTTTTACAGCACAATTTTCTGTTATTTTTCAATTTTCTAAAATAAGTATGTATTTCTACTAAAATCAGAAGGGGAAATAAAACCCACAATTTTTGAATTTAAAAAATGTGACTAGTCCACTGCTTCCCACATTTCCCAGATCATATTTGTTGCTCAAGAAGGGCGTGGGAATACATGTAAAAATCACGGATTCCCAGGCCACGACCTAGAAATACTGAATCAGAATCTCTAAGGGACAAACCTGTTAACCTATGCATTCAATCAGCCTAGCAGACGGTTCTTAAAATCAGGTACTCTGGGAATGCGCAGATTTAGAGCGAGGGGGCAGTACCGGGTGAGGGCGAGGAAGGCCAGCCCGTGCTGCAGCAATCACCAGGGCCTACGCCTACAAGTCCCATCCTGTCCCACAAACTGGAGACGCGAGCCCGGAGCCTGCCGGTAGATGTAGTTTCCGTCCGCCAGATCTCTGCCTATAAGAGAGAGGGAGGTGCCTGCCGGAAGACCTCCCGCCCCACAATGCAAAGGTCAGCGGTGACGTCATCCGGAGAGCGTCTGGGACGCGGCGGGTGGTTTCCGCCGCCTCCGGCAGCAGCTCTGCTACCTGAGAGACTGCTGCGGCCGCTGTCGACGCCGCCGCCGCCCCTTCCTCCTACGTCCCCGCCGCCGCCGCCTTCTCCTTTTCGGGCCCCTCCGCCGCCTCTCCACGACCTAGGTCCTCTGTTCCTGAGAGGAAGCCTTACTCGGGCCCCTTGGCGGGCCCGGCGCGCAGCCATGGCTGACGGCGGGGGCGGCGGGGGCACCGGCGCGGTGGGCGGCGGCGGCGCGGGCCCGGCCTCGGCTGGGGCAGCGGCGGGCGGCGGCGGGGCCGGCGGGAGCGGCGGCCCCATCAACCCGGCGTCACTGCCCCCGGGCGACCCGCAGCTCATCGCGCTCATCGTGGAGCAGCTCAAGAGCCGGGGTCTGTTTGACAGCTTCCGCCGGGACTGCCTGGCCGACGTGGACACCAAGGTCAGCAGAGGCGGCTTGGGCTCACGGGTGGCGGGTGGGCGTGAGGCTGCTATGGCTGCAGCTTCGCATTTCCAAATCCTAGAGAAAAACAAAAGGTACTTTTCAAATCTCAGCAGCGAGGAGACCGCTTGGGGCAGTATAGGAAGCTTTCTGAGGGATGTCCACGTGCGTTCGGCTTCCCGCCCCATCCTTGCTCTGTGCTGCTTAGCCCAACAGCATCTCTGAACTTGGGGACCCAGTACGGGTTTTACAACCTCGACCCTGTATTTCCCAAGATGAGACTCCTTTAAGCACAACAGTAACAAATCTCAGTATGTTAACAACACTGGAGAAAACCGGGTAAGTAAGCAGGAATGGTTTGAATGCACAAACATCAGCCTTTCTTCCTTTTCTCCAGCTCAGTGATTTGCAGGCTTGAGTATGCAGTTAATTAAGGTACGTTTTCGTAGAAGCAGCACCCGTATTTTGTATTCCATCATTGGTTGAAAGATTCTCCGTTAGATCCTAATGCCATAGGTCAACCGACTAATACTGTTTCACTTGACCTTGCCCAGATTCATTTGGGTTCAGTGAAGTCACCGGTGTTAAGTGTCAGACAAAGAGTGGTCGCCGAAATCTTTTTTTACTCCCTTTTCAGAAGTTTCTCTCACAAGACTGTGGTTGTAGACATAGGAGGCTCTCTTACTGAATGGGCTCCTCTAGGGAAGTGATTTCTCCTCTCTGAGCCCAACATGGAAATCTTTTGCCTACCTCACAGGAAGATTGTGAGCTTAGAACTAGGCCTTAAAGATAGGTTATCCATTAAACATTTATTGGTGAGGTTTCTGGACACAGAGTCAAGCATGTCACTATCCTGTCCTCAAAGTGTATATTCTGGCGTAGAAAACTGAAGTGTAGACCAGATAATATGTATAGTAAGTAGCGTATACTGTTATTCTCCAATATTAAAAAACTCACGGAGCAGTTCTCTCCTTGAGATGGGATACTTAATTTTTCTTTTTTAACATACGTATTGACAGAACTTTCACGTTTTCCAGTCCTGGGTACTCTCAGCTTCCCATCGCAAGTTCTCCACTATGTTTCTTATGTCTCATTAGGTTTTATGTGGCCTAACCAATGTAGTTTACATTTGTTTTAGTCGGTATTGAGAATCTGTTGGGGTAGAGGGAAGCGGAGCCTTCACCACTTAACACCCCCTTAGATGTTCTTTCTGGTTGTCACCAGGTTGCTTTAGTCTTGAGGTAGTGTGTCTCCAGGCACATCCTTTGTTGCTGTAGTCCCAGGTTTCTCATAGTGTGGTCCTGGGATCATCAGCATCACCTAAGAACTTGTTAGATTTGCATATTGTTAGGTTCCACCCCAGACTGCAGATGTATGGAAGGGAATGTGTACTGCTGATGTTTGTAATTTACTTTGCAATGCATCCAAAATATAAATAAATAGAATGATAGGTTAAGAGAAAGTGGTAGTATAATAAAACGTTAGTGACAGGCACTGTAGATCTTTCACTTCATGAACTGAAGGGATTTTTCTATGTTGTCAGGGTCTGTTAAGGTTAGAGTTTGGTTGGTGACATTAGCTGTCTTTTGTCCTTTTCAGTAACCAGTCCTACCTAAAACTGGGTGAATTATTTTGAATAGTAAAAGATACAGTATCAGGATTGATGGTTACAAGTGACAAATCTAACTCTAACTCCTGTGAGCAAAGGGGGAGAATCTATTGACTCGTGGGAATCCAAGGAAGGATAGAATTTAAAAAACTGCCAGAAGGGTAGGGATGCATTTGGAACCAAGAATTCTCCACCAGGGCTATCTAACCCTATGTCACTGCAGAGCAGAGTCATCCATTTGGTTACTAGTACTTTTGGCTACATCTTACAGCTGCTTCCTCTCAAAATGTCTCCAGTTAAAGGAAAAAAAAAAAAAACCCAGGAAATACCTACATTGTCTAAACGTGGGTCAGGCAGCCACCCCTGTGGCCAGGAGAATGTAGCACCCACTGCCCTATCCTTGTGAAGAAGGGAAGGTAATTACCAGGAAGAAGGGCTTGCTAGGTGGATAGTACATGGGTATCTTTGAATTTTAGTCCTCATCCATCTCCCTGCCTTTCTCTTTTCAGGTTTGGTGGAGAGTCTTTGTTTGTGAGTCATGGCCTTTGGGAAGAGCCCACTCACAGAATTGAGGCCTCTTGATTCCTTTGTCAGTGTCAAATACCTGACTGTTAACAGACTTTTGCCAGAGTAACACTGCATAGTAAACCAGATCTCAGTGGCTTATAATAAGCGTTTGTTTGCATGCTGATGGGACTGCAAGTCAGCTAAAGTTCAGCTGATCTGGATAGACTTGGTGGCTCAGCTATAGGCAACCTGGGCTTAGATCCAAGCTGTGGTTGGGAGAAGATCTCTGCATGTGTAGTTTTCCTGCATCCCAGGCCCAAGGGATAGAGGTTGCAAAGAATAGACCCTCATAGGAGGTCACCAGAGCACCAGAGCCATGCCAGATGCCACAACCACGTTAGGACTTCTTGTCAGCGACACAGTATTATCAAAGTGAAAGTCACTCAGCCGTGTCCAACTATACAGTCCATGGAATTTTCCAGGCCAGAATACTGGGGTAGGTAGCCTTTCCCTTCTCCAGGGGGTCTTCCCAACCCAGGAATCAAACCAGGGTCTCCTGCGTTGCAGGCAGATTCTTTACCAGCTGAGCTACCAGACGCTTCATTGGCCAAATAAAATCACATTGCTAAATGCAACCTCAAGGGGCAGGGAAGTGGTCCCTGGCCACAGTGGGAGGAGAGAGGCGTGAAGTGTGAAACGGCGATGCACACTGTTACACCTGGTTTGGACAACAGCAGCTGATGGTGCCAGAAGGTCTTGGAGGCTCAGAATGCACATTGTGTTCACATGCATCCCTTGTGTTCATCCAGTTCCTTTCTGATTTTGTTCTCCTCATACTAGTTGGCTTTAGAGAGCAGTGCTGCCAGTCAGGCTCCTCTGGGGACTTAAGTTTTGCTTCCTGTCAGCCTCTCCCAGTGTTCCATAGACTTTGACTTCAGTCTGTGTTTGTGAGGGCTGGGTGGCTTCATTTTACACACAGGCTTTGCTTGTTGCTGAGAATACCCTATGAGGTAAGTGGGGCAGTATTTGTTTTACAGATGGAAATAACTGAGACTCAGGTTGGTTGCCTTGTTGAAAGTCAGAGAGCTAGTAAGCAGTAGAGCCGGGCTAGAACTCAGTTCCTTTGTTTTGGAAATGGCCTGGGTCTGACCTTGACTTTGCCACATTTTAGCCTTGTAGGCAAGTTGTTTACTTTTTCTAAACCTAAATCCTTGAACATGAATGCAGAAGAGAGCTAATAGGACCACCCTCATAGAGTTATCTGAAAAGTAATCGGCGCAGTAGAGCCTCTGGCCTCAGACCTACCTGCCAGGTGGTGCTAGTGGTAAAGAACCTGCCTGCCAATGCAGGAGACATAAGAGACATGGGTTTGATCCCTGGGTCTGGAAGATCCCCCAGAGGAGGGCATGGCAACCCACTCCACTATTCTTGCCTGGAGAATCCCATGGACAGAAGAGCCTGGCGGGCTGCACTCCACAGGGTTGCAAAGAGTTGGACACAACTGAAGTGGCTTAGGAGAAGGCAATGGCAGCCCACTCCAGTACTCTTGCCTGGCAAATCCCATGGACAGAGGAGCCTGGTGGGCTGCAGTCCATGGGGTCGCTAAGAGTCGGACACGACTGAGCGATTTCACTTTCACTTTTCACTTTCGTGCACTGGAGAAGGAAATGGCAACCCACTCCAGTGTTCTTGCCTGGAGAATCCCAGGGACGGGGGAGCCTGGTGGGCTGCTGTCTATGGGGTCGCACAGAGTCAGACACCACTGAAGCGACTTAGCAGCAGCAGCAGCAGAAGTAGCTTAGCACTCACACATGCATGCCCTAAAGTGGGCACACGTGTTGGTCATTAGTCCACGCTCTGCTGTGCTGTATGGTGGCCTTCATAGACATGCTAGGAGTGTAATTAAGGACTTGAAATTCTGTATTCCTATGAAAATCTGTGATCTGAATGGCAAATTTATAAAAGTTTGATGTGTGTAACTTCTGACCTTGACCCCCCCTTTTTTTTTAATATTTTAGCCAGCTTACCAAAACCTGAGGCAAAAAGTGGATAATTTTGTGTCAACACATCTGGACAAGCAGGAATGGAATCCCACGATGAACAAAAACCAGTTGCGAAATGGTCTGAGGCAGAGTGTGGTTCAGTAAGTAAGCAGAATTGAAAGTGAAAAGGCAGTAACCACAAGTGTGACTCCAAAGGCCAGTGAAAGGCCCTCTTTGGTCAAGTGCATGGTCTGCAGCCCACCAAGCTCCTCTGTCCACGGGATTATCCTAGCAGGAATACTGGAGTAGGTTGCCATTTCCTCCTCTGGGAGGTCTTCCCAACCCAGGGGTTGAACTTGTGTCTCCTGTGGCTCTTGCATTGGCAGGCAAATTCTTTACCACTGAGCCACCTGGGAAGCCCCAAGTGCATGGTACCTTCTAGCAAATATGACATACAAGTTGCAGCAGACCCCCACCCCCACCCCCCAGTTAAGTTCAAGTAAGCAAAGAACTCAGTTAAAATTCTTGACACCTACAGAGGCCTCCTGTGCACGTCTCTACCAGGAAAGGTATTCCAAATTGTAAGACATATTTCAGGGTCTTTGAAGTTTTCAGTGTAGCATGAACATACACTGAAGCTCATACCGATATATCAGTGAGCCTTGGGCAAGAGCAGCTGGATCTTCTCACAAGCCGGTGTGAGTTACACAGACTTTCTGAATCCACATGACCCCTCTAAAGTGCAGTGGTAGTGTTCAAGAAGGCATGAGGTTTTATTAAAGTGTATTTTTCAGAATAGCAAACTGGACCTCAGTTAATGAGGTGCTATTGATTGCACATCCAAGTGACTTCTGCGTGTCACTGGGCATAAAAGTGGAGGTGGCTCATGAAATCTGGTGTCCTGAGATAAGCTTTTTCTTTTTTGTTCTTAATACCAGTGCTTATGTTCAGGTTTTCTTGATCCTCTCACTCTCCTGGAATATCTAAAAGCTTGTGATGCTTTCCTCTTTAAAAAGAGAAATGGTGGGGAATTGTGGCAAGTGAAAAAACCCAGTATCAAAAAGATACATGGTGCATGATTCCACTTCCATAACATTTGTGAACTGACATGTAATTATAGAGATGGAAAATAGATGAGTGATTGCTAGGGCTCAGGGTTGGAGGGATGTGAGTGTGGCTAGGAAAGGGTAGCTGAAAGAGGGTGGGATACAAGTGAGTAATTGTGGTTCATGAGGTTTCTTACGATAAAATTGCACAGAGCCGCGTATGCAGACACACAAATGCAGCTCTAACTGGGATGTAAATGAGGTCGACTACCCATGCTGGTTTTCTGGGGGGTTTTGCCCACCCCCTGCCTTTTCGGAGGTATTGTTGACATACAGCTTATTGGTTTCAGTTGTAATTAGTTTCAAGCATTCAATTCATGTATATTTTGAAATGATCACAATAACTAGTTAACATCCATCACCACATATGGTTACAGAACCTTCCCTCTTATGGTTCTGGCTTCAATATTGTACTGTGGTTGTGCACAGTACAAGCTTTAGAGGTATCTGGGTAAAGAGAGCATGGACCTCCCTATGTATTTCTTTGCAACTTTCTATGAATATATAATTTCAAAATAGAAAGTTTTGTAAAGTAGAAAAGAATGTTTATTAACATGCTGGCACTTTAAATATGGCTGATGAAATCTGAATCTTTCTAAATGTAAAATTTATAAAAGCTCTCAAAGTTAGGGAAGAAGCATGATTCCAGAAGATGCCCAGTACCTTGTCATTCTGGATTCATTACCCCATGGCCTTGTTCCTCTGGTGAGCAGACTGGCACAGGAGTCCTTCAAAAAGAAGGGGACAGTGGCTGCTACTCACAGAACAGTTGTTTCACATCTGGCACTGGTCCTTATATGAGTTATTGCTCAATCTCAGTTCAGTCACTCAGTCGTGTCCAACTCTTTGCAACCCCATGGACTGCAGCATGCCAGGCCTCCCTGTCCATATCGACTCACAGAGTTTACTCAAACTCATGTCCATTGAGTCGGTGATGCCATCCAGCCATCTCATCCTCTGTCATCCCCTTCTCCTCCCGCCTTCAGTCTTTCCCAGCATCAGATTCTTTTCAAATGATTCAGTTATTCACATCAGGTGGCCAAAGTATTGAAGTTTTTGCTTCGGCATCAGTCCTTCCAATGAATATTCAGGACTGATTTCCTTTAGGATGGACTGGTTGAATCTCCTTGCAGTCCAAGGGACTCTCAAGAGTCTTCTCCAACACCACAGTTCAAAAACATCAGTTCTTCGGCCTTCAGCTTTCTTTATAGTCCAACTCTCACATCTATACATGACTACTGGAAAAACCATAGCCTTGACTAGATGGACCTTTGTTGGCAAAGTAATGTCTCTGCTTTTTAATACACTGTCTAGGTTAGTCATAACATTTCTTCCAAGGAGTAAGTGTCTTTTAATTTCATGGCTGCAGTCACCATCTGCAGTGATTTTGGAGCCCCCCAAAATAAAGTTTTTCACTGTTTCCATTGTTTCCCCATCCATTTGCCATGAAGTGATGGAACCAGATGCCATGATCTTTGTTTTCTGAATGCTGAGCTTTAAGCCAACTTTTTCACTCTCCTCTTTCACTTTCATCAAGAGGCTCTTTAGTTCTTCTTCACTTTCTGCTGTAAGTGTAGTGTCACCTATATATCTGAAGTTAGTGATATTTCTCCCAGCAATCTTGATTCCAGCTTGTGCTTCATCTAGCCCAGCATTTCTCATGACGTACTCTGCATATGAGTTATTGCTAGTCCTTAAAAAAAAACTATTTGACAGCTTAAGTAACAAATCAGATGAAACTTTTTTAACCCTACCTTCTAAAAGATTGGCAACCATATTAAGAAAATAAAGCACAAAATAATTTAAATATTTGAAAAGGTGCCAATAATGGCATGAAGACTCTCAGCATTACTGTTAATTTCTAATGCGTGTTGATATCATCCTTGAGGTATGCATGTGGCACTTCTCTTCATATACCTTTCATGTGAAATGTAACACAGAAAAGTGCTTACAACAGAAATGCGGTATAACAAATAATTAGAACATCCCTGTAGTCCCACCCAGGTTGAGAAATAGAATATTACCAGCACCCTGCAAACCCCACGCCCTGCCCAACCCAGCCCTGCCTCCCACCTTTCCCGGTACCCGTCCTCCTCTCAGAAGTTGACCATACTCCTCACTTGGATGGTCCTTATTTCCTTGCCTTTTTTTTTTTTTCCATAGTTTTACCATCTATGTAATTATTCCCTGCTTTTCAGTTTGATCTAGAATGTATTTAACCTGAAAACATGAATTTGGATGTCATACTGAGACATTTGTCTGTGATTCCTGCTAACATTTTGAATTTGAGGCAGATTCTGATGACGTTTTACAGTGAGGATTCACTCCTTAACCCTGCCAGTGCGACACTGCAGCCCTCAGCACTGGCTGACCAGCCCCTCTCCGCTGCTCAGGCCCAGACGCCGTATCCTAGTCTCCAGCCTGGAGGAACCTATATGATAGTTGTTTGTTCCATCTTCTGTTTTAGGCACCTGACAATACTTCTTACTTCCTCCTGGCACTTTTAAAATCTCCAGGAAAGGGAGCTGTACTCTTGGTTTGTTTTCAGTGGTCAGATTTTCACCTCCCGTAAAGACATCTGGTCCCATCACTTCATGGGAAATAGATGGGGAAACAGTGGAATCAGTGTCAGACTTTATTTTTCTGGGCTCCAAAATCACTGCAGATAGTGATTGCAGCCATGAAATTAAAAGACGCTTACTCCTTGGAAGGAAAGTTATGACCAACCTAGATAGCATATTCAAAAGCAGAGACATTACTTTGCCAACAAAGGTTCGTCTAGTCAAGGCTCTGGTTTTTCCAGTGGTCATGTATGGATGTGAGAGTTGGACTGTGAAGAAGGCTGAGCGCCAAAGAATTGATGCTTTTGAACTGTGGTGTTGGAGAAGACTCTTGAGAGTCCCTTGGACTGCAAGGAGATCCAACCAGTCCATCCTAAAGGAGATCAGTCCTGAGTGTTCATTGGAAGGACTGATGCTGAAGCTGAAACTCCAATACTTTGGCCACCTCATGCAAAGAGCTGACTCATTTGAAAAGACCCTGATGCTGGGAGGGATTGGGGGCAGGAGGAGAAGGGGATGACAGAGGATGAGATGGCTGGATGGCATCACCAACTCAATGGACATGAGTTTGAGTGAACTCCGGGAGTTGGTGATGGACAGGGAGGCCTGGCATGCTGCGATTCATGGGGTTGCAAAGAGTCGGACACGACTGAGCGACTGATCTGAACTGGAAAGACACCTGGGAACCTGACCCAGGAAGCAGGGTGATGGAGGTTGATATCAGGTCCTTGGCTTGGACTAAGGTGAGGTGGCTTTGCTTCCCCGCTGACCCACAGGCTGCTGCTGACCTCATTGGTCCGTGGGCACACACTGTCTACTGGGGTCTGTTCGCAGGTGCCCCTGTACTCTAATGGCTTAATTTACATCTAAGCTTCCTGTTGATAAGCTGTCTGTCACCACTGGGTTTAGGGAGCACTTTATTGACTGCTCAGCCTAACCAGCTCAGGGCCTGTTTCTCATCTCACTCATCGCTGTGTGTGTGCTCAGTCGTCTCCTGGGCTGTGCTCTGACACACCATTTGCCCCATTACCTCAGGACCTATTTTTACCCAAGCAAAACCTTGAATGGCCTAAGAACTCCAGTCTAAAGGAAAGTAAGTAAAACCTGTCTACCACACTTGTGAATGGTGTTTGAATATTTTAATCCTTTGAGAAGAACAATTCAGTTTGACCCTGCATGGACTAGGTTCCAAACTCTTCAAATGTGATTGTTTCCTATGACCATAATCTTCCTTGCTACCCACCCCTAATGTTTGAATATAAACATTTTGACTAATTTTTGTTCTATTTCAAAAACCACTGGGGCTGTATTTTAGCCCCTTAGAGGCTTAGAAACAATCTATTTCTTGTCTGTTCACTTGTTTGCTTCCACGTTACCTTGTACGTAGCACAGCTTGAAGGCCTTTGAATTGCTGATGATGCTGTAAGCATTCCCAGCCCTGACTGGTTTGTGCTGTATAAGATTTAGGGCTTGGTAGCCAGGTTGCTCGGAGAAGGCAATGGCACCCCACTCCAGTACTCTTGCCTGGAAAGTCCCATGGGCGGAGGAGCCTGGTAGGCTGCAGTCCATGGGGTCGCTAAGAGTCGGACATGACTGAGCGACTTCACTTTCACTTTTCACTTTCATGTATTGGAGAAAGAAATGGCAGCCCACTCCAGTGTTCTTGCCTGGAGAATCCCAGGGACGGGGGGAGCCTGATGGGCTGCCGTCTATGCAGTCACACAGAGTCAGAGATGACTGAAGCGACTTAGCAGCAGCAGCAGCCAGGTTGCTGCTGGGGCCCACTTTTGCTTTGACGTGTAGAAGAATAGATACTGAGGGAAGTGGAGTCAAGTGGGAGGCATGCTGGCTTTGCTAGATTGAGGTTTTCACATCTACCCATGGCGTCGATTCTTTCAACCATACTGTTACTGTTTGTCGTTGGTAGAGTTTTGTTTGGTTCTTTTGTACAAGGTTGCATTGGGAGTGACTGAGATTGTAAATTAGGAATAATGACTTGCCCTCTAAAGACATCATGGCTTGAACCCTGTGTGCACCGTCCTTTGAAAGCACTCTCTCACGGGGCTGTATCTTGGACCAGGTGGATACTTCTTGCTCTCTCCCATGACACTTGCAGGCTAAATAATGCAATAATCTGTTTGTCTTCTCAAGGTCAGGGATGTTGGAAGCTGGAGTGGACAGAATTATTTCCCAGGTGGTGGATCCCAAACTGAACCACATCTTCAGACCACAGATAGAACGAGCAATTCATGAGTTCCTGGCAGCCCAGAAAAAAGAAGCCGTGCCAGCACCGCCTCCAGAGCCTGAAAGCCAGGACCCTGCTGCTCCATCCCAGGACGCTTCCTAAGGTCAGTGTCCTGCCTTCTGTCCAGGAGCATTCACCTCCGGCTTGTAGACCCAGGAAATGGGTAGAAAAGGGACAAGCCATTACCAAGGTTCACGTTTCTTATCTGTTCAGAAAAGTGTTTACTGCAAATGGATTTCATTTTGTTGTGAGTAATTTTTTACTGAGAACTAATTAGTAGCCTTTTCATATGTCAGTGAGTGTGATTTTCTGTGCCAGCAGAGCTGAACGTTTAAGCCATGAATAGATGCTTCATTAGAAACCAGCTGGGATGCTGGGTATGCACACGCCAAATTCACATTAAAGTCTTGTTGTGAAATTGCCTAAATGAGTCTCTCCCCCGGACATGAGTTAACTTGGGCTTACAATTGGAATAAAACCAGTGGTGCATGCTCAAATGCCTCCTCAGTGGCGCTTAGAACCCGCTTTAAGCCCTCTTGGGTTTCCTTGTAGTATTTATTAAGGATTTCAGTTTACCACTGTCAGTTACCATGGGATTCCTCTGCTCTGAGCACCCTTTTTTTCTTTTTCACATTTGAAATTAATTTTAAAAATCAGCTCTAGATGCACAAAACAGTGCTATTTGCAGGGGTTGGGAGACATTAACAAACATATGCAGTTATCACAAGTAAGCCGTGGTGGACTCAGCCATCGCGGGTAACCATCACGGTGTGCCTTCCCCCCGCATTCTACGTTGGTGTTCTCTCTGAAAGAGTCTGTAATGTGTCTGTTATTTTTGATTAGTAAACTAAGCATCAGGGAGAGAACAAAGCAAGAATATCAGGCTTGCATGGGGAACTCATGAGACAAATTGTCCCTTTGTGCTATATTAGGAGAAAACCTCAATTCCATTCTGGAGTGTAAAACATGCACTTCAAGGCTTTCTAGCTAGCTTAATTCCTTTGGGAGCATGAAATTAAACATAACACAAAACTAACATTTTGATTTGATTATCTTTCTTTTTAGAATATGCCTGACATGTTTTGGAAGCTCCGTTGAATTAATGGTGAAGAACTGGATTCAGTTACGTGAGAGTACAACTTCAGAATGAAGACAGGCTGAAGTCCTCACTGACTTCAGAGTTCAATGTTGACTGTGGGGCGGTGTCCAGATAGAATAGGGAGCAAGTGGGGCTGTAGAAAAGTTGACCATGTGGGCCCCCATACTGTGCTGCCCCCCAGCTAGCCTGTCCAGGGGGTGACACCCAGTAGACACTACAGACATGTTAAAAAACACTACATCACTTTGGGGTTTGTCCTGAAGCGAACCTTTGTACTTGAACTTAGAGACTGTGTATGGATTTTAGGGTTTGTGCTTGAGGATAATCAGAAGCTACAGTGAAGGAACATAACCAGCCCTAAAGATGCAGTTTCAAAGAATTGACAGTAAAGGTTAGCCAGGGGTGGTAGGGTTTTAACAATGCTTATTTGATACTATCAGTTTCTGAGAGTTGCAAATCAGAGTTTACAAGCCACTAGCGTCAAATAGCTGTAAGGCCACTGCAACCCTCTTGTAGGTGACTTTTTAGCTTCCACTTCCTTTCCCCTGCAAGAGGGGTCAAAACACGGGACCCTGGAATGCCTGAGGAGATGCAGACTGAAGTGTAAGAAAAGACACTTGCAGGCTGTCTGTCCAGGGCTTCTTCCTGTCCTGCAAGGGCTAGTGAGTTGGGTGTATTTATTTTATTCTCATCTTTGTGTTTTTTAGAAAATGAATAAAGTGACTTGAGTTTTGTAATTAACTCATTTGATACTCTGAAACTTCAGCTAACTTTAGACCCCAGGTACATAGAGCATAACCTTTCTCCTCCGTCTGTGCCGTTCCTGTGCAAACACATGACTTGGTGGCAATGAAGGGCTGGTGGACACACCTTGGAGCTACCACCGTCCTGCAGCTAGTGGGTGTACCTGGAAGCGGTCCTCTCTTCCCCGGACCATTGCCGGTCCTCCTCTTTAATTGACGGCCGTGTGCTCGTTCCCGAACTTGCAGAAGGGTCACCAGGGGATTTTAAACAACATGCAAAGTCTGATTCAGAAGTTCAGAAAGACCTAAAAGTTTCTGACAAGTTCCAAGTGATGCTTTCACTGCTGAGCCTTGCCATTTTGCATCCCAAGCTTTGGATGATATCAAAATTTACTTCAAACTAAGAGTCTTTGGTTGTTAGTTGAGGCTTCTCCTGGATATTGTTACTCAGACTTTAACCTGTTCCACCTTTACCATCAATAACCACAAGTTAGGACTGCACTTCTGTGTTTAGCAGGATGTTTGGGCAGCATATGCCTTTGTTTTAAAGCAAACTGACGCCATGTTTAGAGCAGGTGGCAGTTAACTTCTGCAGTGTGTTCTGCTTCCAGGTAGAGCAGGTTGCTGCCCTTTGCAGTTTGGGATTCAACACCCAGGTCCTCAGTGCCCAGAGACGGGCCCTCCAGTCAGTCCTCTTCACTAAGAGGCAGATACGGAAGGACTGCAGGCCTGTGCTCTGCAAGGAGGCCTCTCAGACCCGGACCCCACTGGTCAGGACCATGGGCCTCCTTCCCAGGGAGGCCTCTGCTCCAGAAGGGAGGTCTCAACAGAGCCCCTCTCAACCCCACCAGCATTCTGCCCGTCCACCTGCTGACCTCAACATTCAGCCTCAACCTGCTGACCGGGCAGTATGAGCAACCCAGAGAAGCTTCTTTCTCTCCCCAAATCCGCAAGTGACTGTGTTGTGCATCTTTTTGGCAGACAGTTTTGGTCCGTCTCAGTTCTCTTCTTTTCCGTTATTATAGAAGGATGTACCAGTTAGTGAGAAATACTCTGATTTTCACAGAATGTTAAATATGCCAAAATACCAAGGAGATCATTGTTAAAAATCATTGTTATATCCACTAAGAGTCACCATAGACCAGAGGGAATTTTTTCAAATGAAATCATCAGATTACAGAAGTACCTAGACACATTACTACTGTTGGGACAGAAGGCTGACTTTGACTTAGCTGAGCCAAATTGAAATGGAAGTAGTTCCCACATTCCCTTGAGTAAATGTAGTTAAGTGGGCAGCCAGGGAGAATGAGAGCAAATAGCACTCGGGGGGCTGGGACGTCCAAAGCCACCGCCTCCCTCAAGAACTGGTCACCTGCTAAGCCTTTTTTCATTCTCACCGGAGTCGTCATGCTGAGTATTAGGCTTGCAGAGCCTAGAAAATGATCTGTGTTCTGAGGAAAAGCGAAATTCCTCCCTGATGATGAGGCCATCAAAAACATCTCACCCCTAAGCACCCTTGCTCCAGCAAGCTCCTAAACAAGAAACTAGCTGTCTCAGACCTCAAGTCTTCTTTCTCTGTAGTTGGAAAAACCACTAACATTTGCAAAAGCCTCATGAAGCACAGACCTAACCTCTGTAAGACATCAACAAACACCAGCCTTTAGGAACCATCCAAGCCTTGGAGTCGTGATGAAATGAAGAACCCCATGTTCATGTTTGCGGTCCAGTTCTTTGACACGGGGCGGCATCTCCCACTGTGACTAGAGACTGCTGCCCCCAGCAGCTTTCTAGTTACTAGCCTGGGCACTTCATTGGCATCACCAAACCACCATGTCCACCCAGTTGTGACTGTATAACCCGTGGCTTATAGTGAAGTTTGTGGCTCCTAGATCAAGATTGTCGAGCATTGTTTCATCTTATTTCTGTCATTTAACCTTAGCTTCTATTTACTCAACTGGGGGTGTAGGAGTTCCCATGCATTTTGTAACACTCACTAGTAGTGTAGACTGAATAAATACCAGCAGATTCCTTACAGCAATACTTCTGAAAGCATAACCACCCAGCCACCAGCGGGAAGCATCAGCATCTCCTGGAATTGTTAGAAACGTAGCCCTGACCCCAGATCTACCGATTCAGAGACTTACTGTGGGGAGGAGGGGTGGGTAGGGGTGGCAAGCAAGCCTTTCATACAATTGTAATGCACACTAAAAATGATTTCCACTTTAAGAAACCTTTTTGGAAAGTTGGCAGTGCTGACTGGTAATGACAGTTTAATTAGTGAACACACACAGCACCTACAGACTGGGTAAATGTGTCTCTTGTTCCGAAGAAGCAAAACTATTTCTCTGGCTAATTCTGCCATTAGTCCCTTGCAAGGACTGTGCATTTGGCCTTTTTGGCTTAGAAATGTCTGCATGTATTTGAAGGTCCCAAGCTTTCAAAAGCTTTAAGCCATCTTCTGAAGATGAGTTTGCTACAGTCCATGGGGTTGCAAAGAGTTGGACATGTCTAAGTGACTGAACAACGAAAACAGCACAATTTTACCAGGAACTCTGCAGAAAAGCCTTCAGTGGCTCTTCAAGATAGAGAAGAGATGTCTGTAGAGACCCAGCAAAGGTCAGGGCCTGGCTTGTGCCTGACGCTGGCACCAAGGTTCAGGCTTGGAAGTTGCGCCTGGATTAGCACTGGCAGGAGGCCAGGCCCTGCCTGCTTGGCTGCGCGAAGGCTGCTGAAGAGGGGGTGGGAAGGAGACAGGACAGCTGGCACAGCCAAGCTTTCTTTGGTGCTGTGCGTCGCACCCTGTCCGTCACCTTACCTGTGGAGAAGCCGGGAGGGCAGCCTTTATGGTCTGGCCCCTGGGGACAGGCTCAGCTCCAAGGCCGTGCCGTAATAATGACCCATCCTCTCAAAGTAGTAACGCTGCCGGAGACTTAGCCAGTCTTTCTGACTGCAGTCTCCCAGCTACCATTCGGCCATCCTTCCCGAAATGTTGCTTTCATCAAGTATCCTCACTCACAAACCTTTGAAAGTAAGAATAAGTGAACTAGTTGCTTACCAGATGGCAGACATTTCCTTAGACACAACTTCATTTAATCCTCATAACCCTGTTATGTAGCGTCTCTCCTGACTTTTATGGATGAGGAAACCAAGACTTACTATTAAGCAGGGAACTATGAAGTATGGAAGCAAGGTTTGAACCCAAGCCTCTGTGAATTCAAAGCCTGTATTTTCCCCTCCCCCTCACCCTTTGCCACTCTGCCTCCCTGTTAATTAATAGAACAAGTTCAAATTTGTCAATGCTCCAGGGTCCATCCTTCGTCCCAAAGGTAGGCCCAAATCGAGTCAACTTGACATCTCAACACAAGCCCTTAGTTCTAGCCAGCGTTTGCCCCTTGCACGTCACAGGGCAGAGTTTGCAAACTGCCAGGCCGCTCTGCTGCGCCTCGAACCACGTTCTTTCGGCCAAGGAATTGCGACTGTTGTCTCTTATTTTGTTTTCAACTATTTACCAATATTTCTAAATGGGGAGATTCCACGTAGATCTGTATTTCTGACTCCTGAAGGAGAATGTCAAGGTTTAGAAATGCCTTTGTGTCCCATGGATAACAGTCAGCCCATGTGACGGCAGCTGACCATTTCAGATGGCAGGTGGGATGCATGGGTGCCACTGGCTGCCTCACCCATTTCCATCCCCCTACTGGCCCCTGAGGACGTGAGAGCTGGACGTACTTCCCCCAGAGGGTCATCATCTTGTGATTAAATTATTCAAAAACATCTCTTTAGCTGTCTTCTAGACTTTAATTTTTCATAAGAGACAAGATGGTTAAGTTATGTGAGTTGGGCTCTAGAATTCTCAAGATGGGAAGCAGCCTGAGGTTCCCTCACATCCCTGTCTGGGTGCCCACATAGGACCACCGGAGGCGGTGAGGGTGACGGCAGAGACGGCAGGGAGAGGTGGGTGGAGGTACGAGGAGGCACCAGCACCCAGCGTTCTCAGAAGCCTCTCAGAGGTGCCCGAGTGGCAGTGTCCCGGAGGCAAAGACAGAGGGAGGTGTGTCTGTAGTTAATCTGCATATGGACATGGAACACCAAACTGGTTCCAAATCAGGAAAGGAGTACGTCAAGGCTGTGTATTGTCACCCTGCTTATTTAACTTATATGCAGAGTAATCCGGAGAAGGCAGTGGCACCCCACTCCAGTACTCTTGCCTGAAAAATCCCATGGACGGAGGAGCCTGGTAGGCTGCAGTCCAGGGGGTTGCTAAGAGTCAGATACGACTGAGCGACTTCACTTTCACTTTTCACTTTCATGCATTAGAGAAGGAAATGGCAACCCACTCCAGTGTTCTTGCCTGGAGAATCCGAGGGACGGGGGAGCCTGGTGGGCTGCCGTCTATGGGGTCGCACAGAGTTGGACACAACTGAAGCAACTTAGCAGCAGCAGCAGCAGAATACATCATGAGAAACGCTGGGCTGGAGGAACCTCAAGCTGGAATCAAGATTGCCGGGAGAAATATCAATAACCTCAGATATGCAGATGACACCGCCCTTATGGCAGAAAGCAAAGAAGAACTAAAGAGCCTCTTGATGAAAGTGAAAGAGGAGAGTGAAAAAGTTGGCTTAAAGTTCACCATTCAGAAAACTAAGATCATGGCATCTGGTCCCATCACTTCATGGGAAATAGATGGGGAAACAGTGGAAACAGTGGCTGACTTTATTTTTCTGGGCTCCAAAATCACTGCAGATGGTGACTGCAGCCATGAAATTAAGACACTTGCTCCTTGGATGGAAAGTTATGACCAACCTAGATAGCATATTCAAAAGCAGAGACATTACTTTGCCAACAAAGGTCCATCTAGTCAAGGCTATGGTTTTTCCAGTGGTCATGTATGGATATAAGAGTTGGACTAAAAAGAAAGCTGAGCACCAAAGAATTGATGCTTTTGAACTGTGGTGTTGGAGAAGACTCTTGAGTATCCCTTGGACTGCAGGGAGATCCAACCAGTCCATCCTAAAGGAGACCAGTCCTGAGTGTTCATTGGAAGGACTGCTGTTGAAGCTGAAACTCCAATACTTTGGCCACCTAATGCAGAGAGCTGACTCATTTGAAAAGACCCTGATGCTGGGAAAAATTGAAGGAGGAAAGAGAAGGGGACGACAGAGGATCAGATGGTTGGATGGCATCACCGACTCAATGGACTTGAGTTTGAGTAAACTCTGGGAGCTGGTGATGGACAGGGAGGCCTGGCGTGCTGCAGTCCAAAGAGTATTGCAAAGAGTCGGATACGACTGAGCGACTGAACTGAACTGAACTGAATCTGTGTATGCAGCTTAACATTTTGTAAATGAGGGTAAAGGGTAGCAAAAATGCCACCCCAAACTATGACTGCAGGCATTGAGGATATGCCACCACAAAATAGGCTGCTTCGTACATTATTTTGAGTTGTTGGCACTTGAACAGCAAATACAGGGAGATGCTTTTTCTGAACTCCTCTTATCTGCCTCAAGACAGATCCTCCCAAAGGAACTCAGTTGTCACAGAGGTCCCCTCTTTGGTGACTAGATGGATTGATCCAGCTATTTATTTCTCTCATTTATTTAAAGCAGCAACGCCTGTATGTGGGAAGACATCCCAAGGGTACAAATGGGTTTAACAGGAGAAGTTTCCTGCTGTGTCCCTTAAGGACCCCAGAGACCATCACTGTTACCTGGGTCTATACAGATCCCTCCAGAGATGATCTGTGCATATAGAAGCATGTCTTTATATGCTTATATAAGGTTTTCATGTCTTTAACTGGGACACACTCTACCTCTCTAATTGTCTGCAGAAGAAGTTCCTAGAAAGGGGAAGAGAGCTGGCTGGGTGCTGAGTAGTTCTTGGAAGTTGGGGGAGGGGGCGCTGGGGAAAATGGCAGCCACCCGCAGAGCTGTGAAGTTGATGCAATGATGTGAAAGGATCAGAATAAGAGGAGGTGCCCTGTTTTGAGAACTCGCTATGTGCTGCCCACTACAGCCACGACTTGAAGGGCTTCCGTGCAGGGTCTCTGACTCTGCAGTATGAAGACAGTGCCCTTGTCCCCAGTAACAAAGAAAGAGACAAGCACTCACCTGAGATTTCAGGAACAAGTGTCAGTGCTGAGAAGTTGTTCGCCTTCAAAGCCTGACTTTTTCTCCTCCAGTGTCTTTTATTGTGGGAAAATATGCAAACCGTGAAATTTACCATCTCAACCATTCGTTCAATGATAATATGTACCTTCATCTTGTTCTGCAAACATCGCCACCATCCACCTCCAGAATTTTTACCTTCCCCAACCGAAACTCTATGTTCTTTAAACAATAACTCCCCACTCCCCCTGCCCCCAGCCGCTGGCACCCACCGTTCTACTTTGTCTCTGCATTTGACTGCTCTAAGAACTTCATATAAGTGGAATCATACAGTATTTGTCCTATCGTGACTGACATTTCACCTAGCATAAGGTCATTAAAGTCCATCTAGGCTGTAGCATGTGTCAGAATCTCCTCCTTTTTAAGGCTGTATAATATTCCATGGTATATACACAACACATTTTGCCAAGTGTAGCTTTCAACCACTGCACTGAACAAACATGCCTCTCAGTAGATGTTTAACAACTTTTTTGAGCAAACTTTTTCCTTTTCCTCTGAAATGATTTCAAACTTACGGAAAAGTTGTAAGAATAGTACGAACAACTTTTTCCTGAACCAGTTGAGAGAGGTTGTTGACCTGATGTCCCATCTCCCCCAAATACTTCAGCATATAATTCCTACAAATAAGGATGGTGTACTACAAAGCCACAGTAAGAGCAACAGGAAATTAACATTAATACAATACTACCGTTAACCCACAGACCTTCTGTTTTGCCAACTGTCCTGATTAGAGAAAGGATTCAGTTTAGAATCAAACACTACCTTTAGTTGTCACATCTCCTTCGATTCCTTCAATCTGGAATAGTTCTTTTTAAAGACAATGGGCCAGACCTTTAGTAGAATAGTCCTTGGGTTTGTCTGACGATTCCTTGTGGTTAGATTCGGACTCTGCATCTTGAGCAGGAATATTACAGAAGCGAATCTGTGTTCTTTCCACAGCGCCCTATGAGATGAATGATTTAGATTTGTCCTTTGCTGGTGACTTCCCTGGTGGCTCACATGGTAAAGCGTCTGTCTACCATGCAGGAGACCCCGGTTCAATCCCTGCGTTGGGAAGATCCCCCGGAGAAGGAAATGGCAATCCACTCCAGTACTCTTGCCTGGAAAATCCCATGGACAGAGGAGCCTGGTGGGCTACCGTCCATGGGGTCACAAAGAGTCGGACATGACTGAGCGACTTCACTTTCACTTTTGCTGGTGATGTTCACCTTGATCACTTGATTAAAGGTGTGTCTTTCGGACTGCGGTTTTGTCCCTTTGTGTTTAATATTTCATGGGGAGGTACTTTTAGACTTTGTAAATATTCTGTTCTACAGTAAGTACCAAATGGTAATTTTCTAGTTCCATCATTCCTTCTACAGTTACTAGTTGACATCCTACTGCAATGAAAACCTTTTCTTGTCCTCATTTATTCTTTTATTTGTTTCTATTTGTGTTGATCCATGGATTCCTATTTAATCAATGTGTTCTACATTTTAGTCTTATTTCTTTTGATGCTCAAACTGTCCCAGATTTGGCCAGGGTGTGGCCCTCCATGCTGTTTTTTGTGTCTGTGTGACATTTCTCCACCTCTCTTTGGCACTTCCTTTCTGACACCAGAAGATGCCCCAAGCTCATCATGTACATTCCCTGCCCCCAACTTGGAATCTGCCATTTATCCAAGGAGGCTTGATCCTCTGGCTGGTATTTAAAAATCAAATCTGAGAGCTAGACATGCCTCTGCTCCCAGACCCTCTTGGGATTCAACTAGTTTCCTTCCTTTAACTGTAATTATTTTTCCACCACTTTCCCATTATCCTAAACACAGTAACAATGGATCAGTGCCACTATTTGGAACCTCTCTCCCATCACTGTCACCACCTCAAGCCCCTACGGATGCCTCTGACCCTGTCCTGGCTCCAACACCACACCCTGATCGTTGGTCCCCACTCTTTCCATGCATGCTCACCTTGCTCAGTCCCACCTGGTGGCCCTGTGACTATTTGCAAACCCTTGACCTCACCGACAGAGAAGGCAATGGCTCCCCACTCCAGTACTCTTGCCTGGAAAATCCCATGGATGGAGGAGCCTGGTAGGCTGCAGTCCATGGGGTCGCTAAGAGTCGGACAGGACTGAGTGACTTCACTTTCACTGTTTCACTTTCATGCATTGGAGAAGGAAATGGCAACTCACTCCAGTGTTCTTGCCTGCAGAATCCCAGGGGCAGGAGAGCCTGGTGGGCTGACGTCTATGGGGTCACACAGAATCGGACACGACTGAAGTGACTTAGCAGCAGTAGCAGCAGCAGACCTCACCGATACTCCAAGGTCCTATGGTATGAATGGGCCAGGGGGTGGTGATAAGCAAGAAATGGCTGGAGCGGTGAATCAGACGCACACCACGCGACAGCCCCTGCCTGGCAGAGCAGGCGGCTCAGCTGACTTCCAGCTTATCTGCAGGAGGAAACAGTAGGCGCCCCCCTGGACCATGCAGACCAGCAGAGAGAGGCTTGGGGGTCAAGCTCACTCTTTCTTTTCCCTTGTTCTTGCTGTCTCGTCACCCCCACCCTGGCCCCGTCAGCGTTTTGGGTCTCTTGCTGTGGCTCAGTGTTGGCCCCTCGGGTGGCAGGCCACACGTCTTTCTGATGCCGGCTTATTTCTTATCACCAAGCTAGACCACCTGGTACATGCCAAATTTGGCAAAAGTCCACAAGCTGCGGAAACTAACAGAAACTTACTTATATTCCATAAGTTATTAATAAGCTGGGATTTTACCAGTGTTCCTTCCTAGCACAAATCTCTTCCTAGACATGCGGCAAGCATGGGTGAAAACAGAGAACACTGCTGGCTACAGTCGCCATTCAGTCATTCCACTTTTCCTCGTGAAGTGCACGCTGGGAACACCTTGTGGTTTGCAGTCGTCAGATGAGTCCCATGTGACCTGGAGACCCAGGACCGCTTCTCTCCAGCCTTGGCCCAGCCTCCCACCTCCTTACAAGTCCCCAAGGAGATGTTTGCGCAGTTGACACTGGCAGAGTGATCCTTTGTGATCAGCAAAGCCTCTGGCCCTACACCCTGACACAGAACTCCAGGGAGACAAGCTGGACCGCGTCCAGGGCTGCATTCACCCCAGCCAGCTCGCAGACAGCACGGCCCTGAACCAAAGCCAGCCTGCAGAGGGCGGCTCTGCCCGCTGCCCTGCGCTACACCCGAGTCTTGGAAGCCCAGGGAGGCACAGACCTCTCCTGCCTGAGGCAGAGGAAGAGAAGGAGAAAGGGGAGCAGGCGAGGCCCAGGGCGCACAGCTGGGCTCCGGGAGCGAGAGAGGGAGGGACGCGGGAAATCAGAGAGGCCCTTCCGGGGCTGTGTTCTCATCACAAGTCTCCAGAGCAGACAAGCAGGAGGTGAGGAGGTGGAGGATGCCAAGGCTGGACCTGGGGAGGCAGGGACGCCTCTGTGTCCATTCCTATCTCGTACGGTGGCAGAGTAAGGCGGTGACCCAGGGCACTGGGCCTGTGCGTGGAGACCAGTGACTCCGTGCTAGCCCCGCAGCTTTGCTTAGACCCTGGAACTGACCTATTTTGCCTGGGCTGGTCCCCCCACACACAGTCAGCAGAGGCCTCCAGGGGCGGGTTCAACTCCAGGGCAGAGTGGAGCAGGGGGAGGGGCCCTTCCACCAACCTGACAAGAGCTGTTGTAAGAAGCTGAAAAAGGAGACGCATGGTTCCCAGAGATTGCCCTGGCGATGGTTTTTAGGTGCTGTCAGGTAAGACTGTGAACTTGTGGCCCATCCATTCGTGAGGAGTGACACAGCTACATCCTAGAGGGACAGAGTCACCTCACTCAACCACTACTTCTGTCATCCGCAGCTTTCTTGTCCTTTGTTCCGTAGACCCTGAGATGTGGTGCTCTGCTCCGTGGGGATAGACAAAGGATAGGCTAGAAACACTGGAGAAGGCGATGGCACCCCACTCCAGTACTTTTGCCTGGAAAATCCCATGGACTGGGGCGCCTGGTGGGCTGCAGTCCATGGGGTCGCTAAGTTGGACACAACTGAGCGACTTCACTTTCACTTTTCACTTTCATGCATTGGAGAAGGAAATGGCAACCCACTCCAGTGTTCTTGCCAGGAGACTCCCAGGGACGGAGGAGCCTGGTGGGCTGCCGTCTATGGGGTCACACAGAGTCGGACATGACTGAAGTGACTTAGCAGCAGCAGGAAAGGAATAGGAACGGGAGAGGAGACACTCATTCCTTGCATGCATTGTGTGCTCAGTCACTTCAGGCATGTTTGACTCTTTGCCACCCAGTGGACTGCAGCCCACCAGGCTCCTCTGTCCATGGGATTCTCCAGGCAAGAATACTGGAGTGGGTTGCAGTTCCCTCCTCCAGAGGATATTCCCGACCCAGGGATCGAACCTGCGTCTCCTACACTGCAGGTGGACTCTTTACCGCTGAGCCACGAAGGAAGCCCTCATGTCCCTCTGTTCGCCCTTTTCCATCCTTTATCAAGTGTGATAAAGGACCTGCAGAGCACCTGTCCATGCAGGGCAGGTAGTAAGCACTCACTAAATACTGTAATTGCTCACAGTAACAATAGCAGCTTCAGGTGTCGTTGCTAATGATTAATTTAACCAGAGTGCAGAGCAGCCATCACACCCCCATTTTACAGAAATTGAAGCCCAGGGCTAGCCCAGAGCTAGCTAATGGAACCAAGTAGCCTGGTTGCCCGCTGCCCTAAGGACAGCAGAGCCAGGGCAAGGAGGTCAGGGAGCCCAGCTCAAGGCATGGAACTAGAACAAGATCCAAAAGAGGAGGGAAAAGAGACTTTGGAGGGCAGGGGTGTGGATGCAGCCTGGGCACGAGGAGGGCTGGAGACAGGAGGTCCCGGCAGTTTGGAAGGATGCAGAAGACAGGAGGCGGCGGCCACCAGTCTGGACTCTGGAGGGAAACCCAACTGGGTGAATGCACCGCACAGACCCCTCAGTAGCCAGGACCTGAGGCAGACCCTCCTAACTTCCTGAGCCTCTGTTTTCTCATCAGTAACACAGGCGGATAGGGCGGTTCCTACCTCATGGAGCTACTGATGAGAGAATGTGCAGCACCCAGATGGCGCTAACGGTGAAGAACCCACCTGCCAGTTCAGGAGATAGAAGACACAGGTGTGACCCCTGGGTCGGGAAGATCCCCTGGAGGAGGGTATGGCAACCCACTCCAGTATTCTTGCTTGGAGAATCCCATGGACAGAGGAGCCTGCTGGGCTACAGTCCACGGGATTGCAAAGAGTGGGACATGACTCAAGCATGACTAGGTTATGACTAAGTCATGCATGTGTGCAAGACTTAGCATGCACACACACACGCATGCAGCTCTTAATCATCACCCGGAGCCAAACAGAGATGACAGACCCATCCTTTCTGGATCCACCCCATGGTCACGCCGGAAGACGGAACCACCAGGACGCTACCATGCATTTTCCTAAAGGAAAAGTTTTCGTCAGAAGAAAGCTGCTTGGCCCACCCACCAGGCTCATTCCCACACAATTTGGAGGAGCTGGGTAACGCCCTAGCTTTGTCACTTCCTACCTGTGTGTCCATGGGCAAGTAAGTGACTGGTCCTCTCTGAACATCAGTCTCCCCATCTACAAAATTGCCTTGAAGACTATAGAAATTCTTTAAACAGAAACTACTGGTATTAAAAACAATTTTTAAAGCATGTATATATAGGTACAACTGAGTCACTCTGCTGTACAGCAGAAATTAACACAACACTAAATCAGCCGTGTACTTTGCTGCTCAGTTGTGTCCGACTCTTTGTGACCCCAAGAACTGAAGCACATCACGTACCTCTGTCCATGGATCCTCCAGGATCCAAGTATACTCCAAGAATACTGGAGTGGGTTGTCATTCCCAGCTCCAGAGGATCTTCCTGACCCAAGGATCAAACCCACATCTCTTGTGTTTCTTACTCAGACAGGCGGATTGTTTACCACTGAGCCAGCTGGGAAGCCAATAAAAAAATAAATTTAAAAAGGAAGTATTAGTATTAATTTTATCTGGGGAGGCAAAATAACCAAGCTGGAGATAACACAGACTTCTGACTTTAGAGAGATCAGGCCAAACCCCAGCTTCTCTAAAAAGTAGCTGAGCAGCCTTGGACAAGTTTCTCAGCCTCTCTGCCTACTTCCCTGTGTGGAGGAAATTACTGAGATAATGCCTGGGAAACCCTCATACCATCTAGTACATAGTAAGAACTTAAAAAATAGCAGTCACTATTACGGCCCCTTTCACTCTCGGTCTGAACCAGATCCTGGCCTGACCTCCACTTGTATCTCGCTCTGCTTTCACCCCGAGTTTTGCAACCGAGTGTAGCTTGAATGTTAGTTTTGTGGGGCAGCCACCCAGGCCCAACCACAGTGTTGGTCTCATCAGTTCCACCTCCATAAACAGACAGAGGTGGTGTGAGTAAACACGTGCTCTCTGCTGGCCCTGGGAGCCACCAGCCTCGAAGGAGGCCAGGTGGAGGGTGCTTTGATGGAAATAAAGCAGCCTGCTTTGATGGAAATAAAGACCGAGCCCAGGAACAGAGCAGGCCACGAAAGGCCCTTGGCCAGGCAAGGCAGAACACGGGGTGCTGAAACCAGAGGCATACGGGCCGAGTCCCCCTCGTCTATCTCACCCCCACCCCCACTAGCTGGCCCTTGCACCATCCCACCCTCCCCAGAGCCAGCATCTGTCTCTCAGTGCCCCCCGGGCCCCCAGGAGTGACCACAGCAGCAGTTTTGACAAAAGTCCACACCCCAGGCACACACAGCGTCTCATGAACACCCTCCCTACCCCGGCTGATGGCTGCCATCATTGAAGAGGAAACCGAGTCTCAGTAAGACGACCCACCCCAAATCACAGAGCTGGAGGGATGCCTGGAGTCAGAATCCCATGTGGCTCTGCACCCCAGCTTTCACCCTGCTCCCTGCTGGAAAATCGCCCCTGCCTGCCCTGGAGTCAACCCCCAGAGCCACTCCGGCTCCACTGACCCTGCCCTTGCCCGTACCAAGCAAACTCCACCACCCTCAGTGAAGCAAGCACTGAATGGATCCACAGATGGAAACAGAAAGAAGAATCCAAGTGGGAAGTGTTTCTCTGAAGGACAAGGGCATGGATGGAGCACGTCTCAGGACTTCACACACTGCTTTGCAAGCACTCGCTCACTTCACCCTCAAAACTACTCAATCGGGTCTGCAGTCTTATCCTCATTTTACAGCTGAAGGAGTAGAGACTAGAGGTTAAGTAAGGTGCCCAAGGATCACATCACTCTTAAGTGGTGGGGCTGAGCGTGGACCGGGGGCTGGGATGCTGATGTGCTGAGGACACAGACGCCTTCCCCTCTGTGGGGCCACTGCCCTGTGTGGACCTGGCCCAGCCCGGTGGTCACCACAAGTTAGGTCATCGAATAGACCCACAAGTAAACGTATTACTTCTCAGGCCCCTTGAAGTTCTAGGACAGTATAGGTGTAGAAAGCATGGATTCTGGAGCCACACCACCTAGATTCCTCACCCCAGCTGCCCCCAACCAGCCATGTGTTCTCGAGTGAGTTACTTCACTCTCCCGTCCCTCACCTTTTCCGTCTGTAAAATGGGAGTTACAGTAGTGCCCGCCTCAGGGGGTTGATACGAGGAGCCGGTGAGTCATCAGCATTTCTAACACTCTTAGAACATCACCTGGCACAAAACAAATTCCGACGAAGTGTTCACTAAGTTTAGGAAAAAAGGTATGTATGTATCGTTGACTGAAAAAAAACGCACAGTCTAAAAAGTTGAGAGTTATGTTTTGTTCAGGGGACATTTTTAGAACTTCAAGCCTAAGAGACAGCATCTCAGGTAATGCTGAGAAAACTGTTTTGAAAGGAAGGGGGAAACCAGGATATACAGGTTTTTCTGCAACAAAACCAGATAATCAGAACAAAAGATTCCTGTTAATAAAAGGACACGAGGTATCTCAAGTTAAAGAATTTAGTGCTCCTCTATGTATAGGAAGATGCAAGACTCTGGGCTCACAGACATGCTTCCTTTGATGTGCACCTCAGCCCTCTCGGGCCAGCATCCTGTTTTCTTATCCGAAGTTTCCTCAGGTGTACCATGCAGGAGTGGCCGCAATTTGATACCCACTAGATGGGCTTGGCAGTGGGTAGCCCCTTTATCTCCACCCTGAGGTCCCTCAGGGCTCACGGTCCAGGCAGCTGTCATGTAATGGCTTGAAGATGGCGACATCCTTTGTTTAGTGATTTGGTTACCAGTTTAGTTATATATATATATATTTGGCTGTGCTGGGTCTTCAAACCGAGGTGCAAGGGTTTCTCTAGTTGTAGAGCATGGGCACACAGGCTTAGCGGCCCCACGACATGTGGGATCCTAGTTCCCTGACCAGGGATCAACCCTGAGTCCCCTGCATTGCAAGTTGAATTCTTAACCACTGGGCCACCACCAGGGAAGTCCCATGTACATATGCGCACGCGCACGCCCGTGTGTGTGTGTGTGTGTGTGTGTGTAGTTATAACTCTACTGCATAGCTGTCTTAATTTTTTTTTGTTGAAGGTGACTTTGTGTGAACGTTTAAAATTAGACAGTTGTCTAAGCTAGTAACTGACCTGATAAAAAACATTACCTCTTGGTTTCTTGTGGATTTAGATACCTTTGCACAGACTCCGAATTTATATTCTGTTTTACTTCAGAGATGGACCTCAGGCCTTGATCAAGAACATTTGAGGGGAGAATGTTCCCCATTAATCTTGGCACTGGAGCCACTTTGCTCCCTTTCTGTTTAAGGTGAAACAACATGAAAAGGATAGTTTTAAATGCCAAAGTTGAGAACGCTGTGTTGCTAGGGAAAAGCTCAGAACAGAGCTCCTCAAAAGCCTTCAGGCGAAGATTAAAATGGAAATGACCAAAGGGAGCTAGAAAAGGGCCATTCCCGGGGGCGGGGGGAGGTCGGTGCAGAGCAGTCCAGAGAGTGTCCCCCTGTTCCTGGGGACCCAGCAGAGACCCAGGGCAGCGCCCACTCAGCCATTCCGCACGCACCCACCGTCTGCGCTCTGGGAGCCAGGCCCTGGTGGGGCTAGTGAAGTGTCAGGCCGCCTCCGGGGAGCTCACATCAACTGAGGGTGCGGCGACAAGATGGAAATAGAGCAGCCGGGCCTCACAAGCCCCCACGGCCCTGCTTTCAGTCCTGCGCGTAGAAGGACGGAGACAGGGCCCTCTGCCAGGTCCTCAGAGGGAGACCATCCCATCTCCTTGGAAGAAATACTTTGATAGAACGATCGGGGTGGAGCGTGAGACCCTTAGCACAGGTTCAAATGAAAAACGATTTGACTGAGACCAGGACACAAGGAAGGAAATGAGTCTCTCCCAAGGAGAAGAGGGGAGTAGATTCTGGGCAGAGGAATGGGAACGGTGGGGGCCGACGGGCGAGGCTGGAGAGATGCCTGCGGGCGGGCTGAGCAGTGAGAACGCGAAGCACGGAACTGCCTGAAAGGACTGCGGGGGAGTGTATAGCGCAGCCCCAGGCCTCTGACACGCGCGCCACCCTGGGGCGTCCTTGCTGTCCTGTGGCGGTTTCCCACACTCGGGCTCCAAAGCGGGCTCCTCTGGTTTATGTTCAGATGTGATTCCCCTGGATGAGACCCTGCGTCGCTTCCACCAGCTTTCAAGTGTGGAGCCTGAATTATTCACCACGCAGCCGCCCGTGTTTTTCTTGGTAAGCACTGTGGGCTGAACGTTTCCGTGGTCTACCCCCTCTAAATTCGTACGTTGAAGCCCGCACCCTCAAGACGACCGTATTTGGAGACAGGGCTTTATGAAGTAATTAAGCTTAGGTGAGGCCGAGATCCAAGGTAATTGATGTCCTTATAAGAACAGAAACAAAGCAGGGAACTTGTATGCTGTCTCCCACCACGTGAGGATGCGCTGAGAAGGCATCCCTCTGCGAGCCAGGAGGAAGGTGCTCACCATGCTGGCACACATGGTCTTGGACTTCCTGCCTCCAAAACCACGAGAAAAAGAAATGTCTGTTGTTTAAGCTGCCCAGACTGGTGTGTTGCCATTGCAGCCCGAGCAGATCATTACAGTGGGTTTGTCTGGGGCGCTTCATCTCCATTCTTTCCAGCATACTTTGATCAGGGTCACCCGGGTCGCACCTGAAGGCCCTCTGGGGAAGGAATCCAGTGGACAGAGCACCCGAGGCCTGGCGGAGAAGCAGAGGTGACAGAGGATTCGGGTGTGCACGCCCGACTCTCATCCTGCGGGGAGGGGCGCGGCCAAACACTGCAGGCTTTCACTTACACGTGGCATCTGAAAAAGGACGCAAACGAACATGACGAAACAAAGAGACTCACAGAGGGAGAACAAACTAATGGCTACTGGAGGGGGAGAGGGAAGGGGAAGGGGCACAGCAGGGGCGGAGAATCGAGAGGTGCAAACTGCTGCTGCTGCTAAGTCGCTTCAGTCGTGTCTGACTCTGTGAGACCCCATAGACGGCAGCCCACCAGGCTCCCCCGTCCCAGGGATTCTCCAGGCAAGAACACTGGAGTGGGTTGCCATTTCCTTCTCCAATGCAGGAAAGTGAAAAGTGAAAGTGAAGTCGCTCAGTCGTGTCCGACTTTTAGCGACCACAGGCAAGAGTACTGGAGTCGGGTGCCATTGAGGGCAAACTACTATGTATAAAATAGGTAAGATACAAGGATGTAACACGCCGCACAGGGAATATAGCCAATATCTTACACTAACTTTATATGGATCATAATCTTGAAAATACCAAATCACTATGTTGTACACCTGAGACTAATATAATACTGTAAGTCAACTCTACTTCAATTAAAAAAAATGGTGTGGCCGCTTTGGAAGACTGGTGGCTTCTTCCGAAACTAGAGATATTCTTTCCATACAATCCAGCATTCGTGCTCCTTGCTGTTTACCCTGAGTCAAAAGCTATGTCCAAACAGAACCTGCACATGATACTCACAAGGACTTTAGTAATAATGGTCAAAATCTGGAAGCAATCAGGACATCTTTTAGTAAGTAAATGTATAAATGCACTGTAGTGCATCCAGACAATGGAATATCACTCAGCACGAAAAGAAAGATGCTATCAAGCCACAGACCGACACGGAAGAACCTTGAATGCATATTCCTTATTACCAAATTCAGACTTAAATAGAAGAAAGTAGGGGAAACCACTAGACCATTCAGCTATGACCTAAATCAAATCCCTTACGATTATACAGTGGAAGTGAGAAATAGATTCAAGGGCCTAGATCTGATACATAGAGTGCCTGATGAACTATGGACTGAGGTTCGTGACATTGTACAGGAGACAGGGATCAAGACCATCCCCATGGAAAAGAAATGAAAAAAAAGCAAAATGGGTGTCTGGGGAGGCCTTACAAATAGCTGTGAAAAGAAGAGAAGCGAAAAGCAAAGGAGAAAAGGAAAGATATAAGCATCTTTGGAATGCAGAGTTCCAAAGAATAGCAAGGAGAGATGAGAAGGCCTTCTTCAGCGATCACTGCAAAGAAATAGAGGAAAACAACAGAATGGGAAAGACTAGAGATCTCTTCAAGAAAATTAGAGATATCAAGGGAATATTTCATGCAAAGATGGGCTCAATAAAGGACAGAAATGGTAGGGACCTAACATGCAGAGGCTATTAAGAAGAGGTGGCAAGAATACACAGAAGAACTACACACAAAAAAATCTTCATGACCCAGATAATCACTATGGTGTGATCACTCACCTAGAGCCAGACATGCTGGAATGTGAAGTCAAGTGGGCCTTAGGAAGCATCACTAAGAACAAAGCTGGTGGAGGTGATGGAATACCACTTGAGCTATTTCAAATCCTGAAAGACGATGCTGTGAAAGTGCTGCACTCAATATGCCAGCAAATTTGGAAAACTCAGCAGTGGCCACAGGACTGGAAAAGGTCAGTTTTCATTCCAATCCCAAAGAAAAGCAATGCCAAAGAATGCTAAAACTACCGCACAATTGCACTCATCTCACACGCTAGTAAAGTAATGCTCAAAATTCTCCAAGCCAGGCTTCAGCAATATGTGAACCATGAACTTCCAGATGTTCAAGCTGGTCTTAGAAAAGGCAGAGGAACCAGAGATCAAATTGCCAACATCCCCTGGATCATCGAAAAAGCAAGAGAGTTCCAGAAAAACATCTATTTCTGCTTTATTGACTATGCCAAAGCCTTTGATGGTGTGGATCACCATAAACTGTGGAAAATTCTGAAAGATATGGGAATATTAGACCACCTGACCTGCCTCTTGAGAAATTTGTATGCAGGCCAGGAAGCAACAGTTAGAACTGGACATGGAACAACAGACTGGTTCCAAATAGGAAAAGGAGTATGTCAAGGCTGTATATTGTCACCCTGCTTTTTAACTTATATGCAGAGTACATCATGAGAAATGCTGGGCTGGAGGAAGCACAATCTGGAATCAAGATTTTCAGGAGAAATATCAATAACTTCAGATTTGCAGATGACACCACCCTTATGGCAGAAAGTGAAGAGGAACTAAAAAGCCTCTTGATGAAAGTGAAAGTGGAGAGTGAAAAAGTTGGCTTAAAGCTCAACATTCAGAAAACGAAGATCATGGCATCCGGTCCCATCACTTAATGGGAAATAGATGGGGAAACAGTGGAAACAGTGTTAGATTTTATTTTTGGGGGCTCCAAACTCACTGCAGATGGTGACTGCACCCATGAAATTAAAAGACGCTTACTCCTTGGAAGAAAAGTTATGACCAACCTAGATAGCATATTAAGAAGCAGAGACATTACTTTGCCAACAAAGGTCCATCTAGTCAAGGCTATGGTTTTTCCAGTGGTCATGTATGGATGTGAGAATTGGACTGTGAAGAAGGCTGAGTGCCGAAGAATTGATGCTTTTGAACTGTGGTGTTGGAGAAGACTCTTGAGAGTCCCTTGGACTGCAAGGAGATCCAACCAGTCCATTCTGAAGGAGATCAGCCCTGGGATTTCTTTGGAAGGAATGATGCTAAAGCTGAAAATCCAGTACTTTGGCCACCGCATGCGAAGAGTTGACTCATTAGAAAAGACTCTGATGCTGGGAGGGATTGGGGGCAGGAGGAGAAGGGGACGACAGAGGATGAGATGTCTGTATGGCATCAGTGACTCGATGGACCTGAGTCTGGGTGAACTCCGGGAGTTGGTGATGGACAGGGAGGCCTGGCGTGCTGCAATTCATGGGGTCACAAAGAGTCGGACACGACTGAGCAACTGAACTGAACTGAAGCAAAAGAAGCCAATCTGAAAAGGCTACATGCTATATGATTCCAACTAGATGATATTCTGGCCGAAAAAAAAGAGGCAAAACTATGGAGACAGTAAAAAGATCAGTGGTGGCCAGAGGTTGGGCAGAGAGAGATGAGCAGAACACAGAGGATTTTTGAGGCAGTGAAAATACTGTGTATGACATTATAATGATAAATACATGTCATTATACTTTCATCCAAACCAATAGAATGTAAAACACCAAGAGTGAATCTTAAGAAACTATGGACTGTGGCTGATTATAACATGTCAGTATAGGTGCATCTTTGGTAATGAATGTACCACTCTGGTAAGTGATATAGATAATATATATAGATATAGGAGAGGCTGGGAACATGTGCAGGCCAGGGGTATATCAGAAATCTCTAACCTTCCTCTTGATTTTCTATGAACCTAAAATTGTCCCCCCCAAATGAAGAATTTTTTAATATCATTTTTAAATTTAATTTTTATTTTATAGTAGAGTATAATTATTTACAATTTTATGTTCATTTCAGGTGTATGGCAAAGTGATTCAGTTATACATATACATATATTCTTTTATTTTCAGATTCTTTTCTCATACAGGTCATTACAGAGCCTTGCATAGAGTCCCCTGTGTTATACAGTAGGTCCTTGTAGATTATCTGTTTTATGTATAGCAGTGTGTATATGTTAATCCCAGGCTTCCAAGGTGGCTCAGTGCTAAAGCATCTGTCTGCCGATGCAGGAGACTTGGGTTTGATCCCTAGGTCAGGAAGATCCCCTGCAGTAGGCAATGGCAACCCAGTCCAATATGCTTGTCTGAACAATTCCAAGGACTGAGGAGCCTGGCGGGTTACAGTCTGTGGGGTTGCAAGAGTCACACACAACTTATCGAGTAAACAATGACAACAATATTATATTAATTCCAAACTCCTAATTTATCCCTCCCCCAGTGTTTCTCCCCTTTGGGAACCATAAATTCCCTTTTGAAGTCTATGAGTGTGTTTCTGTTTTATAAATAAGTTCATTTGTATCATTTTTTTTAGATTTCACAAATAAGCGGTATATGTGATATTTGTCTTTGTCTGACTTAACTTCATTCACTAAGGATGATCACTCTAGGCCCACCCATCTTGCTGCAAACGGCATTATTTCCAAAATGAAGACTTTCTTTGAGTAGTGGAAAAGTGGAAGCATTTTATTTTTTAAGAATCAAGAGTGGGAGCTATGTCAGAAGAGGAAATGTAGTCTTCTTAGTGAACTCTCTTTATTGTTTGCAACCCACCTTCACGCCATCCCCTCCTGCAGTTAGAGAGACTGGGGGACAGAGAGATTTCAGGGACTCGCCAGAAGAGCAACCGCGAGTGAGAGTCCAGGATTCCTACCCCGCTGTGTCTGCCTGCACAGCCCCAGGGTCGCTTTAGTGTCAGTCTGTCCGCCTCTGTGGAAGAGGCGGGGAAGACTGCAACAAGCATTTGGGAGCATCTGAAAGCTCATTTCAAACAACTGCGAGGAGGGCGTTGGATTACCCTAGGCACATCTTCATTCAGGAAATCCTGCTCAACCCTGAACCCCACCACAGCCAGCCGTCAGAAAATATTTTCTGTCCTGTTGCAAAGGAGCCGTGCACAGGGCACGTGACCTCTGCGAGGAACTGGCATCTCAAGTCTGAGAAAAGGACAGAGCAACTCAGAATCTGTGTCTCCCGTGGCCTGTGTGCTGGCCCGCACAGCCCCAGGAAGCAGATGTGGCCAACAAGCCCCAGCCCTTCGTGGCTACCACCTCCGCTGGCAGGGACTGCGTGACCTTGGCCAGGCCCTCACTTAACTCCTTGAGACACTCAAAGCAAATAAACTCCGTAAGGAAAAGCGCCTGTAACGTTTCCGAGGGCCAGACAAACTTTGGCAATCGCAGCATTTTAACAGATGACCTGGCCCCTGCAGTAAAAATAACCCTTCCCATTATAGCCAGATCTTGTTTTTTTCCAAATCGCTTTTGCCTTTCATTACACAGCCCAACCCCAAAGAGCCTTTCCTTTCATCACAGAGTGGAAAAATTCTTTTTTCTTTTCTTTAATTTAAAAAATTTATTCATTTTTAGTTGGAGGATAATCCATTGATGACACTGTTGGTTTCTGCCATACAGCAACATGAATAAGGCATCGGTGTACATATGCCCCCTCCGTCTCGAACCTCCCTCCCACCGCCCAGTCTGTCCCTCCTCTCTAGGTCATCATGGAGCACCAGGTGTGAACTCCCTGGGTCACACAGCAAATCCCCATTCCGCCATCTATTTTACAAATGGTATGTATGTGTTCCAATGGCACTCTCTCAATTCGTCCCGCCCTCTCCTTCCCCTCTGTGTCCACAAGTCTGCTCTCTATGTTAGAGTCTCCCCTGCTGCCCTGCAGATAGGTTCGTGAGCACCATCTTTCTCGATCCAAATATGGCATTCACCCAGAGCTGAGACCTGCTCACGAGCCCCAAGAGCCCCCCGCGCCCTGACCAGGTGCTTCTGGGGCTTTCACAGGGACGCCTGGCATCTCGCGAGTTCTGGACACGCAGCTCAGCACTGGCCATTCGTTCAAAGAGAGGAGGAAAGAGGAGAGGTACTATTAGGACAGACCATTTTGCTGTGGTTTTATAGTTGCTTTACCTTTTTTTTTTTTTTTCCTAAACCATCTGCTCAGAGTAGAACACTTTCCCACTGTTGTTTGGAAAACTCATGGGTTTTTGGTGTCAAGACTCCAAGGCATGTCAGCCAGCCTGAGTGGTACATTTGAGACAGCCCAGGGCTACAAAACTGATATAGCTACTCCTCCCTCAGGAGGGGTAACACAATCTCCCGTTCTTTAAGTGTGGACGAAAACAGTGCATTTGTGATCACCCCTCACTCATGTCCGATGCTTTGCGACCCTGTGGACAGTAGCCCACCAGGCTCCTCTGTCCATGGGATTCTCCAGGCAAGAATACTGGAGTGGGTTGCCATGCCCTTCTCCAGGGGATCTTCCTGACCCAGGGATTGAACCCGGGTCTCCTGCATTGCAGGCAGATTCCTTACCATCCGAGCCACCCGGGAAGCCCTCTGAGTCACACAATGACTTCCTCCAAAGACAACCTACGGAAATGGGGAAGAGGTAACTTGACACACTGACAGACACCACCTCAGCCAGGTGTCAAGGTCAACGTCAGCAGCCATGAGTCATGTTGAAAGTGTGTTCCCTTGACATGAGGTGATATGGAGGACACTTTGTCTCTGTGGTCTTCCTTCCCAAAACCTATAACCTCAATCTAATCATGGGGAAAATAACAGATAAAATACAAAACCAGTACTTCTCCAACTGTCAAAGTCATAGAAGCAAGGAGAGTTCTGAGAAACTGTCACAGCTGAAAGGAGACTTAAAAAGACATGGTCACTAAATATGGTGAGATCCTAGATGGGATACTGGAACAGAAAAAACACATCAGGTCAAAACCAAGGACACCTTGGGGGCTTCCCTGGTGGGTTAGACAGTAAAGAATCTGCGTGCAGGGCAGGCGACCGGGTTTGATCCCTGGGTCGGGAAGACTCCCTGGAGAAAGGAATGCAACCCACTCCAGTATTTTGGCCTGGGAAATCCCATGGACAGAGGAGCCTAGCAGGCTACAGTCCATGGGATCACAGAGTTGGACATGACTAAAAGACTGGGCATGCAAGGACATCTTAATTGATATTTGTTAATAATAATATATCAACATTCATTAATTTTGATAAATATACCTTGCTAACCTAAGATGTTAATAACAGAGAAAACTGGGTGTGAAATAAATGGAAACTCTCAGTATTATTTTCATTTTTTTCCTGTAAGTCTAAGACTGACAATATCAAGTTTATTTTACAAAGTGAATGGATTTAGTTTCACAGTTTGCCTTCCTTTTTGCCTCCTGGCATCACCTTCTTACAAGCCTCGGCATCTCAGCTGGACTTACATCTTTTTTTTAATCTATTTACCTATATTTATTTTGCTCCATCACTTTGGGGATTTTTTAAATAAAAAATCTATTTTTTATTTACATGCATTTAGTCTATGCAGTCAGTAACTTATCCAGAGATGGACACACCAGTATCCATCAGTCCCCCTCAGGCCTTTTTAAAGGAGCTCCCAAGGGTCTGGGACCAACATCCTATCTGAATGCTTATTGCATAGGCACTTGGCAAAATTAGATGTTTCACAGGGACGTGAGGTCTCCATTGGTCCCTGCTAGGAGCTATGAGTGGAAGAAGGAGGAGGAGGAGGTAGAAGAAGAAGGGGGGAAGAAAAGGGGGTAAGGAGGAGAGGGAGGAGGGGGAGGGGAAGAAGATAAAGAATATTTGTAATGTGTTTTGCTGGTATCTTGGGAACTGTTTTGAAAGGCAGAAGACACAGGACCTCCCCAGCCCCCATCCTGGGCTCTTTCCTATCTCCCCCTCTTAGGAAAAAGGATAAAAATATCTTTATTGCTTGGGTTCTTGTCCACGCCCTTGGAATCTGGGTCATACCTTACATCCCAAGCATCTCGCCAAAATGTTTTCCCAAAGACTGTTCCCTTCTTAGCAGGGACACTGCCACCAGCAGTTAAGAAAATCTTGGCCTGATCATATCTGACATCATTTATCAGTTCATCCTCTACCCTGGCCCTGCCCTTTTTGCCTTCATCTACCCTCTTCCAACCCCCAGCTTTTCATGTTAATCTTTGAAGCTGGGTTCATATAAAATATTTGTCCATGTCATCTTATTAAACTCCTACCCATAAACTTACCTTCAGTCAAAGTCGTAGGTGAGGCAAATGGACTTCCCTGACTTGCGTTAGGTACACATCTCTACTCAACACTGAAGGGAAACTGACACATTACAGAGCCACAGCTCTTACTGTTCAAGTTAGTCATATCCTTTGGGTGAAAATTTACTTCTGTAAATATTTCTAACAAGATAATAAGAATATCTGTGGACCCTTATATAATTACTTTTTATTAAACATGCTTTGGAATTTTCCCTTGGGAATTGAAAGACGCCATGAGCGGATATCTTAAGAACCTCGGTTTTGTTTTTCTTTGCTCTACTAGGAAACTCAGAGTTCAGGTTAGAGATCATCTCAATTAACTAGTTGGAATCTTATGACAAACATGGTAGCATAATCTCATATACCATACAATTTACCCAATTAAAGTATAATGTTCAATGGCTTTTAGGGTATTCACACAGCTGTGCATCCAATACGACAATTGATTTTAGAACATCTTCCTCGCAGTAAAAAGAAAACCCACACCCCTTATCTATTCACCCTTTAAGCCCCATCTTCCCCTAGTCCTGGGCTTCCAAGGTGGCTCAGAGGTTAAAGCATCTACCTGCAATGTGGGAGACTTGGGTTCGATCCCTGGGTCGGGAAGATCCCCTGGAGAAGGAAATGGCGACCCATTCCAGTATTCTTGCCTGGAGAATCCCATGGACAGAGGAGCCTGGCGGGCTACAGTCCACGGAGTCGCAAAGAGTCAGACACGACTGAGCAACTTCACTTACTTACCTTAACTCCCCTAGTCCTAAGGCAACCATTAATCTACTTTCTGTGTCTGTAGATTAGCCTATTCTGCCTATTACAGATTTTCCTAATTTGCCTGCTACATATAAATGGAATCATACAATATGTGGACTTTTATGATCAGCATAATGTTTTCAAGGTTCATTCATGTTGTAGTATGTATTGTACTTCATTCTCTTTTATTAACAAATAACGTTCCATTGCACAGACACACCGCATTCATCTATTCAAAAGTCAATGGATTCTTGGGTTTCCCCCACTTGTTTCTAATACGAATAGCGCTTCTATGAACATGAGCATACACGGTTTTACACGGACACGTGTTTTCGTTTCTCTTGGGTGTATTGGGTTCACACCTAGGAGGAGACTCGTTGGGTCTTGCTGTAACTCTACGTTTCACCATTTGAGAAACCGCCACTGTGTGCCCAGTCTGCTTGGACCCTTCCAAAGTGCACCGTTTTATTTTCCCACTTCCATATTTCCCCCATGCTTATTCTTGCCACCTTTGATTACAGCCATGCTAGTGGGTATGAAGTAATATTTGATGATGGTTTTCATTCGCATTGCCCCGATGACTCATGATGTTGAGCATTTTATCATGTACTTATTGGCCATTTGTATATCTTCTTTAAGAAGCTGTCTATTCAGATTCTTTGCTCATTTTAAAAATTGGATCGTTTGTTTTTATATTACTGAGTTGTAATGGTTTATAAATTCTAGGTACAATTTTCTCATGAGATAAATTATTTGCAAATTTTTTCTCCCATTCTGTGAATGGTCTTCTCATTTTTTCATTGCAGTCCTTCAAAGCTTCCAATTTTTTCATTTTAATGATGTTGTGTTTTTTTTTTTTTCTTTTGAGCTCGTGCTTTTGGTATTATACCTAAGAAACCATTGCCCCATCCAAGGTCACAAAAATTTATACTTCTGTTTTCCCCTAAGAGGGGCTGTATCCCCTCATTCATTAGGCAGTGCCTTCTCATGCTCCTTGCAGGGAACCAATTTTCCTTCCCCCTCACGCTATGGCTAGCACTTGGCATTACCCAGCTTTTTAATTTTCACTTATCTAATGGGTATCACTGACTCAATGGGCATGAGTTAGAGCATACTCCGGAAGATAGTGAAGGACGGGGAAGCCTATCATGCTGCAGTTCCTGGGGTCACAAAGAGTCAGACACGATTTATTGATCGAACAACAACAAAATGGGTATACAGAGTGAAGTTTCACATTGAACTTTTGAAACAAACTTCAACATTTTTTCTCCTTTGGGACAAATATGAGGGAAGTGGGGAAGGAAAGAAAGAGGCAGCTGGCTGGGAGGGCAGGACCAGGAGGTGAATTTTGGCGGACTGCTTGAGCCCCGTGCAATCCTAGAGACAGACAGAGTGGTCTTGGGCCACCGAGGGGAGAAGAAAGTAGTGCAGTTGGATTTGGGAGGATGGCTTCCCAGGTAGCTTGGCTGGAAGGCATTCAACCCAAACCTCCAAGGCTGGCGTGGCTGCCTCCCAGAGGATTCTGGGACCTCCGAGAGGCTGGAATCCAGCCTTATCACCAGGATGCCTCTTCTTCCTCCTGTTGCCTCTCACTTCTTTCTTGGGAATTAGAGACTCTACCTTAGGGGGACCCATATCATTTTGTTTTTTTCTTTCACTTTTATTGGAGTATAGTTGATTTACAATGTTGAGTTAGTTTCAGGTGTACAGCAAAGTGATTCAGTTACACACGTTTATTCGCTCTTTTTCAGATTCTTTTCTCATATAGGTTATCACAGAGTACTGAGTAGAGTGTCCTGTGCTATACAGGAGGTCCCTGGGGGTCATGTATTTTTATACATAGTGGTGTGTGTATGTTAATCCCAAGATCTTGGTTCATCCCTCCCTGACACCTTTCCTCTTTGGTAACCGTAAGTCTGTTTTTAATATCTGTAAATCTGTTTCTGCTGTGTAAATAACTTCATTTGTATCATTTTTAAAAATTAGATTCCTGTGTCATTTTGTTTTAATCTTCACCTCCTTTGCTTCCTCTTCCATTCGCTCCCTTCCTCTCTCCTGTCCTCCTCTTCCTGCTCTCCCCACAGAAAGAGGGGGCACAAACTCATGGCTTTAGCAGCATCTGCTGGGACGCCAGCTGCCTTCCCCCAGAAACAGAGAACCCCTGATACCTCCAACTTCTGGGTTTCATCCAAGGACCTCGGTTCTCTGGCCAGAATATTTGCACTGAATTCAGCAGGGTCTTCTAGCTATTAAGATAACTTGCTATAACCCTAAAGACTTGCACGTGTAGAAGGAAGAGGTTGGTGCTATTTTGTTAAACCCCAACTGCAACTGCAGCTGGCTTGCCTAGGAAGAGCATCACCCAGTTCTCCACAGGGATAATGTGTCTCTTTTGGAAATACCTGAAAAGGCGAGAGATGTGTGCGGGAAACAGAGTCTAATTGTTCTGATTAAAAGGAAACAGCAGCTTGAAACTTGGCTAGCAGCTGCATGCCGACCTCTGGAGGAAGCAGGGTTTGTGAGAGTAAATGGGGGACTTGAGGGCAGAGTCATTTACTTTGGGGATGACACCCTTTGTTAATTGCAGACCTTCAGGAAACATCTGCTTAACTTGACAGCTGTGCACCGGTCACTGAAAACCAGCATTAAGTTGACAGGGACCGAGAGAGAGAGACCGTGGGGGACGGGGGGGGGGGGGGGGGCGGCAGAGACAGGGACCGAGAGAAAGAGACCGTGGGGGGGGGCCGGGGGGGGCGCGGAGACAGGAATGAGACTGAGTGCTCAGTGTGAACGGGGAATCAGAGACAGGAAGTGATCCATAAAGTATAAGCCCCTGGGGGCAGGTATCTGGGAACACTTGGGAAAGAGCCCCAGGCTTCTCCATAATATGCAGATGTGGGCTCTCCGGAAGAAGGAACCACCTCCCCCCCACAGACTGGTGAACTTGAGGATACACAAACAGAAGGCATCTGGGACACACGTGTGGAAGCACACCCACCCACAGGCCGCGGTGCAGGACCAGATCTTTAATAGTGACTCTCTACCTTGCCTGCAAATTTGAATTGCCTGGAGGCTTTAAAAAATGTGACAGGCCTATGCCTCCCTTAAACCAATGACATTAGAATCATCAGACTTTCAGAGTTAGATCATCTGACTTTCAGAGTGGTTTCAGCTTAGTGCTCAGCGCTGTCCAGAACAAGGGACCTTGACAACCCCAGCCGCAGAGAAAACTGATGTCAGATATCACCTCCTGAACCAAAAGAGTCACCTGAGCGCACACTCCTTTCCTTCACTCATTCCCACTCCCCAGCCTTCTTCCTCCCTTTACCACTTGCTTCTTTACTCCCCTCCCCCAGGTCAACAGTGCCTCTCCCACTGGGGACGCACAAAATTCAGGAATTTGAATTTCAGATAAAGGGTGAATGATTTTTTCAGCATAAGTATGTTCCATGCAGGGGTTTCCCTAGTGGTTCAGACGGTAAAGAACCTGCCTTCAATGCAGGAGACGTGGGTTCGATCCCTGGGTCAGGAAGATCCCCCGGAGAAGGGAATGGCAATCTCACTCCAGTGTTCTTGCCTGGAGACTCCCATGGACAGAGGAGCCTGGCGGGCTACAGCCCACGGGGTCGCAAAGAGTCTGACATGACTGAGCGACTAACACTTTCAACATGTTCCATGCAATTACACAACATACTCGTAAAAAACTGATCCGTGATATACACTAAAATTCAAATCCAGCCAGGCACCTAGTGTTTTTAGGTGCTAAATCTGAAAACCCCAGATAGGAACAACTTAAAAAACAAAAAAGGTAAAGACTTCTCCCACGGGGGAGTCAAAAGTTCAGGGCCGACTGCCAGGGAGAATCAGCAACTCTTTTCTGCTTCCCACCCCCTCCCCCCCCCCACCCCCGCACGTGTTATGGGTTCACAGCGCTACACGTTACCACCACCAGAGGGCGCGCCATGAGCGGGCGGGAGGAAGCGGCTTAGGAGAACCGGCAAGGACTAGTTGCCCTGCCCTCCCCAGCACAATGCTCAAGGATGGAGCAAGGAAGGAACCGCAAAAAGAGCATGAATGCTCAAGCAGTGAGTTAGAGGGAAATGGATTACTCTTTTAAACTAAATCCTCTTGCCGACAGCCAAAATGAAATCAGAGCGTAAGCTACACCCATGTGAATGTGTGTATGCATGCAAACGATTTGGGTTTGTTGGCAAAATTCTTTCACAAATGCTGTAACAGAATGTATGTGTATCTATACATAGGTATTTCTGGAAGTTCCGTTTTTGCATTTAATATATTCTAAGGATCGTTCTATAGTATTTGTTGTTGTTTAGTCGCTAAGTCGTGTCCGACTCTTGTGACTCCCATGGACTATAGCCCACCAGGATCCTCTCTCCGTGGGGTTTCCCAGGCAAGAATACTGGAGTAGGTTGCCATTTCCTTCTCCAGGGGATCTTCCTGACCCAGGGATTGAACCTGTGTCTCCTGCATTGGCAGGCAGATTCTTTACCACTGAGCCACCAGATAAGCCCCTTCTATGCTATGTGCTGCTGCTGCTAAGTCGCTTCAGTCATGTCTGACTCTGTGTGACCCCATAGACGGCAGCCCACCAGGCTCCCCTGTCCCTGGGATTCTCCAGGCAAGAACAGTGGAGTGGGTTGCCATTTCCTTCTCCAATGCATGAAAGTGAAAAGTGAAAGTGAAGTCACTCAGTCGTGTCCGACTCTTAGCGACCCCATGTTCTACAGCCCACCAGGCCCTCTGTCCATGGGATTTTCCAGGCAAGAGTATTCGAGTGGGGTGCCATTGCCTTCTCCTCTATGCTATGTACATAGTACTAATTTCCTTGTATTGTTGTAGCCACGAGTTCCGGGAAACAAACTCACTCAGAAGGACAATGCAGATAGTGGAGTGCGGTTTATTACACCGGCGGGCCCAAGGCAGAGTCTCCTCTTAGCCAAGGACCCTGACCAGTTTTTGTGAAAACCTTATATACCCTAAGTGTACTTGCTCAAACCCACCTCTCCAAGTTCCTTGAAACTAGTCTGGATAAGGTAAAAGAGAGATATGATCAAAGTTAGCCCACGATTCATGTGTCACAAGACTAGATAAACAGTGGCTATTTATCAATAGGCTTGTGGTCATACGCCGATAAACATGATGGAATTTACCACTTTGTTCTGGTACAGAGATAATTAGCTTATTCTTTCAGGCAACAGAGAGTCCAAGTACAAATCCTGAGGCTCTTTTATCCGGGGATCTGGTTTCCCATTGGTATGCCACATCTATAGACACCGGGCACAAAGTTCAGAGTCCACTGGGAGGGTGACCATGCCTGTAGCCTAATGTTCGCAGCCTGCCCTAAGATGGAGTCCAGCTCTGTCTGTTTCCTCCTTCAGTATCTTCACAATGACCCTGTGAGGCAGGGGCCATGGTTATCATCCATCTTTCAGATGGAACAATCACAGCACAGAGAAGTGAAGTGACTTGCCCGAGATCACACAGCAAGTAACCAAGTGAGATTTAGACCTGGGCCATCTGTCTTCAGAGTACACGTGGCCCCGATGTATATATAATCATGCTTAATGCTTAATCACTCTTCTGCACTGCTTCGTTTTAACCAGGGCATCACAACCTATGCTGTTGTGTATATGACCACATTGGATGGACACTGAACTAAAGTCTCAGTTTCCACGACTTCTGGCTACAAATGACACAGCAGCAGGAAAGCTTTGTGCAGTGGTGATTAGGGCTCTGCAAGGTAGACCCGAGGTGGGGCATACCCAGGTCACGTTTCCATAGTAACTGCCACATTTTGTTTCCTATCCCCAGCAACTGCGTGTAAACATCCCCCACCCCTCACTGCCACCAAAGACACGCCAGAAAGCAGAAACAGCCTGTGGAGAGGCACAGGGGCGCGCTGTGGAAACCCGGAGGAACGAGGAAGAGGAATTAACAGCAGTGCGGCAACACAGGGGGAGAGGCTGTGCATCACGAACTGGGCGATCCAGCTGAGGGGCTTCAGGGCGAGTCCAGGCAGCAGCACCTCCACGCAGGCACCTTCCTTGTTAAGCATGCAAAGACTTCAAACAGGGCTTGTGCAGCAACATGAGCTGTGCCTGCTGGTCTCCGTGGAGCCGATGGATTGAGAAGAGAGAGGATTATGGTTCTTGCTGATTGCCAGAGTGGGGCTCAGGGAGCTTGGGAGTGAGAGAGACTGTTCCTGTCCCACCTGTATTCCCCTAGAGACTAGAAGAGATGAGGATGAAGGGCACCCCGGAAAACACAGACTCAGCACTCCACCCCGCCAAGGGGACTTTACACGCGGTGACAAAGTCACAGGGCCCAGAACTGGGGTGTGCTTTGGGGTGTCTGCTCCTGTGGGGGGGCCCAGATGGGATTTGCATAGAGGATCCCGCACTATTCTCCCCAGTGACAGAAGCCATCAGCACACATGCTGTCTCTCCGTTCCAGTGACGGGGTACGTGATGACCTAAACCTGAAAATGATTTTCCCTTATTCACTTGCAATGCATATTTGTCCTGCTTGTCTGGCATTTTTGTTGTTGTTTGTTTAGTTGGCTGCCCCAGTAGTTGCAGCAAGTGGGATCTAGTTCCCCTAACCAGGGATCGAACCCAGGCCCCCAGTCTTGGGAGCACAGAGTCTTAGCCACTGAACTACTAGGGAAGTCCCTTGTCTGGCATTTTGAACACCCTTCATGGCTTTGAAAATTCTCTCCTCCTGGGTCTGACTCCCCAGAGAAGCCAGAAGCTAAGGTGCAGGCACGTGAGCAGGCTCTCCGAGTAGATGCCTCAACAGTGGACTCTGACTCAGAGCCAGTGGCTCTGAGATGAAGCAGATGCCCACTGATGGCAGGGTGAGGGGGATGGCAGGGGCCAGGGGCCAGGGTTCTGTCTGGGCCTCCTGCGGGGTGGCTCTGCTGGGTGCTGGCCACGGTCTTGCTTCTTGGAGCTGCCCCACTGAGGCACGTGTGGGCCGGTTCCCACAGCAGAGCCTCTGACCTGGTTCTAGGGCTACTCCGGAGATGCTGGCAGCCCCCAGCCTTCTGCAGTAAATCCCATTTCCTCCTAAACTCACTGCAGGTGCTTTCTGCGGTTTGCAGCCAAGCCTGCCGGAGACCTCCCTGTTTGTTGGCCCAGCATCTTTGAATGGGAGGCGTTGAGCGTGATGGCTGCAGGGTACCACGTTTCCCTGTCAGATACAGCCAACTCCTCAACTAACCCAACATCCCATAGAGGAAACAGACCTCCAGGTAGGGCCATTCAGATTAAACAGTGCTTGGGGTCCGTGCAGGAGGGTCTGGCCTCCCACCTCCACACTCTCTCCCATGCTGACCCATCCTCGCCTGTGTGGGCAGAATGAACTTTCTCGAAAATCATCTGGCTGTGCAACTGCCCAAGTGATATCTCTGCTGGCGTCCCCCACCCTGTGCCCACGAGGCTGCCGTGTGTGTGTGCGTGTGTGTGTGTAGAGGGGAGCGTCAGCAGGCTTGCGAGGGAGACAGGAGAGTGGGCTCAGGCACCTGTAACCTGGACCCCTCCCGTTCTCAGCCATCAAGGTCAGCAGCATCCCTTTCCCATCAGCCTTGGGCTCTCGTCACCCCTCTCTGCCTCCCTCCTTGGGGTGGTCACAGCCTCCCAAAGAGGGGGGAGCACATCGCTGCAGCTTCAGTCCCAGGTCTGCCCCACACTGTTCCTTCACCCCCCCACCCCCCCACCCCCGCCCCCGCTCAGGTGCACACTCACTCTTGCCTCACACCCAGTCATCAATGCCAGGAAGCTGTGGAAGGTCCCCCACGGATGCAGGGCCTCACTTCTGGAAAGCCGGGAGTTACCTGTGTGGCAAAGACTCTGAAGGCACCATTAAGCTACTGATCATGAGACAAGGAGATGCTCATGCATTATCCAGGGGACCCTAAATGTCACCACCAGTTGTCCTTAAAGGGGGCTTCCCAGGTGGCGATAGCGGTAAAGAACTTGCTTGCAACACAGGAGACTTAGACAGGGATTCGATCCCTGGGTCGGGAAGATCTCTTGGAGACGGCCATGGCTACCCACTCTGCTATTCTTGCCTGGAGAATCCCCATGGACAGAGGAGCCTGCTGAGCTAACAGTCCAGGGGGTCACAAAGAGTCAGAGATGACCGAGCAACGCACACTTTCAGGAGCTCTGAGCCGAGGAACACCACCAGACTCTAGAAGCTGAAAAAGGCAGGGAACAGATTCTCCCCTCGGGGCTTCCAGAAGGAACTTTGGCTTTAGCCAGTGACCCTGATTTCAGAGTGCTCGCCTCCAGAATTGAAAGGGGAGAAATTTATGTTGCTTTAAATTGAGTCTGTGGTCATTTGTGACAGCAGCCCCAGGAAACTAATTACAGGGCTTTCCCACCGCCAGCCTGTGCTATCGGCCCCATTGGAGCCCCACCACCACCTGGAACTAGCTGGTGGCTCTCCCCCTGCTGCCAGGAGCCTGTGGCTGACCTGTCCGTCTTCTCCAGCAGACCCCACGCTCGGCCACAGCCCTGTGACTCCTGTCTCCCCAGCACCCTCTGAGGGCCGGCACGTGGTGTGGCGGGACTGAAAGCTTGAAGCTTCGTCACTCATGGACTGAAGTACCCTAAAATGGGGATGCTCACTGCCTTCGGGAATCCTAGAAACTCCTCCCTGTGACCCGTGGGTCATCAGCCCTGGCCCCAGGACTCCAGCTGTCAGTTTCCTTCAACAGCTCTGATGGGGCCAAACTGGGGCTGAGACCCTGGTCCTCCAGGGATCCAACCCCTCAGAGGACAGCTTCTCAGCCCACATGCTTGGGATCCATGGAACATGAAATCTGGGAAGAGTGCCCCATCAACAGGGGACAGGAGCGGAGGACCTGGGAGAAACGCCTGGCACACCATTCTGTCCCCTCTCCCCGCTGAGCTCCAGGGAGTCCTCGGAGGGCATGGTTCGCAGCACTGGAAGGGTTTGCGTGGTTGCCTCTGTGTGCTCAGCTCTGTGCCCAGCGCCAAGGGCCCTGGTGCCAGAGGCCACGACTCTGCTAGGGATCTGTGTTAAAATTAGGTGATCTTGGGTCCTCTCCACCCTCCTTCTCTGAACACCTCTTCTATCCCCACTGTCCTAGCAACAAAGCCCCACGCCTGCCATGGCACTCAGGTCCACCGATCCTGGTCAGCACTCCCACTGGGCATGGGGCTCCAGCCTGCTGGGCTCCCTGCCGAGGACATCTGCTGAGGCCACCGCACCACGGGGCTCCACGTGGCTCCCGCACTGTCCCCTTCTCCATGCCATCCACGGGCCTGGGGAATCTCTGAGAGCAGCTGTCAGCAACCTAGAATCAGCATGTATGTTGGCTGAGGAAGCAGAGCAGAGGGAGCCTGCGGACAATGGGGAGAAGGAGTGTGTTTACTGCGATGGCTTCTCTCGTGACCACTGCTTTCCTCAGAATGTAGATCTGAATACCCTCGTCCTCCACGCCACACACCTCGTTACTCCTCTGCCCTCTCCTCTCCCACATCTCCTTGCTCATCCACTCCAGCCACACTGGACTTCTTGCCATTCTCTGAACCGGCAAGAATGCTTCCTGCCTTGAGGCCTTTGCACTGGCTGTTCCGTCTGTCCATCATGTTCTCCCCCCACCCCCCAGGCACCCTCATGACTTGAGCCATCACCTTTCCAAAACTTTGTTCACATGGCATGTTATGAATTGCCCTGTCCTGATTATCCAATTTAAAACTGCAGCCTCTCCAGCAGACCCAATCCCTGACCTGCTCATTTTCCTCCCTTTAAAAAACATAGCAGTTATCACCCTCAAAGAGTGACTTTTTAACCTTTCTGTTTATAATCTTTCTGCATATGGGCAGGAGCATTGGTCTGTTTTGTTCAAAGATGTTTCTCCTGTACTTAGAACAGTGCTGTCACATAATGGGCCCTCACCAAATATTAGCTGAAGAAGTGAATGAATGAGTTGGATGAATGAGTGATCGGGGACACTTCACTGAAATGTGACAGTTAACCACGTCATGCAGGCAGAGGTTGAGCGGGGTAAACCTCCTGGGGAAAAACGCTCCCGGCAGAGGGGACAGCTGGTGCAAGGGCCCTGAGATAGAAGCTGGTGTGTTTAGGCCACAGCAGAGACGCCGTTGTGGCTGGAAGGAAGAAACCGGAGCAGAGCAGGCATTTACTCTGAGATGGGAAACCACCGAGGCCTTTAGAACATGGATGTACCCTGAGCTGATTTATGTTTTATAAACATTATTCTCTTTGCTGGTTTTTAGAAAATACACTCTAAGGGAGGCAGAGGAGAAGCAGAGAGGCTAGTGAGAAGGTATCTGTTATCGTCCAGGTGGGAGACCTGGGGGACAGCCACAGAGGTGTGAGAAGGGGTTGGACTGAGGATATATGCTGAAAGAACAATGTGGAGTGAAAGAGGAGGGGGCATCGGAGGCAGGTCCAGGTTTTAACCCGAGCAACTAGAAGGAAGGAGTAGCCACCTCCTGAGCTGGGGATGAATGGGATCAGCCTGGGACTAGGAAACCAGGAGTTCCATTCAGGCGTATTAGACATGAGGTGACTATTGGAAATCTAAGGGGAGACGTCAAATAAGCACTTGGGTATATGAGCCCAGAGTTCACATGAGACTCCGGGCTTGCTGAATGAATTTGGGAGTGCCTAGCATTTAGGTAGGAGAAGGCAATGGCAACCCACTCCAGTACTCTTGCCTGGAAAATCCCATGGATGGAGGAGCCTGGTAGGCTGCAGTCCATGGGGTCACTAAGAGTTGGACACAACGGAGTGACTTCACTTTCACTTTTCGCTTTCATGCATTAGAGAAGGAAATGGCAACCCACTCCAGTGTTCTTGCCTGGAGAATCCCAGGCATGGAGGAGCCTGGTGGGCTGCCGACTGAAGCAACTTAGCAGCAGCAGCAGCAGCATTTAGGTGCATCTTAAAGTGAGGAGGCGATACACTCACCTACGCAGGGAGAACAGGCATGGGGATGGGTCCAGGGCTGGGCTCAAACGCCTGAGAGGCAAGGATGTGAGGAGAAGCCAGCTCAGTGGAGCAGAAGAGAGTCACGGCGGGAAAAGCCAGGTGGAGGTGGATGAAGGGCGGGGGCAGGGCTGTTCCAGTGTGGCCGATTGGGTCAGACTGGTGAGTGCTGAGAAGGCTTCTCCTGCCTTCTGAGCCAGTGTGGGGCCCAGAGGTCCTGGGACAGGACTGGAGACCCAGCTCTGTCACCACAGGCACTCTCCTTAGCAGCCTGAGACTTTGTTTCCTTTGATGTCCACTAGGACAGGGGTTCCAAAGAATAGCAGGGAGAGATAGGAAGGCCTTCCTCAGCGGTCAGTGCGAAGAAATAGAGGAAAACAATAGAATGGGAAAGACTAGAGATCTCTCCCAGAAAATTAGACATACCAAGGGAACATTTCATGCAAAGATGGGCTCAATAAAGGACAGAAATGGTAGAGACCTAACACAAGCAGAAGATATTAAGAAGAGGTGGCAAGAATACACAGAAGAACTGTACAAACAAGATCTTCAAATCGGGAAAGGGCTCCAAATCAGGAAAGGAGTACGTCACATCTGTATATTGTCACCCTGCTTTTTAACTTATATGCAGAGTACATCATGAGAAACGCTGGGCTGGATGAAGCACAAGCTGGAATCAAGATTGCCAGGAGAAATATCAATAACCTCAGATATACAGATGACACTACCCTTTAGGCAGAAAGTGAAGTAGAACTAAAGAGCCTCTTGGTGAAAGTGAAAGAGGAGAGTGAAAAAGTTGGCTTAAAACTCAATATTCAGAAAATTAAGATTATGGCATCTGGTCCCATCATTTCATGGCAAATAGATGGGGAAACAGTGAAAACAGTGGCAGACTTTTTTTTGGGGGGGGCTCCAAAATCACTGCAGATGGTGACTGCAGCCATGAAATTAAAAGATGCTTACTCCTTGGGGGAAAAAAGTTATAAACAACCTAGATAGCATATTAAAAAGCAGAGACATTTATTTGCCAACAAAGATCCGTCTAGTCAAAGCTATGGTTTTTCCAGTGGTCACGTATGGATGTGGACCATAAAGAAAGCTGAGCACCAAAGAATTGATGCTTTTGAACTGTGGTGTTAGAGAACACTCTTGAGAGTCTTGGACTCTTGGACTGCAAGGAGATCCAACCAGTCCATCCAGAAGGAAATCAGTCCTGAATATTCACTGGAAGGACTGATGCTGAAGCTGAAACTCCAATCCTTTGGCCACCTGATGCGAAGAACTGACTCATTTGAAAAGACCCTGATGCTGGGAAAGACTGAAGGTAAGAGGAGACGGGGACGACCTAGGATGAGATGGTTGGATGTCATCACCGACTCAATGGACATGACTTTGAGCCAGGTCTGGGAGTTGGTGATGGACAGGGCAGCCTGGCATGCTGCTATCCATGGGGTCTCAAAGAGCTGGACACGACTGAGCGACTGAACTGAGGACAGGAGAGTCTGTCCTTGCGAGATGGGGGAGGACACTGAACAAGATTTTTGAAGGCATGCTGAGAAGTGGGGAGTAGGCTTTCACAGGAGTGCGCCACCTCAGTGGTTGGGAGACGTGCCTGTGGACAAGTGAGAGGAGAGGGCGAGGGAAAAACCTTCGTATTTTCCCATCTTGTAACAGGGATCAACAACTACAACCAAAACGCTAGCAAGGGCATTACTGCAACAGTTGGTGACGTTTCAATAAGGTCTGTGATGCCATAATAGTTCAGCATCCGTATTAATGTTGCTGATTCTGATAACTGGACTGGAGGGGATGACCCTGTTCTTAAGAAACACATGAACTATTTACGGATGAAGGGGCCTCACTTCTGCAGCTCACTCTCAAATGGATCAGCGTTTTTAAATAGTATCTATTTAGAAAGACGGTGAATGATAAAGCAAATGTGGCAAAATATTAACAACTGATGAATCGGATAACAGGTTTATGGAAAGGCTGCGCTATTCTTCCAACTTTTCAGTAAGTTTGGAATGATTTCAAAATAAAAATTACTAAAAGATCCTAAAAATGTTTGTGGTATGTTCTTCCATAGTATTGTTTGAATCTTGCTCAATTGCCGGGGACCAGCCCCGGCTGAACCAGGGTATTCGAAGGAGAGACGGCGTAGGCGAAGATCAGGAAACAATTGCTTAATTAAACGTTAATTAAGGATATAAAGAGTAATAGAATGAGGATAGCTCAGTAAAATTCAGTGAAGAAAAGAGGCTGAAATAAGGATAGCTCAGTGAGGAAATTTAGTGGAGAAAAGCGGTTGAAATAAGGATAGCTCAGTAGGAAAATTCACTGAAGAAAAGAGACTGAATAAAATTCCAAAGCAGGGAATTAATGTCACCTACGAAGGCCGCAGGCGTCCTCCCGTTCTCCCGAAGGAGAGGAGACACTAAGGCCTCCCCGGTCGGATCTTAGAAGCCCAGGCAAAATTAGTAGGCTTGACAAGCTTCCCTGCCTCAGAGGAAAAATTCAGCTAGAAGGTGAAAGAAAGAACGACATGGGGACACCAAATTCCGGTGAACAAAAGGAGATACTTTATTTTCCAAAGCAGTTTTATACCTTAAGTTGTGCATAGAGGATAATGGGGGAAGGGGTAGAGGCATGCAAAGACAGCAGTTCCTGATCCTTATCGAAGTCAGGCTTTCAAACTTATCATATGCAAAAGTTTAGGTGATTTACATCATCTTCTGGCCAGGAAGCCTGTTAACATTTTAAGAAACTTATTTTTCTCTAAAGGTGATTATTTTAAAGTCAGGCGCCAGCCTCCAAAAAGCATTGGAGAAAGTTGCATTCCTATAGGGCAAAGGTGAGGTGGGCTCAATCAAGAAAAGAATTAACTCAAGGGTCCAAGATTACAAACATTGAGGCGACTGCTTACATTTCTATACACCCATTATATCAATCAATACACCGCCAAGGACACAGTAGGTAAGGGATATGGAGACTTAGCAGCAAACATTGGCCCAACAAGTGAAAAACCCTTCACCAATACAATTTCTAATCAATCTTTTAACTACTCAAAGGAATCTGTGTTTAGACAGTTTAGAACATCTCCTGCCTCTCACAGTTGGGAGGCTCTGAACAATCACATGTTGCCGGAAAAAACCTATTCAGGCAGGCTAGAGGACTTCCAAAGGAGTTTGTAGGTTGAAACACTGTCACACCCAAGAATTATTAACTGGAGCTGTAAGCTAACTCTTTTTCAGAGAGAGGTAGTGGGGGACAGCCCCCGTAAAGTCAGAGGTGTAGGTGACAGCACAAAGCAGAAAGTAGGCAGACTCTGGTTTTGGGGGTAGATTGCTCGAGAATTTCCAGGGAGACTCCTGAGGCTTGATCCCGCCTTTGCGTATGCCGAGCCTCCTTCCTCATGACCTTTGTCATGGGCAGAGTTCCTCACGCTGGCTACCGGCAGTGATAGAATTCCAGTTAAGCTATTCCAGATCCTGAAAAGTGCTGCACTCAATATGCAATATGCACTCAATATGCAATATGCCGGCTCCCGGCACTCAATAAGAATACATTTATGTTATTAGAGTATGAGGGGGTTTTAGTTATAAAATAGACACAGTAAATAAAAACCTCTCATAAACTGTAAGTCATAAGCTGCTAAATATTTATCATAGTTGTCATTCTATTCACTATTGTTTCTGTCATTATTGACATTGTTAGTATTTCGAGGAGTTTTTCCATTTCAGAGAGCCACCTGCAGGAGAAAGGAGCAGTGACCCCGCAAGAGACTGACCCAAACTTGTCCATGAGTGTCCAGAAGTCTCCGGAGGAGGCCGAGGGTCAGCAGTGGTTTGCTGCAGGGTCGGGAGCACTGAGTGCGGCAGTGCGTGCATGGGGCCTTCGGAAGGAGGTCACCATTATCCTTGTTACCTCCACCGTAGTTTGACCCCAGGTAAATAACAGGGAGAGAATACAGCCCCGCCCACCAACAGAAAATTGGATTAAAGATTTACTGAGCATGGCCCTGCCCATCAAAACAAGACCCAGTTTCCCCCTCAATCAGGCTCTCCCATCAGGAAGCTCCCATAAGCCTCTTATCCTTCTCCATCAGAGGGCAGACAGACTGAAAACCACAGTCACAGGAAACTAACCAATCTGATCACATGGACCACAGCTCTGTCTAACTCAATGAAACTGAGCCATGCTGTGTAGAGCCACCCAAGATGGACGGGTCACAGTGGACAGTTCTGACAACATGTGGTCCACTGCAGAAGGGAATGGCAAACCACTTCAGCATTCTCGCCTTAAGAACCCCATGAGCAGTATGAAAAGGCAGAAAGATAGGACACTGAAAGATGAACTCCCCAGGTCGGTAGGTGCCCAATATGCTCCTGGAGATCAGTGGAGAAATAATTCCAGAAAGAATGAAGGAATGGAGCCAAAGCAAAAACAACACCCAGGTGTGGATGTGACTGGTGATAGAAGCAAAGTTCAATGCGGTAAGAGCAATATTGCATAGGAACCTGGAATGTCAGGTCCATGAATCAAGGCAAATCAGAAGTGGTCAAACAGGACATGGAAAGAGTGAAAGTCGACATTTTAGGAAACAGCGAACTAAGATGGACTGGAATGGGTGAATTTAACTCAGGTGACCATTATATCTACTACTGCGGGCAAGAATCCCTTAGAAGAAATGGAGTAGCCATCACAGTCAACAAAAAAATCCGAAATGCAGTACTTGGATGCAATCTCAAAAATGACAGAATGATCTCTGTTTGTTTCCAAGGCAAACCATTCAATATCACAGTAATCCAAGTCTATGCCCCGACCAGTAATGCTGAAGAAGCTGAAGTTGAGCAGTTCTATGAAGACTTACATGACCTTCTAGAACTAGCACCCAAAAAAGATGTCCTTTTCATTATAGGGAACTGGAATGCAAAAGTAGGAAGTCAAGAAGCACCTGGAGTAACAGGAAAATTTGGCCTTGGAGTACAGAATGAAGCAGGGCAAAGGTTAATAGAGTTCTGCCAAGAGAACACACTGGTCATAGCAAACATCCTCTTCCAACACAAGAGAAGACTCTGCACATGGACATCACTAGATGGTCGACACTGAAATCATATTGATTATATTCTTTGCAGCCAAAGATGGAGAAGCTCTATACAGTCAGCAAAAACAAGACCAGGAGCTGACTGTGGCTCAGATCATGAACCCCTTATTGCCAAATTCAGACTTAAATTGAAGAAAGTAGGGAAAACCACTAGACCATTCAGGTATGACCTAAATCAAATCCCTTACAATTATACAGTGGAAGTGAGAAATAGATTCAAGGGATTAGATCTGATGGACAGAATGCCTGATGAACTATGGATGGAGGTTTGTGACATTGTACAGGAGACAGGGATTAAGATCATCCCCAAGAAAAAGAAATGGAAACAGGCAAAATGGCTGTCTGAGGAGGCCTTACAAACAGCTGTGAAAAGAAGGGACGCGAAAAACAAAGGAGAAAAGGAAAGACACACCCATTTGAAAGCAGAATTCCAAAGAATAGCAAGGAGAGCTAAGAAAACCTTCCTCAGTGATCAGTGCAAAGAAATAGAGGAAAACAGTAAAATGGGAAAGACTAGAGATCTCTTCAAGAAAATTAGAGATACCAAGGGAAGATTTCATGCAAAGATGGGCTCAATAAAGGACAGAAATGGTATGGACCTAACACAAGCAGATATATTAAGAAGAGGTGGCAAGAATACACAGAAGAACTACACACAAAAAAATCTTCATGACCCAGATAATCACTACAGTGTGATCACTCACCTAGAGCCAGACATGCTGGAATGTGAGGTCAAGTGGGCCTTAGGAAGCATCACTAAGAACAAAGCTGGTGGAGGTGATGGAATACCACTTGAGCTATTTCAAATCCTGAAAGATGATGCTGTGAAAGTGCTGCACTCAATATGCCAGCAAATTTGGAAAACTCAGCAGTGGTCACAGGACTGGAAAAGGTCAGTTTTCATTCCAATCCCAAAGAAAAGCAATGCCAAAGAATGCTCATACTACAGCACAATTGCACTCATCTCACACGCTAGTAAAGTAATGCTCAAAATTCTCTAAGCCAGGCTTCAACAATACTAGAACTGTGAACTTCCAGATATTCAAGCTGGATTTAGAAAAGGCAGAGGAACAAGAGATCAAATTGCCAACATCTGCTGGCTCATCAAAAAAGCAAGAGAGTTCCAGAAAGACATCTATTTCTGCTTTATTGACTATGCCAAAGCCTTTGACTGTGTGGATCACAACAAGCTGTAGGAAATTCTGAAAGAGATGGGAATACCAGACCACCCTACCTGCTTCCTGAGAAATATGTATGCAGGTCAAGAAGCCACAGTTAGAACTGGACATGGAGCAACAGACTGGTTCCAAATAGGAAAAGGAGTACGTCAAGGCTGTATATTGTCACCCTGCTTATTTAACTTCTATGCAGAGTACATCATGAGAAATGCTGGGCTGGATGAAGCACAAGCTGAAATCAAGATTGCCAGGAGAAATATCAATAACCTCAGACATGCAGATGACACCACCCTTATGGCAGAAAGCGAAGAAGAACTAAAGAGCCTCTTGATGAAAGTGAAAGAGGAAAGTGAAAAAGTTGGCTTAAAGCTCAACATTCAGAAAACTAAGATCATGGCATCTGGTCCCACCACTTTATGGCGAATAGATGGGGAAACAGTGGAAACAGTGGCAGACTTTATTTTTTGGGTTCCAAAATCACAGCAGATGGTGACTACAGCCATGAAATTAAAAGATGCTTACTCCTTGGAAGAAAAGTTATGACCAACCTAGACAGCAGAGACATTTCTTTGCCAACAAAGGTCCATCTAGTCAAGGCTATGGTTTTTCCAGTAGTCATATATGGATGTGAGAGTTACACCGTACAGAAAGCTGAGCACTGAATAATTGATGCTTTTGAACCATGGTGTTGGAGAAGACTTTTGAGAGTCCCTTGGACAGCAAGGAGATCCACCAGTCAATCCGGAAGGAAATCAGTTCTGAATATTCATTGGAAGGACTGATGCAAAAGCTGAAACTCCAATCCTCTGGCCACCTGATGCGAAGAACTGACTCATTTGAAAAGACCCTGATGCTGGGAAAGATTGAGGGCGGGAGGCAAAGGGGACGACAGATGATGAGATTGTTGGATGGCCACCGACTCAATGGACATGAGTTTGAGTAAACTCCTGGAGTTGGTGATGGACAGGGAGGCCTTGCACGTTGCAGTCCATGGGGTCGCAAAGACTCGGACACGACTGAGCGACTGAACTGACTGACTGACTGAAGTGGCGCCAGGTCAGGCTATTTCGACCCCTGTGGCCCAGGTCAGATCATTTTCCTCGACCCGCGCCCCAGGGAGCTCTCCACGCCCAAGGCCAGCCCGTGGGCTTTCGGCAGTGCCTCCCTCTGTCCACTAGAGGGCGAGCGCAACCCCTCCTTGTCGGCGCCGCCGCTCCAGGGAGTCTGAGATGCAGACGCTGAGCCTCTGAACCCCCAGATGTGGGCTCAAGGGAACCTGTGAACTCCCAATCTCCTGGGCGGACCGTCTGGGGGTCTCTGGAATCCAGCTCAGTTCCCTGATCCCTTTTTCTTTTCTTTTTTATCCTTGCATAGTAGGCTGTTGGCTTCAGGGTGACATTGAAAAAGCGTGAAGTTTAATAATTCTGGAGACTGGATGGGGTAAATATAAATCAACCTATGCAGACCACCTACTCCACCCCATTGGGATCTACTCAGAGGCAGGCAACACAGACGTGTCAACGGAACAGCCTGTGGGCCAGATACGGGCCCCACATGTCCTCTGTTCAACTTCACGGTGTCTTATAAACTGAACTGGGGGGTAGGGGAGGCGGCGGGCAGGGCGGTGGTCATTGTTTTAAAAATTTTAAATTGGAAGACTTCACATAAATTCCACTTTTCTGTCTTTGTGTATAAAATGGGGTGAAAGGCTATATCCTCACATGGGAAACCTCTCTGGAGCTCTGGGGCATTGCCCTCTTGCACTGGGCATACCCTCCAGCTCACCCCAGGCCTCAGGAGGCCCTATTGTCTCACCACAGGGCAGACAGTTAGGAAAGCACCTTTGTTAAGAGAAGGTTTTAGAGCTTGATTAGAACTCCTAACTGATAAGCATATGATGTAGGGTCCTCCCTTGGGACTCCTGCCTGGGCACATTTCCAGGGACAGACCTGACCACCAGCACCTAGAACACTCTGGCATTTTCAGTAGATGCTTTACAGATCTGATTTAAATGATAAACTTTTGGGACTGGAGTGGGGGCAGTGGAGGGGTGAGAGGCAGTCCAGAACATCCTGCACTTGCCTGGTTGCGGGGCTGGATTCCAACTCTGTTGCCCAGGGCACTGGAATGGGAAGGTTGTCCCCATGCTCAGCCATCAGAAGAAGCCGGATGAATGACTTCCCCATGGCTCCAGAGGGTCTCAGCTTCATATCTCCACCACTGAATGAATGTGTGTTTGCACTGGTTAAACTTGGAGATTAAATTTTGCGATGAGGCTACTGCCCTGAGTCTGGGAGTCCTGGGTGTCTCAGGAAAGGCCTCAGGAGGGATGCCAAGAACAGGCAGGACACAGACACATGTGCCACACGGTGGTGAACTGGCATTCAAGAACACCAAGGACCTTCATCACCAAGGAGCACCAAGGAGCACCTGGACAGGTGCTTGGAGGCCACTCGCTGTTCTCATCTGGCTGGATCCTCCTTCTCTTGTAGCATCTAGACCCAACTAAACCTAACCTTCTGCCTTCTACCCTCTCCAGTTGCTTTGTGGGCCCAGAGGTCTTGTTACTAATTGCATCTCCCAGTGCTCCTAGGTCACAGAGTAATGAACTATTGATTTCTAAAGACGCATTTTTCCCCAATGGGTTCTGCAAAATGCCTGCTCCAGATCTGAGTGCATAGAAGGCTTCTTTGATTCTATGTTTTCTTGAGGACTTGTTACTCTCACTTTCCTTGTGATACCCTGGAAATTACTCCAAGTCTTCACTAAGCAAGATCAAGAATGTTCCTTAGAAGGAAGTCAGCTAGATGGAGCATCCCTTTCCCATCCCCTCCTTCCTCCTTTCTGGAATGCATAAGAGATAGCTGGAACTCCAACAGCTTCTTTGGGCCATGAGACAAACTAGAGGATGAAGGCAAAAACTAAAGATGAGGAAGCAGAAATAGTGAAGGAACCTGGCACCCCTTTGGCCATGGAAGCACCACACCAGTCCTGCAGAACTGTTTGAAAGGAGAGAGACATCAGCATGACTGTTTATAAACCACTGCTGTCTTAGGTGCCGTGCCGTCACAGCAGCTGCTATGAACTTACTCAAGAGGCTGTCTGTCCCTGGACCGACTTCCAGCTGAGACGCCTCTTCCCCTCTCTCTCCATGTGGAATTGACATCCTGTGAACTGCCTCAGTCCACTTTGTGGGCCAGGATGTTCTGTTTCTCGGGTGGTTTGTACAATTGTTTATAAGAGAGAAGTGTATGCTGCCTGCTTGTCTCTTGGATAAAAATGTCTTTCAGATGACCTCCCTCTGATTCTCATCTGGATAGTGTGTTCAGGCTAGGCTGACCTTCAGCCAGTATATAAAGACATTCCTGTACTGGCTGATAAATTATAAACACTACCATGCATGTTGTAAACAGTGCTTCAAACCCCACTACTGTACCCCTACTCTAGCCCCCATTGCTCCCTGTAACCCTCAGACTCACCTAATGCTGCAACTTTATTAAAAGGTTGACACCTGGGGAGGCAAGGGTCTAAGACTTTGCTCTAACTCACCTGCCTCATGTGTGCTCTGATGGGTGATGCCCATGAGATACCGCCATATACAGGTTTGGGGGAGGGGTCACACACCATCTCAGCATGGGAAGGATGGGGCCCTGACCTGGCTGTTCACTGGTACCTGTTAGCATCCAGAACCACGGCCCTTTCTACCCGCTCACTGGCGCCCTGCTGGCTCAGGTCCCCACCTGTGACCAGTAACCTCATGGCGTGTTCTTTGGGCTTAGAAACACCCCTGTCACTTTCCTGTGTAGAGAATTTCCCCCTTCTTTTGTTTTAACCCCTTTTGTTTGGGCCAGTGTTTCTCACAGAGGGACCTTCAGCTGTTCCAGTGATGGGGTCGGGCCTGTGATGTTGGTGGGTAGGGATTGACTCTTTTTTTCAATATTCTCTGTAAACTTATTGAACTATGGCAGAAATACAGAAGTATAGACCCAATACATTTTCACTAAGTGAACATATCCATGTAGCCAACTCTCAGACCAAAACCAGAGGAACGTCAGCACCCCAAACCCCTGGGGTCCTTACAGTCACAACCAGCCACCAGGGATCACCACCACCCTGACTTCTGACACTTCTCAGGAACTCCTTTTTTATTCTAAACCTCCTAGAAATGCCGTCACGCCACGCACGCTCTCTTGCTGGCTTCTTCCGCACGCTGTCACGTCTGTGAGGCTTCTCTGTGTTGCTGCATTTAGTTCGTGATGGGCACGTGGGTTGTTTTCAGTTTGGAGCCACAGGGAGTAGCACTGCCTCAAACGTACCCTCGCACACTTATTGACTGAGAAACACACACATTTCTCCGAGGCAGACACCCAGGAGTGGATGTCTGGATCACAAGAAAGGTATATATGCAGCCTTGGTAGTTACTGCCAGAGTTTTCCAAGGTGGTTGTAGCAGCTGGCCTTCCCACCTCCACGGTGGGAGTGTTCCTGTTGCCCTGCTTCCTTGCCAACACTTAGTACTGTCTGTCTATTCACATTAGCCATTCTAGAGGGTGTGCTGCAGATATTCTCTTTAGTGAAGTATCTCAAGTCTTCTGCCCAGTTTACTGCTGTAATCTGTCTTTTCTCTTATTTATGATTCTTTATGATTCCCAGAATGACTTCTTACATGAATATATGGATTACAGATAGCCTGTGTTCAACTTGTCTTTTCACTTTCCTAAAAGTGTCATCTGATGAAATCAGAATCTTTATAGAGTAAAATTCACTAACTTTTCCCTTAAGGTTAATACATTTTGGTGCTAAGTCATCTTTTCCTTCTAGGAGTTTCAGAGCTTCACCCTTCACATTCTGGTTTATAATCCCACACACATTTGAACGATCCATCAGACATACATGAAGCTGAAAAACCTGTTTATAAGGATCTAACCTAGAGTCTGGCTCAGCTTTACACGTAAACACAAAGTATTTTTTGTAAAGTTTAATAGACACTGAGTTTCCCAGAATGTAACTCCTGTGTAAATTTAGAGAAGATTAAATTTTGTTTTATTTGGAACCTTACCAAGATTCGAATCGCCGTTTCAGAAACAATACGTCACAGACAGAAAAGTTGCTCGAGTTACATGAGTTACCCACATAACCCACCTGTATCTGTCTACGTATCTAGATGAGTCTACGTTTGAAATAGACACTCATTCTTAGTTGACTGTTTTCAAACTATTAACCATAAAGGAAGTTTTAATAATCTTCAGTCAATAATTGTCTTACTTTTCTTCAATCCAAATGTAGTAATTATAGCTTGGAGCACATATCTGATCACTTAAACTATATCCCGTGATCTGGTCACGCCCAGGTGTTTAGATATTGGCACACGTACGATTTTACCATAAATTGCTTTTTTTTTTTTTTAATTTCTCTTTTCTATTACAATAGGGCATTATATTTATTTGGGAGGGGAATTGTGTGTGTAATACATTTCATTTCAGGATGGCAAAGTGGATTTTACAAAATATTTCCTGTAAGAAGGAGTCACTGGGTCTGACAGGGTGAGGGCCAGTGTAATTGGCTCTGCCCAGAGGACCTCACATTTCAAATCAAATGAGAACAGTAAAGTGTTTTCTTTTTTTCCCTTCAAAATATAATATAAGCCAAGCAATTTTATGGGAACACTGATGTGCTTCCTTTCATTACATTTGTGAAACAGAAGAACCCACACCAACCCCAGGAGAAGTGACACGTTCATGACTCTGCTACTCAAAACCACCTTGCCTCCCGCCGCCATCTGCCTGCTTGAAGCTGTGCGCAGGCTCACTCTGGCTCTTCACTGAGTTACATCTCATAGGGATAAAGGTTCGAGTGCAAACCCCAGTTCTGCCCCAGACCATCTGTGTGACTCTGGGCAGCATGTTAGCTCTGTGAGGCCACAGCACCCATTCACAAAATGAGGATAAAGAGACTTACTTGGCATATCCGTAACAGTCAAAAGGTAAGAGCCGCTGACCTTAACAAATGCTGATTCCAGGCCAATTCTTCTGCTAAATGCCTTCAGAGGATAATCTCCTTTCACCTCACAAGCTTGCCTTTTAGATGGGGGCCAATCTTATCCCCATTTTGCAGATGAGGCAAGTGGAGGAACAAGAGGGTGAATAAATTTGCCCTGGGTCATACAGTTGGTAAATGGCAAAGCTGAGAGTTGAACTCAGGCAGTCTGACTGCTTCCCATTAAATAATAATTTGTAGGGAAGACAGTGCCCAGCACAGGGAATATAATCAAAAAAATGGCAGTCTTTGGCTGCTATTATTTGCCCATTGGTTGTATAGTTCCGAACATGTACATGTTCTGTTGTTCTTTTTCCCCCTAGTAAGAACTGGACACATGCCTTTGATTTAATATATTCAACCATTTCATATATGTCACAGTGGGTTTTAAACAACTTGATTTCTGATACACAACTGCCTAAATTTAGCAGGGTTTGTCAACTAGGTACTGGTAAAAGTGATGTTAATTTTAATTTACCTGTGAATGATATAGGGAAGTCTCTGTTTGCCCTGGAATTCATGCTGATATTTACCGAAAAAAAACATTGAGTCCCATAAGCAACAAAAAGCACATTATGTCAAAAATATTTCCAAGCCCCAGGCCACTTACGCCTGGAAATACTTGACATAAGGAAGCACGACTATACCCTCCCCCCAACCCCCCCACCCCCACTGCACATTGCCCCAGGTCCTGGCTGTAACAAGATTTGACCTGAATGTCTTTAGATCCTTAAGAATGTTCTCTGATGTAGACCAAGGTTAGGCATGGTAAATAAAGTGGCTTCCAGCACAAAATAGATTCCACTTCCCAGCAGGTGTGGCTGCTGAAAATTTTCCGTTTTTGAAAATGGTGGCGGGCTTGGAGCCTCTTCAGGAGCTCTGTCGTGGAAGGCCGTGTCATGGCAGCCATCCAGGTAGCTCAAGTGTGTGGTCATTAGCAAACAGCAGGAACCTGGGCTTCAGAGTTGTTTCAGAATGAGTCTCTGCGATCACCCAGAGGTCAAGATACCCTGGGTCTCTGTTTTTTTGCTTCCCTCCTCATCAAGGGAAGAGGTTGAACAAGAGAATCCCTAAAATGCCCCCTGGTCTAGAATTTCAGGAGCTAAAGAGTCAACACTTTGCACAGTTTTGGATCCACTGGTGCTGAACCATGCTGTGAACAAGCCAGCCCTGACTTTGTTTCCAGCTGTGTGACTTAGGCCCACCACTGTGCCACTCTGAGCCTCAGGTTCCTCCTTAGTAAAATTAGAAATAATAATACTGATGTCACAGAGTTGTCGTAAAGATAACATTTAAAAGGCTTAAATGCAAAACAGATGCTCACCAGATGTCACTTTCCTGCTCTCACACATGTGCCCACCTTTTCTTTTTACCGTGTCCTCCACTCTCAGCTCCAAGCCCCCAACCCAACCCCACGTAATCAGCCACAACTGCCTATGCCCCTCCGCAGCCCATTCTGTCTTTCCCCAGCATTACCAAGAGTCCCCACGTAATCAGCCACCACTGCCTATGCCCCTCCGCAGCCCATTCTGTCTTCCCCCAGCATTACCAAGAGTCCAGACTCAAATCTTCTGACCCAGATCAGGATGTGCTCCTGGACCGTCAAAACGGAAACCACCTAACAAACTGATACGTCACTATCACCTCCCTGAAACATCTGCATTAAGAATTCTAACAGTGGAATTTCAGTGCCTAGAAAAGAGAGGGACCAGTTATTTAAGTATGGCAATATTTGCTTTAAAAATCCCATTCCCTGGTGATGCTTAAACAGAACCACTGGAACAGTTTCCCATCTCAATGTACACCATGCATAAGTGTAGCTGATTCATTCGTGTGATACGTTTGGTTCTATGATCTGTTTCTTGTTCCTCATGGCAAAATAATCCACTTTAGTGAATCTGTCTTGGGCATTTTAGCAGTGGGCAAAGCCTTGGAGCTGGGGTTCTTGTTTGCGTTCTCCAGTCAGCCACCTCAAATTCTTTTTGGAAGCAGGTGGAGCATAAATGAAAAGTTGGTAAACAGAATTCTTTCTTTGGTCTCTTCTGGACAGGCCTTGGTCTCTCTAGGCTACTTCATGGCTCCCAAACTGTAATTACCGGTTGCTTTTTAAAGTGTCCTTCTGAACTGAGAGTCTTTAGTTGTTCTAAATTCATTTGGGATCCTTCTGGACCCAAGAATTAAAGGTGACTGTCATTCCTGTAAGTTAGAGATGGCCTCATCTCAGGAAACCATCCAGGGCTGTTGGTATGTTGTGTGGTGAGATGGGCCCATTAAAGCTACATCCTAGCATCTTCCGAGTGGGAGTCCAAGATAGCCTTGGGAAGCAGGAGGCTTCCTTATGAGTCTGATCTCCAACCTGGATGGACCCTTCCCTTCCATAGCCCCAGTCTCTGAGGTCCTGGAGTAATGGGAATGAAGAAAGAGATCATTGGCCCTGAAGAATTGTAGATGGTTTTATTGACCACTAAGTCTCACTAACATCCTAGGATTTGGGTAATGTCCTGAACCACACCTGACTTCTGAAAGAGAGGACCTGTTCCCAAAGATTCTATGAAGTCTACTACACTAGATTCTTAAGCTTCCTTCCACCAGTCCTCTCTGCCTCCCAACACAACATCTTATGGGGGACTGAGGGTGGGGTGGGAGTCTGATCAAGAGACACTGCAACTTTTGTCATTTAATAATAACAACGATAATAACTAATGACATTTATTGAGTACCTTATAGGCATTGCTCCATTTCAACCTCACAATGACTCGATGAAGTAGGTCTCACTATTATCCCCATTTTATAGAAGAGAATACAGAGGCTGAGAGGAGAAAAATAAGTTCCTCAAGGTTAGTAAGTGACAGACATTCAAACCCAGATCTGACTGAGTTTGACCCCACAAGCCTCATTTTGACAATGTACCAATCTGCTGCCTGCTCAGCTCTGATCCTGAGAGATTCACACTTTTCTATTCCACACCAGACCCGATCAGGTGTCCACTGCCCACACTGAACCCAAAAGAGACCACAGGGGGTGGAAGGGCAGCCTCTGGGGCCAGATGGTTCAGGTTTGAACTCAGCTCTGATGGTTACTCATGGTATGGCCATGGGCGAATTACTTTACCCTCCTGGGCCTTTGTTTTCTCTCCATGAAGAAGAGAACTAATCCCTTATCAGAGTGCCGTGGAGATGGGACGAGTAGAAATGTGTAAAGCACACAGAGTTTGGCAGACTGGAAGAGCTCCATAAACACTGGGTGTTTCTCTCGGCTCTCCCACCTCTAGGCAACTGCCTGCTCACCATCTCCACCTTGACATCTAACAGGCAACTTCAATTGGCAGAGCCAAAGCTAAACTCCTGATCTGCCCTCCCCTCACTCTTGCCCCCTCCAACATCTGGTAACTCTGTCTTTCTAGGTGCTGAAATAAACAGCTGGATTCCTTTCATTCTGCACACCTCACATCTAACTCCCCTGCAAATCCTTGTAGCTTTACCTTTAAAATAGACCCAGAATCCAGCCCTATCTCATCACCTCCATGGCTACCTGGCCCAGGTCAGCACCATCTCTCCCTTGGGTGCCTCAAGCAGCCTCCTTGCTGGGTGGTTTCCTTCTGCTCTTGCCCATGAGTCTCTTCTTCTGCTACAGCCAGAGCAACTTGGGATGCACTGTTGGAGTGCAAGACTCCCGTCTCATTCAGACAAAATGCCAGCATCTAATGTGTCCATAATGTTGCTCCCCCTCCCGCTCTTCCTCTCCAGACTCACTGGTCTCCTGCTTTCCCTCCTAGAACCTTTGACCTTGTCCTTCCCACTCCAGAAATTTCCCACCCCCAGTAACTGCATTCCTTATTTGTGTATCCCCTGTGGCTTCTGCTCACACCCCCATTTCATCAAAGTGGGTTTCCCTCATCATCCTAAATAAACAAGTCCCCAAGTGGACTTTTGACTGCATGTGTCACAAGCCAATAAATCACTAATGTCCCTCACCCCAACCCTGCTTTCTTTATTTCCTCCCAGTATCACATGTGGATCAGGTGTAGGAAAGGTAGAAAGGAGTGGCAAAACGCTTGACAAAAGTAACTGATGAAATTGATTCCTTGGGTCATATAGGAAGATGTCATTGTTCAGTCACCAAGTCATGTCTGACTCTTTACGACCCCATGGACTGCAGCATGCCAGGCCTCCCTGTCCCTCACCATCTCCTGGAGTTTGCCCAAGTTATGCCCATTGAATTGGTGATGCCATCCAACCATCTCATTCTCTGTTGTCCTCTTCCTATAGTATCTATAGGAAGATACTATGATAGAAATAAACATGTTTTATGAGTTTTTCTGGATAGGACATGACTGGTTCAAAGTGAAGTTTTGGACCAAGTGATACTGAGGAAGGCATTTCAAAACAGGCTTGAGATATACCTGAGCTTCCTTCCAAAATAAGACCCAAAATAGGATTGGAAAAGAAGACCTTTTGAGTAAAGAGACTGGACTGAACACAAGCATCTTATTGCAATCCCTCATGAAACCTTGCTACAAGTATCATGAGAGGAGTTTATAAAGACATAAACCTAAAAGGAAAATGAGAGGTGAAAATCACAAAACTTTGGGAGTTGGAAAGTTTATAGATAGGAAGTAACTCACTGAATAGCCCTTACTGAGCTGAATTCCAAGCTCACAGTAGGAAAATCCATGAACCAACTGGATTGATACAAGAGAATACACAGAGGAACTTGGGAACCTGCAGCAGCAGATACTTCTGGAACTCAGAACAAAGTTGTGGGGTTGGTTGAAATCCATTTAGTAGCAGTTAGGTGCCTGGACCCCACCCCTGACACCCAACACTGTTGGGTGCCTGCCCCTCCCCTATTCTTACAGAAGACTGACCATTTGCTTTCAAGGGAGGATAAAACATATAGACTCTGGACTGTGTGACATCAGACCCAGTTGATGGGATCTGATACCCAGGTTATCATTTAGAAACAGGGAGATTCAGTGACTGTGGACATTGCTGTGTTCTCTCCCTCTGTCCCTGCTGAACTTCCAGAATGCTGGTAGCTACGCCTTTGCCCTCTAGACAGAAAGTTGGAAGAATCTTCTTTGCTGTTTGACAAGCTCAGGTAGAAATACCTGAAGATACTGACCCAGGGGATTTCCCACCGACTGGCACAGCATGGCACTCCACAATAAAGCTCACAGTCAAGAAGCTCCATCCATTCAGACAACCACAGATGAAGAAATTTTCAAGAAAACTTCCACAAGGCAAGTTAGAGTACAAAATAAAAGCAACTTGGAGGAAACAGAAATTATGCAAAAAAAATTGCAAAAACTATCATTGATAACCTTTGCAAAATAAGAAAAGATATTACATCCATGAAACAAGAACAGAATGCTATAGAAAAAGAACACGTAACAGAACAGAAACCATTTCTTGAAAATTAAAAATGTGAAAACAGAAGTTTAAAACTTTGTAAAAAATACAAAATGAAGATGAAACTGAAACTCAGGAAAAGTTTCAGAAGGCAAGTAAGAAAGACAAGAAGTTCCCTGGTTGCCTAGTAGTTAGGATTTGATGCTTTCAATTGTGGAGACCCAGCTTTGATTCTGGTTAGGGAACCAACATATATGCCATGCAACGTGGCCAAAATACAAAAAAAAAAAAAAGAAAGAAAGAAAAGACAAAAAGAAAGAAAACAGGGAAGAAAAGAGAAAATAACTTGGAGACCAGTCCAAGAAGTCTCACTTGCAAACAAGAGTACCACAAATAAAGAAGAGGAGGGGCGCTTCATCAACAAAATAAAATAATATTTCCCAAACTTGAAGAGCAAGAATCTCCAGATTGAAAGGGAACTTCAAGTTTGCAGGTGTGAAAAAATATATTCACACTAAAGTACATTACGATGCAATTTCAAGAACACTAGGAATAAAAGGAACATCCTACCAAGTTTCTAAAGTGTAGGGAAAAAAACAGGTCATATGCAAAAGATCAGTAATTAGAATGAATTTGAAATTCTCAACAGCATGCAGGGAGAACAACAAGCAGAGAAACAAAAAACAACGGGACAGTGCCTTCAAGATCCTTAAGAAACATTATATCCAACCTAGAATTCTATATCCAGCCCAATTACCACTGGTGTGGAATAAGTGAGTAAAAGTAATTCAGGCATCAAATTCTCAAAAAAAAAAAAAAAAAAAATTAACTTCCACATGCTTTCTCCCAGGATGCCACTGGAATGTATACTCCACCAGTGAAGGTATAAACTAAAAAAAAAAAAAAAAAGACATGCCATATGTAATAGTTCCTGGGGGCGCCTTGGCAAATCACCACAAACTAGGTGCTTTAAAAACCACAGAAATTTTACACAGTTCTAGAGGCTAGAAATCCAAAATAACAGTGTCAGCAGGGCCATACTTTCTCTGAAACCTCAAAGAGAAGCCCCTCCTTTGCTTCTTCCAGCTCCCAGTGGGCCCAGGCATACCTTGACTTGTGTCAGTGGAACTCCAATCTCTTCCTCCGTCATTACATTGTCTTTTCCCTTTGCATGTCTATCTCTGTATTTCTTCTCTTCTTATAAGGACATCAGTCACAGTGGGCTAAGGGCCACCCCCCCACTCCAATATAACTTCATCTTAACTATTTACAAATACAAAAGCCTATTTCTAAATAATAATAAACATTCTAAGATCCTGGGAGAAACATGAGCTTGAAAGGGGAGGGACAATATTTAACCCAGTACAAAACACAGAAACAGGAGACAAAAGGAATTCTCTGAATAATGGCAAAGGAGCAGCCAGGCTGACAGTGTGTATGAGTGTAGAGGCCATCCAGGCTGGACTGAACAGATTAGATGCTCGTAGGTTTTGTCAGGAAGGTGAAATTGAGATTTGGGGACTAAACTAATGATAAACACTTAGAAAATTAAATAAATAACAGCACCAATAAAAAGGCCATTGTTAATTCTAAGAAAAACAAAAGATTAGTTCATAGCTCCGTTCTGCAAGGCATATCAGTTCAGTTCAGTTCAGTCGCTCAGTCGTGTCCGACTCTTTGTGACCCCATGAACCACAGCACGCCAGGCCTCCCTATCCATCACCAACTCCTGGAGTCCACCCAAACCCATGTCCATCAGGTCAGTGATGCCATCCAACCATCTCATGCTCTGTCATCCCTTCTCCTCCTGCCCTCAATATTTCCCAGCATCAGGGTCTTTTCCAATGAGTCAGCTCTTCATATCAGGTGGCCAAAGTATTGGAGTTTCAACGTCAACATCAGTCCTTCCAGTGAATATTCAGGACTGATCTCCTTTAGAATGGACTGGTTGGATCTCCTTGCAGTCCAAGGGACTCTCAAGAGGCTTCTCCAACACCACAGTTCAAAAGCATCAATTCTTTGGTGCTCAGCTTTCTTTATAGTCCGACTCTCACATCCATACATGACCACTGGAAAAACCATAACCTTGACTAGATAGACCTTTTTTGGCAAAGTAATGTCTCCGCTTTTAATATGCTATCTAGGTTGGTCATAACTTTCCTTCCAAGGAGTAAGTGAAGTGAAAGTGAAGTCGCTCAGTCGTGTCCGACTCTTTGAGACCCCATGGACTGTAGCCTACCGGGCTCCTCCGTCCATGGAATTTTCCAGGCAATAGTACTGGAGTGGATTGCCATTTCCATCTCCAGGGGATCTTCCCAACCCAGGGATCAAACCCGAATCTCCCACATTGTAGACAGACGCTTTACTGTCTGAGCTACCAGGGAAGTCCAAGTATCTTATAATTTCGTGGCGGCAATCACCATCTGCAGTGATTTTGGAGCCCAGAAAAATAAAGTCAGCCACTGTTTCCACTGTTTCCCCATCTATTTGCCATGAAGTGATGGGACTGAATGCCATGATCTTAGTTTTCTAAGATGAATGTTGAATTTTAAGCCAACTTCTTCACTCTCCTCTTTCACTTTCATCAAGAGGCTCTTTAGTCCTTCTTTACTTCTGCCATAAGGGTGATGTCATCTGCATATCTGAGATTATTGATATTTCTCCTGGCAATCTTGATTCCAGCTTGTGCTTCCTCCATCCCAATGTTTCTCATGATGTACTCTGCATGTAAGTTAAATAAGCAGGGTGACAATATACAGCCTTGACGTACTCCTTTTCCTATTTGGAACCAGTCTGTTGTTCCATGTCCAGTTCTAACTGTTGCTTCCTGGCCTGCATACAAATTTCTCAAGAGGCAGGTCAGGTGGTCTAGTATTCCCATATCTTTCAGAATTTTCCACAGTTTATTGTGATCCACACCATCAAAGGCTTTGGCATAGTCAATAAAGCAGAAATAGATGTTTTTCTGGAACTCTCTTGCTTTTTTGATGATCCAGGGGATGTTGGCAATTTGATCTCTGGTTCCTCTGCCTTTTCTAACACCAGCTTGAACATCTGGAAGTTCATGGTTCATGTATTGCTGAAGCCTGGCTTGGAGAATTTTGAGCATTACTTTACTAGCGTGTGAGATGAGTGCAATTGTGCGGTAGTTGGAGATTTCTTTGGCATTGCCTTTCTTAGGACTGGAGTGAAAACTGACCTTTTCCAGTCCTGTGGCCACTGCTGAGTTTTCCACATTTGCTGGCATATTGAGTGTAGCACTTTCACAGCATCATCTTTCAGGATTTGAAATAGCTCAACTGGAATTCCATCACCTCCACTAGCTTTGTTCGTAGTGATGCTTTCTAAGGCCCACTTGACTTCACATTCCAGGATGTCTGGCTCTAGGTGAGTGATCACACCATCACGAGTATCTGGTTTGTGAAAATCTTTTTTGTATAGTTTTTCTGTGTATTCTTGCCACCTCTTCTTAATAGCCTCTGCATGTTAGGTCCCTACCATTTCTGTCCTTTATTGAGCCCATCATTGCATGAAATGTTCCCTTGATATCTCTAACTTTCTTGAAGAGATCTCTAGTCTTTCCCATTCTGTTGTTTTCCTCTATTTCTTTGCATTGATTGCTGAGGAAGGCTTTATCTCTCCTTGCTATTCTTTGGAACTCTGCATTCAAATGGGTATATCTTTCCTTTTCTCCTTTGCTTTTCACTTCCCTTCTTTTCACAGCTATTTGTAAGGCCTCCCCAGACAGCCATTTTGCTTTTCTGCATTTCTTTTTCTTGGGGATGGTCTTGATTCCCATCTCCTGTACAATGTCACAAACCTCCATCCATAGTTCATCAGGCACTTTGTCTATCAGATCTAGGCCCTTAAATCTATTTCTCACTTCCACTGTATAGTCATAAAGGATTTGATTTAAGTCATACCTGAATGGTCTAGTGGTTTCTCCACTTTCTTCAATTTCAGTCTGAATTTGGCAATAAGGGGTTCATGATCCAAGCCACAGTCAGCTCCTGGTCTTATTTTTGCTGACTGTATAGAGCTTCTCCATCTTTGGCTGCAAAGAATATAATCAATCTGATTTCGGTGTTGATCATCTGGTGATGTCCATGTGTAGAGTCTTCTCTTGTGTTGTTGGAAGAGGATGTTTGCTATGACCAGTGTGTTCTCTTGGCAAAACTCTATTAGCCTTTGCCCTGCTTCATTCTGTACTCCAAGGCCAAATTTTCCTGTTACTCCAGGTGTTTCTTGACTTCCTACTTTTGCATTCCAGTCCCCCATAATGAAAAGGACATCTTTTTTGGGTGTTAGTTCTAGAAGGTCTTGTAGGTCTTCATAGAACTGTTCAACTTCAGCTTCTTCAGCATTACTGGTCGGGGCATAGACTTGGATTACCGTGATATTGAAAACGAACAGAGATCATTCTGTCATTTTTGAGATTGCATCCAAGTACTGCATTTCAGACTCTTTTGTTGACTGTGATGGCTACTCCATTTCTTCTAAGGGATTCCTGAACACAGTAGTAGATATAATGGTCATCTGAGTTAAATTCACCCATTCCAGTCCATCTTAGTTCACTGATTCCTAGAATGTCGATGTTAACTCTTATCATCTCCTGTTTGACCACTTCCGATTTGCCTTGATTCATGGACCTAACATTCCAGGTTCCTATGCAATATTGCTCTTTACAGTATCAAACCCTGCTTCCATCACCTGTCCCATTCACAACTAGGTGTTGTTTTTTCTTTGGGTCCATCCCTTCATTCTTTCTGGAGTTATTTCTCCACTGATCTCCAGTAGCATATTGGGTACCTACTGACCTGGGGAGTTCATCTTTCAGTGTCCTATCTTTTTGCCTTTTCATACTCTTCATGGGATTCTCAAGGCAAGAATACTGAAGTGGTTTGCCATTCCCTTCTCCAGTGGTCCATATTTCTGTCAGACCTCTCCACCATGACCCATCCTTCTTGAGTGGCCCCACACAGCATGGCCCAGTTTCATTGAGTTAGACAAGGCTGTGATCCATGTGATCAGATTGGCTAGTTGTCTGTGATTGTAGTTTCAATCTGTCCACCCTCTGGTCCCCTCTCTGTGCCTACTGCAAGGCGTATGAAAACATAGAAAAGAAAAAATAAATGCTTATAAAGCCAAAATTATAGCATAAATATATGAAGAGAATGGGGAGATGGGAAGTGGTGGAAATGGAGGAAAGAACTATTTATAAGTCTTTATCTTCCACAGGCAATGAATAAATTGATAGTTAAGGCTGCAAACTGAAAAAGCCAGAGTTAGCAATTCAATTTTATAGAGAGACATGAAATAAATATTAAAGAGTTGAAAATATTGGCCCCAGAGAAGGGAAAATGGAAGGGGAGGAGAATGAAGGAATATTGTTTGTCTAACAAATCTTGCAGAACTACTTGAATTATGCAGACTCATAACTTCAACTAGAAAAAGAAAAATTAAAACAAGAAAGAGAGAGGCACAAATCAGGCCAATCATCAAGAGCCTTGAAGTTGCACACTACCTCATAAGTATATTTTATCATTAACATATTTTATGATGAAACTCTAGAGTCAGCTTAACACAGTTGTTCTCAGTTAAGGGAGCCACATTCCCCAACATTCCCACCCCTGGGGACATACCAAATTTGATGTCTCAAGGCATTTTTGACTTTCACAGCTTGGAGAAAGGGGTGTCTATTAATAGTAGGTAAAGAACAGGAATGTTGCTGAGCATCCTGCAATGCACAGAGCACAATAAACAACAACAAAGAATTTGTTGCATATCTGAGGTTGTTGATATTTCTCCCGGCAATCTTGATTCCATCCAGCCTGGCACTTCACGTAATGTACTCTGCATATAAGTTAAATAAGCAGGGTGACAATATACAGCCTTGACGTACTCGTTTCCCAATTTTGAACCAGTCCATTGTCCCATGTCTGGTTCTAACTGTTGCTTCTTGACCTGCATACAGGTTTCATAGGAGGCAGGTAAGATGGTTTGGTATTACCATCTCTTTAAGAACTTTTCACAGTTTGTTGTGATCCACACAGTCAAAGGCTTTAGCATAGTCAATGAAGCAGAAGTTCATGTTTTTCTGAAATTCTCTTGCATTTTCTATGAGCCAATGGATGTTCGTAATTTGATTTCTGGCTCTTCTGCCTTTTCTAAATCCAGCTTGTGCATCTGGAAGTTCTCAGTTCACACAGTATTGAGCCTTAGCTTGAAGGATTTTGAGCATTACCTTGCTAGCATGTGAGATGAGTGCTGTTCTACAGTGGTTTGAGCATTCTTTGACATTGCCTTTCTTTGGGATTGGAATCAAAACTGACCTTTTCATTCCTGTGGCTACTGCTGAGTTTTCCAAATTTGCTGGCATATTGAGTGTGGCACTTTCACAGCATCATGTTTTAGGATTTGAAATAGGTCAACTAGAATTCTATTACCTTCTCACTTTGATCATAGTAATGCCTCCTTAGGGCTTTCCTTGTAGCTCAGCTGGTAAAGAATCTGCCTGCAATACGGGAGACCTGGGTTTGATCCCTGGGTTGGGAAGATCCCCTGGAGAAGGGAAAGGCTACCCTCTCCAATATTCTGGCCTGGAGAATTCCATGGACTGTATAGTCCCATGGGTCACAAAGAGTCGGACATGACTGAGCGACTTTCACTTTCACTAAAGTCCACTTGACTTCACACTCTAGGAGTCTGGCTCCAGGAGGGAGATCACACCATCATGGTTCTCCTGGTCACTGAGACCTTCTTTTGTACAGTTCTTCTGTGTATTCTTGCCATCTCTTAATATCTTCTGCTTCTGTTAGGTCCATACCATTTCTGTCTTTATTGTGACCATCTTTGCATGAAATATTCCTTTGGTATCTCCAATTTTCTTGAAGAAATCTGTAGTCTTTCCCATTCTAGTTTTTTCCCTCTGTTTCTTTGCACTGTTCACTTAAGACTTTCTTATTTCTCCTTGCTATTCTCTGGAACTCTGCATTCAGTTATCTTTGCTTTTCTCCTTTGCCTTTAGCTTCTGTTCTTTTTTCAGCTATTTGTAAGGCCTTCTCAGACCACTGCTTTGCCTTCTTACATTTCTTTCTCTTTGGGATGGTTTTGGTTACTGCGTCCTCTACAGTATTATGAACCTCCATCCATAGTTCTTCAGGCACTTTGTCTACTAGATCTAATCCCTTGAATCTATTCATCACCTCCACTGTATAATCATGAAGGCATCATCAACCATTGACCATTGATGTATATCTCAACCCCTAGTCCCGCTCCCTTCCCAAGAGGTCAGCAGGTGGGGCTGTAAATCCAAACCTCTAATCCTAGTTGGTTTCCTAATCAATCAGCCCCCATTCTTAGGGATTTTCTAAAAGTCACTTCATTAACATAAACTCTGAGGTGATTGAAAGGAGCCTGTTATGAATAACAAAAGACACTGTTTGCATCTTCATCCTGCTTTTCACTTCTGAATTCCAAAGGTTCCTGTCCCAGGAGCCTGGAAGAAGCCCAAAGGTCTACTTCTCATTATAGTAAGTAAAGTAGCTCAGTCACGTCCGACTCTTTGCAACCCCATGGACGGTTGCCTACCAGGCTCCTCTGTCCATGGGATTTTCCAGGCAAGAGTACTGGAGTGGGTTGCCATTTCCTTCTCCAGGGGATCTTCCCAACCCAGGGATCGAACTCGGGTCTCCAGCACTGCAGACAGACGTTTTACCATCTGAGCCACCAGGGAAGACACTTCTCATTATAAATCACCTTATTATAAGAAGTTGCTAAGATCCTCTAGGTAAGAAATTACAAATGACTGAATTAAGAGGATTCTAAGGTAGACTCCACAGGACTTGAGACTGGATGTAGGTGTTGACAATGGAATCAAGGCTGAGTTTCCTTATTTGGGTATTTGGGTGGATGCTGATCCCATAAACCAGAATCAGGAAAAGGGTGAAGGGTAAGAAGAAAAGTAGTTTAGTTGGGCAAGTTTCTATTGCAAGCCTTAGAGGCCACGGGAGGTCAAGGTGAAGATACCTAGTAGGTAGGGTTCTGGGGTTTAGAACAGAGCTCTAGGTGGCAGTCACCACATTTAGGGTTTCCTTTAAGCCTCTGTTTACCCAAGACCTATAATAGTGGCTGACACTTAATAAAAGATCCGTATTAAATATGTATTGGCTGGATGAAGGACACCCATGTGTACCAGTTTCCTGTGGCTGCTATAACAAATTACCACAAATTGGGCAGCTTAAAACAACAGAAATTTACTGTCTCACAGTTCTGCAGGCCAGAAGTCTGAAATCAATGCCACTGGGATGAAATCCAGGTGTCCACAAGGCCACCCTCTCTCCAGAACAGAATCTAGGAGAGACTTGTCCCTTGGCTTTTCTAGTTTATGGTGAGCGCTGGCATTTCCTGGCTTGTGGCTACATCATTCCCATCTTTCTCTCTCCTGTCACATCAGCTTGTCCTCTTCCGTGTCTCTCTTTTTCTCTCTCTTATCAAGACACTTGTGATGCAGACATGGAGAACAGACTTGTGGTTGTCAGGGGGCAAGGGATGTAGTGGGAGGGATGGACCGGGAGTCTGGGATTAGCAGAGCAAGCGGTTACGTAGAGAACGGATAAACAAGGCCCTGCTGTACAGCACAGGGAACTATATTCAGTATCCTGTGATAAACCATAATGGAAAGAACATGAAAGAGAAGATACATACATACATACATATATATATATGTATGTATGTATATAACTGAATCACTTTGCTGTAAGTAGAAATTAATATAACATTGTAATCAACTATACTTCAATAAATTAAATTTTTTAAAAGAACACCTGTGATGGATTTAAGACCTTCCCAAATAATTCAGAAAAATCTCCTCATGACAGAATCCTTAATCTAATCACATCTACAAAAACTTAACATTTGAGGTAACAGTCCCAGGTTCCAGGAATATGGTGGAAAAACCTTATATCCTTAGTGGCCACCATTCAACCAGCTATACCATGGAAATAGGGTGTAATATTTCTGTGGGAAAATAAGCCTTAAAATCCTGAAAAGGAAGACAAGATGGGAAAGCTGACTAAGCTACACGTGGTGGTGGCTTAAATTGCCCACAGATTATTTGCTACTCTCTTCAAGAAGCAGACTCATTTACTCCTCCTTGAATATGGATTGCATTTGGTAATCCACTTCTAACAAGAAGATAAAGTGGAGGTGACACTGTGCGACTTTGGAGATTAGGTCCTAAAAGGCACTGGGACTTGCTGTATGCTCACCCTGCCTTCCGTCCCCTACCCTGGGGACAGGACTTCAGTTGCCTAAAATCTGGACCGACATCTGCCTGCGCCTAACAAAACACTGAGTTAGCACTGCTCAGATGCGCCAGCATCTCTGACTCACAGAAACCATTAGTTAACATGCGCTTCTTATTTTAAGCCACTGAGTTTGGGTATAATTTGTTACACAGCAATAGCTAACCAATACAATAGGCAGTGAGAAAAAGCTGAATGCAGCAATGGCAAAGCAAAACCAGAAGGATACCCTTCAGAGGCAAGATGTTGGTGAGTACGGCAGGGACGAGGGAAAAACTCAAACAGTGGTGGCCTGGATCCTGGGAGGCCTACAAGTTTGAGTTCCTCTGTGATCAAGTGGACTATGTTATGTATTTCCAAAAGTATTTGGTCTGAGGATGAAAGCAGAGAACTGAATTGTATTAGAAAAGATGCACATACAATCCTAGCATGGTGTCAGAAATGGAGTAAGGGGAAAAAAATAACCACTAAACAAAACCCAGCAGCTCACATTCTGCACTATCTTCCTGCGTGACACTCACTCTGTGGTCCTAATGAATACTTAGTTATTGTGTCTGATGATAAACCCATACACATTAGGTATTATTATGCATATTTTAATGAGGAACGGGATGCTTCCAGAATTGGGGTGGCTTTTTACAGTTCTACAGAGTCAGGACATGAACCCAAATCAGGCTGATTTCAAAATCCACGCTAATCCCACGGCACCACCCATGTCTCTTTGTAGAACACTTATTTACATTCCTTGGGATTTTTTGAATTCCCTTCTTTTGGCCTTCTTAGTGAGAAATCTGCCAGTGTTCCTCTTACCCTGCTCCCTTAAAAAAAAAAAAAATCTTTTAATTATTCTTCATTCCTGAAATTTGTCTACATATTTGACTAGAGAGACTCAGGAGCTGAAAGGGATGGAATGCGGGAATTCTGAATTGAAAGCCTCTTCAAGACTCTTCCTCATTCTCTTCACCCCAGGCTGGACCGTGCAGCTATTCTGCCTGGCAACCTTCCTTTTCCCTCCACATCCCCCCACCCCTCCAGAGCTCTGTCTGGCCGGAGCACAGCATTGTCTCAGCCCCATTCCCCCTGGAAAATGTTGAGTCTGCGTTGACATTGACACCCATTAGAGAGCTGTGCAGCTGTTGCCATGCAGCCAGACCAAAGACCTTCAGGAAATTGTTTACATTCAGGCGCCTCCTGTATGCCTGGCAACTCTGCAAGGCCTGGCACCCCAGGACTGCTCCTGGGCTAGGGGTGCTGCTTTGCTTCTATTCTTCTTTTCTCCTTCTCTGATTCCCTGAAGGCTCAGTAAATTGAGAGCTCACAGCTAAGAAAGAGAGGTACTTCCCTCCTGCTATCTAGAATAAGCTGGGTTGGACAGGGGAGATTACATCTATTTTTTTTCTTTGTGGTTGTAGACAATTATGATCATTTAGATCTCATTTGGCTTAAGTGGCACAAATCCAATTCCAAATGGGTTTGGCAAAAAGAGTTTAATAACAGCACCTTGGAGTATCTCCAAGAAAAGTGAAGGGCAGCGATGCTGCCTGATGGGTCACCATGGGCAGTTGTGCAGGCTGCATACTGCACAACCCCAGGGCCACTGTTGCAAGGCACTTCCTGGAGTTGTGCAGGGTTCAACTCGTCTAGCTCCTCTCAGTGTCCCTTGTCCAGGTTTCAGGGATAACCGGAAGCAGGGTCTCGAATGCTACCAGGATTCTCTCTGCATCTCTGAAATGGACTTCTCTCTGAGTACTGACTGAATCCCTCCCACCATGGGCTAGTTTCATACAGGTGGTGGAGGAAGAATTGTCAGTGAATGGTTCCTAAAACTTCCAACATCAAGGAGGCACTGACTTGTAAGGTTATTGGTCCCAACTTCAGAACTTTTACAAAAAGGCTCTGATGTCTGATTTGAGCTTAGTGTCCTTCATTCTACTTATCAAGGGGCAGGACGGCTGGACATGGGCATTACCTGTGCCCTAGCCTGAGTCAGATCCCCCCCTGGACCCAGCATGTCTGCTCAGTTGGAGGCAGGAAATGTCTGAGCAATCCCTTTGGGGGAATTTAAGGCTTAAAAGACGCTTACTCCTTGTAAGGAAAGTTATCACCAACCTAGATAGCATATTCAAAAGCAGAGACATTACTTTGCCAACAAAGGTCCGTCTAGTCAAGGCTATGGTTTTTCCTGTGGTCATGTATGGATGTGAGAGTTGGACTATGAAGAAAGCTGAGGGCCGAAGAACTGATGCTTTTGAACTGTGGTGTTGGAGAAGACTCTTGAGAGTCCCTTGGACTGCAAGGAGATCCAACCAGTCCATCCTAAAGGAGATCAGTCCTGGGTGTTCATTGGAAGGACTGATGCTGAAGCTGAAACTCCAATACTTTGGCCACCTCATGTGAAGAGTTGACTCATTGGAAAAGACTCTGATGCTGGGAGGGATTGGGGGCAGGAGGAGAAGGGGATGACAGAAGATAAGATGGTTGGATGGCATCACCGACTCGATGGAGATGAGTTTGGGTAAACTCTGGGAGTTGGTGATGGACAGGGAGGCCTGATGTGCTGCGATTCATGGGGTCGCAAAGAGTTGGACACGACTGAGCGACTGAACTGAAAGTTTTTAAGCCTGCTTTGTCTTTTTTTTTTTTTTTTTGGTAATCTCTAGAGCCTTTCGGGGTCGCTAAAGGTTGGACACGACTGAGTGACTTCACTTTCACTTTCACTTAAATGCATTGGAGAAGGAAATGGCAACCCACTCCGGTGTTCTTGCCTGGAGAATCCCAGGGACGGGGGAGCCTGGTGGGCTGCCACCTATGGGGTCGCACAGAGTTGGATACGGCTGAAGTGACTTAGCAGCAGCAGCAGCAGAGCCTTTCAGGAGCTCTAACTACCTAACAGCAGGTAGGACAACGTGGAAGTAAAACTGTCCCAACTCAAGAGTAGATGTGAATTAAACTTACCTCCTCTGGGACTTTCATTTGATATAGTCTTAAGAGTTTGGCAACATGGGAGCCTATGTTCATAGTCTGAATGTTTGGGGGGACATTAGGATCCTTGTGTGGTCACATGCAGACAGTTCTCAAGCTCTCTGTCTTGAAGGCAGAAAATACCAATTCTCTTCCCAAACCGACTGCCCACAGAGGCTTGGTAACTGCCTCCTTCAAAAGAGAGAAGAGACAATAACCTCCTAACTGTTCCTCTCCCTTCCACCTCCTCTCTAGCCTCCCACTTTCAATACTAGCTTGGAGGCTATGCCCACTTCTTGCCCTTTAATTTTATCCAAGATAGCACTCTCTCCATGTCCTTTTTGAACCCTCCGTTTTTCATCCCCGCTCTCATCAGTCACCATGGCTTAGGAGTTTGAACATGAAAGCCTGAAAAGGATTCCCTGGGTGTCATGAAATCAAGGGGTTACCATGAAAAGGGATGGGGTGGGGGGGGATGTGTGGAATGAAGAAAAAGGAATACAGCTGCCACGTGCCATAAATATTCTCGGACCATTTAATCCACATGGAACAAGGGGGTGTATGACTATTAATGACCAAAATAAATAGTAATCAATTATGATGATGGTAATTATGCTTTTGAAATTAGCCTGGGAAAGGATGACCGAGGCAATTTTTTATTCCAGCTCAGGAAAATGGGACGCCAGCTGGGGCTAATAAGAGCTTTCATTAAAGCACTGAGTTTCATCCAGCACTGCAAAGAAAGCCCTCTCTGTGCTGTGACCCGGCCCGGCCCTGACATGCCTTCTGCTTTTTAACAAGAACTGAAAGGTGGCGAGACAGACAGTTCTTGCCTTGGCACCAGGCGAAGGCGGCCTTTGAAAAGGCAGGGATTATTTTCAATGGCTCAGTGCTGGGGAGTTTCATTTCCTTTGCCCTCTGTCTCCATGAGCCTGGGTTCCAGCACCGGCGCGGAGGACCTGGAGCGGACTAGGTTGGTTGGCACCGGTGGATGACCCGGGGCAGAGGGTCTGGGCAGGGGAGGACGGGACAGGGCAGTTTGCGGTGACTGGCTGGCTAGGGAGACAGAGGGAAACAAATATGTGGTTTCAGTACAAGGGACGGTGTGTCCTTCCCCGCACTTCAGTCACTCCAGGAGCTGCTGTGGAGATAGATGGTCACTAATATTTACCTGCCAGCCCTTCCACCCCAAAAAGCATGTTTACCCAGGCCCAGGGCAGCCCTGCCCCACCAGCGCCACCACTCTTGCACTCCCAGCGCCCTTGGGAATTTCATGGAAGCCACTTGCTACCGGCTCCTGCCTCGGTTTCCCCTTTTGGCCTTTCTCCCTTTTGCTTGATTTCTTGCTGTATTTCTCTCTCTCTATGAAGAAACTAAAGGTCTCTCACTTAGCCAACTAGACCACCACTGAAGAGTTTAAGGGTTGGTGGGAATCAAATTTCCCAGCCTTTGAGTTCTGATACAGACTCACTGCTTCCTTGATGGCTCAGAGGTAAAGAACTGGACTGCCTGTGCAGGAGACCCAGGTTCCCTCCCTGGGTGAGGAAGATCCCCAGGAGAAGGAAATGGCAACAACGCAAGTATTCTTGCCTGGAAAATTCCATGGACAGAGGAGCTTGGTGGGCTATGGCCACCGGGGTCAAAAGTGTCGGACACGGCAGAGCACGCCCACACATGCACTCACAGACCCACTATCCAAACCTCTGATACAGTCTCATTACCTAAACTTAGTTCAGCGCCTCACCTTCATTCAGTGACTCAGCCTGGAGTGAATTTCCCTCCCCCACCCTCACCTGAGGGGGCGATGTCTGGCAGTGTCTGCATGTCTGGAGACAATTTTGGCTGTCACAGCTAAGGTAGGGAGCGCTAACTCCGCAACATCTAATGGGTATAAGCCAGGGATGCTGTTCAACATCCTATGGTGTATGCAACGTATCTCACCCAAAATGTCAGTAGTGCCAAAACTGAGAAACCATGCTTGATTAACAGCTAAGTAAGCATCTGATAACCACCACCATCACCCTGCCCTCCAAGGCTGGCATCCTGGAAAGGCTGTGTGGAAATCTGAAGGCACCAGCCAGAGGCCCAGCTGCATGCATGCCTAGTAAGTCATCAGTGACCCTGGTCTCCTGGCAACTGCTCCAGCCAATCATATTAGCTGATCCAGGGAAACTAAGGTCACAGAGGAGGTTACAGAAGCTTCCTTCCTAGCCCTTCTGCCAAAGGCAGGGCGTTCCTTCTGTGTGAGCAGAGAAGGGACTTAGGGAGAGGAGAAAAGAGGGTCCCTCCATACACCAATTCAGGTTGTCTGGTAAAGCTCCAGAGTCTGATGAATCCAAGAAGTGCTCCAGAGAGGTGAGCGTATGGCCAAGAGTTAGAAACAATCACTGAAACAATCATCATTGACTCATGACCCTAATCTCAGTGTTCACTTGGCTGCTGCTAAGTCCTTCAGTCGTGTCCGAGTCTGTGTGACCCCATAGATGGCAGCCCACCAGGCTCCCCGTCCCTGGGATTCTCCAGGCAAGAACGCTGGAGTGGTTGCATATAAAACCTTGGGCCAGGTGCTCTGCATACCCTATTTGATTCCATCCATGCAATAGGATGCAGGATTTCCATTTCAAGTTTACAGATGAGGAAACTGAGGTCTGGGAGGATACAGCATGTCTTGTCCAAGGCCACAGATCAAGTCAGTGAATAAGCTGGGGTTGGAACCCAGCCTGATCTAAAATAATCTGAAGCCTCTTTATTTCTGTACCTAAAGAAGACTGGAGACTTGGAAGGGGCTGAGCCACACTGGCTGGAGAGTTGGGCAAGGGTGGCCTCTAATGGACCCTAGGCATTTTGGTCTGGAAAGATCTGGGCTAAGAGCAGAAATCCAAGATCAATAATGTTATGAGGGTTGTGGTGAGAGTAAATATGAGCTCTATCACCAAATCCCCACACCAAGAATTTAAGTTGTGTCCCTGAATCTTTGACCAGGTCCAACAGAGGGATCTTGCAAAACTCATCGACTCAAAATCAAATAATTTTACTGTTAAAAAGCAGAGTGTATTTAGACTTCACATCAGCTCTAAAACTTGGGTAGTGGGAGCAGAGGCGATCTTTTTTTTTTTTTTTGCTTAACTGTATTTTAAATTTAATTTTTATTTTATATTGGGGCATAGTGACTTACAACGTTGGGTTAGTTTCAGGTGTACAGCAAAGTGTTTCTGTTATACATGTATGAGACTATCATTGATTGAGTACCAAATATATGCCAGGTTTTCTGCTAGACCTACACAAAGATGATTTCGTTCCCCCCTCCCCAGAATCCCATGAGATGCTCTGAATCCCAGCTCTAGGGACCAGGAAACTGCCAGGGTCAGAACCAGTGGCTCAGAGCCCTGGCACACACTTATGCATAATGCCCTGGAGCTGGGCAAGATCAGTCATTATTAAGGGGTCCTGGCAATAATGGGGGCACAGCTCCACTGAGGCTACGTCAGAGAAATCCTCAAGTGATCCCACAATAAAGCTCTCTGACCCTGAGTGCTACTAGAGACAAAATCTTGAGATACACACCCAGTGAACCTGATCAGTAAAGCAGATATTGGCTTCTACAAAGCCCACACAAACCAAGATGACTCTGTTCTCCATCTGGTGTCCTCAGAAAAAGGGCCTACTCTTTTTTTTTTTTTTCCTTCACTGACCCATTGAGGGGCAGGAAATTCTTCCATATAGACACCCTCAGGCTGCTGCTTAAGCCTATTTCCTCCTCTCTGGTCCAGAGTGATGAAGAACAGCTGGTAGCCACTGTCTCTAAGAATCTTTCATAAACCTGAAGACCCATTATATAATCAGCCTTCTCCAAGTGAAATAATCCCCATTCTTTTCTAAGTTTCTCCGAGCTTATTTGTTCTCCAAGTTTCCTTTGCAAATGATTTGATCCCTTTGGAAGTTCTCTCTGCTCCTCTTGAGACACAGAGACCATAATCAGGCTGAGGTGGAGTCCATCATTTTGCAAAACAAGTGTCCTCTCACAAGTGTTCTAGGAGGGTGACTTCCCAGTAAGATCAGCAGGGAAGAAACAGAGGTGTGGTGCAAAGCTCAAAGACACCTTGTTCAAATCCTTGCTTCTCCTTGAAGAAGCTGTGTGACCTCAGGTAGACCAGCTGGACTTGCAGGATCTCAATTTCTTCATCTCAAAACAAAAGAGATGACTTTCCCGTAAGGCTCCAGTAAGATAATGTAAGGGAAATACTTGGCACCAGTAGGAATGCCCTTCCCAGGAGCTATTGTGACTTTACGGTTATGCCCATCCCTCCCCACCACAAAATGTAGTCACTTACTTATTTGCTATTCCTCTGAATCAAACAAAGACAGCAAAGCCCAAACAGGCAGCTCCTCACTGGCCCTGACTGCCTCCTGAAGACGTGAGCTCGCTGTCCTGCATGTGATTGAACCAGACTGCTCATGCCTCCTGTGGGGTGTAGGGGAGGAGGGCTGTCAGGGAAGGGGCTTCTCCTTCGGGTGGGAATGGGCTTGATGACCTCTCAAAATCCCCTTCAACCCAAGATTTTGTTTAGAACCCAGGAAACCCAGGCTCTCACCACTCATCCATTTTCCACAAAGAATCCAACCAGATTTCCCAAGGGGGTAATGCAAGAGGGAGGGTACCCTGAACCCTCACAACACACTTCCTCCAGTCCTCATGAGACATGTCTGCCCCTCAAGGGCCTATCTTTCCTGCTGCCCCTGATAACGGTCCTCTTCTAAACTCTCCTCCAAAGGCTCTGTCTCCTTCCATTGGGTCCAGAAACGCAGCTCTGCTCTCAAACATGTCTGCCCCAGCCAGATCAGTTAACAGGACCCACCCTCCTTAGCAGGCAGTTTAAAGATCATCTACTTTTCCTGGACCATGGCCTCTGGAGTCTTACTCCACAACCAAAGAGGCTTATCAGAGAATTCCTTTCCTTGACATACACAATTTTTTCCAAGAGGAATTTCTCTACTATAGTTGTCTCCATCTTCTTGTATACAATTTAATGATTTCTGTCTCCTCTTCAAAGGAGCTTATATTACCTCCTTATAAAACAAATTATGCCAACAAATATTTATATATGTATATTTTTAAACTCCCCTTGCACTTTTGACCTGTTGACTTTATGGTGTTTTTGTGTGCTACAGCAGCAGTCCCCAACTGTTTTGGCACCAGGGACGGGTTTCACGGAAGACGATTTTTTCAGGGACTTGGGGAATGTGGGATGGTTTCAGGATGATTCAAGTGCATTACATCGATTGTGCATTTTATTTCTGTTTTGTGGCAATCTCAGAATATTCCACCTTGACTTTAGGGTTAGGGTTCGCGCTCTTATGAGAATCTAATGCTGCTGCTGATTTAACAGGAGGTGTAACCCAGACGGTAATGCAAGCAATGGGGAGCGGCTGTAAATAGAGATGAAGCTTTACTTGCTCACCCTCCACTTACCTCCTATTATGACCAATAGTGATCCATGGCCCCGGGGCTTGGGGACCTCTGTCATAGGACATCCAATAGAGCCAGGCTGCAGCATCACAACTTGCCTATGGGGGCTCCAGCCGACACACTTTTCAGCATTAACTACATCTTGAGATTGAGGGTTCAGGTTATGTGAAATGAGCTAGCTGCCTACTTCTCCACTTTGAGAAACTCACAACTTACCATCCTTTTAGTGAAAGGGAGTAGCTGAACTGGACTCTTTCCAAGGCTCTGGCTGACAGTGGGCTTTCTCAGTTGATTTGCCATGTGGAATTCTCACAGAGCAATCCCCTCCCCACCACACAATTTTGCCTCCTTCAGCGATCCCTGCCAGGTTGTAGTCAGCAAGTGTTCCTGGCATCTCTTAGGTCATATGTCAGGGAAACCTTCAAGGGCAGTGAGACCCCACGATGCAATGATTCTGCTATTAAATCAAAGGCGTGGCCCTCTGTTGAAAGGAGCTGGTCTCCTGCCTCTGAATGCAATGTGACGCCTTCTCAGCCAGGAGATGACAGCCTCAGCTGGACACTGTCTACCAATGTTGTCCAGGTAGACAAACTCCTGGTTCCTTATAAATCCTCTCTCACAGTTATGAATTTTTAACAGCAATTGCAAAGCAACTTGGGGGCAAATCAAAGGAACCCCATTGAACAGCATTTGAAAAATTCTAGGCCAACATACTGCCTTCATCCAGGATAGGGACTTAGACGAATGTGGACTGCACTAGGAGCAAATTCTTCCCCAACAGCTGGGTGGGGATGTGGGGCTGTAATGAGTTAGAGCACTTTTTAATGCACTTTGGTCAATGGCCTGCCTCTAAAAGATGCAATACAGGCCTTTGCTTGCTTTGGTGGAAAATGACACAATTGATCCAGTAAAATGCCTCTTCTGCCCACTTCATTTCTGCATATGCCTCCCTTTCCCTATGTGCACTGGCCTCTGTGCTTCCCATTCCTACCAAAGTTGCCAACCAACCAAAAAAGCTAATTTGTCAGACAGCAAGTAACATCAGATTCTCTTTGGGAAAAGTGCTGTTTCCGGGTTCTGCCTCAGTATGCTGGTTTTTGTATGAACACATGGTTGAATGAGGAAGAAAAATCTGTTCTTGAGCAGAGCTCTAAAGGCACATGCTCAGTTTTTAAATTGTGCCCTCACTCACTCAACTAAGCCTGTGTTGCCCAAGCCTAGTGCTGTGAGATGAGGATTCAGAGATGAGGAGCATTCAGTCACAGTTTTTCAGTCAGCAACTGCTGGGTAAAAAACTACCCCAATATTTAGCACATTGAAACAGCCATTTGATTATGCTCCTGTATTCCTTGGTCAGGGATTCAGTGAGAGCATCATCATGGCATCTAGCTCCATCACTTCATGGCAAATAGATGGGGAAAAAGTGGACACAGTGACAGACTTTGTTTTCTTGGGCTCCAAAATCACTGTAGACAGTGATGGCAGTCATGAAATTAATAGACTCTTGCTCCTTGGAAGAAAAACTATGACAGCATATTAAAAAGCAGAGACATCACTTTGCCAACAAAAATCTGTATAGTCAAAGCTATGGTTTTTCCAGTAGTCATGTATGAATGTGAGAGTTGGACCATAAAGAAGGCTGAGCATCGAAGAATTGATGCTTTTGAACTGTGGTGTTGGAGAAGACTCTTGAGAGTCCCTTGGACTGCAAGGAGATCCAACCAGCCAATCCTAACGGAAATCAACCCTAAATATTAATTGGAATGACTGATGCTGAAGCTGAAAGTCCAATACTTTGGCCACATGATGTGAAGAGCTGACTCATTGAAAAAGACCCTGATGCTGAGAAAGACTGAGGGCAGGAGGAGAAGGGGGCACTAGAGGATGAGATGGTTGAATAGCATCATTGAGTCAATGGACATGAGTTTGAGAAAACTCCAGGAGATAGTGAGGGACAGGGAAACCTGTCGTACTGCAGTCCACGGGGTCACAGAGTTGGACACAACTAAGCAACTGAACAACAACACTTCAGGGTTAGCTCTTTGATGCCTGGGACCTCAGCTGGGAAGGTACAAGGCCCAGAGGTGGCCTGCAGCTGGGGAATAAAATTGCCAAAATGTCTGGACTGGAACAACTTGAAGACTAAGCCTGCAGACCAGAATGCCTTCATGGAGCCACTCCATGGGGCTCGGCTTTCTCATACACAGCAGCTTCAGAGTGGTCATACCCTTGACATAGTAACATAGGGTCAAAGCACAAGCATCCCAGGGAACAAGGAAGAACAGGACCCTTTAGGATGTAGCCTCAGAAGCTACATAGGATTCTTTGCCCTATTCTGCTGATCAGAGCCACCACAATCCCTCACATACATAAGGGGAGGAGACACAGAGACTACCTCTGCTGTAGGAGGAGTGTCCAGTCACATTGCAGAAGAGTGTGGAGGATGGAATACTGTTACAGCCCTTGGGGAAATTAGAGATGCTACTCACTATTCATGGCAGACACAGTGTCTCTAGATGTCCCATCCTCAGGGACATGAGTCACCATCATACACTCACTCACTCACCTGTAACCCAGAAGGCAGCTTCATCAATTCCTGACGTAATAGCAGAAGTACCTCGTACCTAACGTTCCAGGGCTCAGAAAGCCTCAGCCTCTCCAGCATTTCTGCAGTCCCCTCTTCTCTTTTGCAGAGCGGGAGCTGGGCTACATCCACGCATGTGTGGAACTCATCTATTGTGTTGGGGGGAGCAGGGAGAAGGGACTGACCAACTCAGATGGGAAAGGTCTGTTCTCTGTAGTCCTTCCCAGCCCCCACCCCCATACACACACCACGCAGATTCCACCCCTTTCGCCCCCCACTTTCCCTCCTGGTCCACAGCCCCGGCCTCTGTGGCTCCTCTTCCCAGCCACCAACCCCAGGCCCAAGGATCCACACTGCCCCATTTGCAGAGCTAGTTTAGCACTCTGCTGCAGCCCCCAGAAGCTCTGCTACTCGCTGAGCAGAACGAAGGCCTTCCCAACCCTTGCAGCCCACCTAGTTAAGAATACTTACTCATCACTCATCCATCAAGTGGTGGCTGGGCAGCCACTGTGCGCCAGGCCCTGGGTGGTACAGAGGCCCTCTGAATTATGTGACAGCTTCTTTCACATCGTTGTTAGGCAAAATGCCCAGAAAAGTTATCATCAGTGTTCTATCTGTTGTTATGGGTTACCACCTTTGCCTTCACAGACCCCTCTCACCTCTGCAAGACATTTCGCCACATACTGTGAGCTCTTCGCTCTCAACTTCAATTGTCTGTAACCCATCCTTATAATTTCAGCCTTAAATGTGTGCCACCTGTGTTTCATTGGCTTTGTATGTCTTTCAAGTGATTTACTCTCTTTACTTACCACTGAAAAAGTTTTATATCACTACCATAAATAGAAAACTATAATCCCTTGCCATACATAGAAGGCAACCCTCAAATTAAATTCGATTTTAAAACTACACTACAAAACTTCAGCTATATATAGAAACCTGCGTCCGTGCCCTCTGTTAAAAAGAGAGCATAGGATGTATTGAACAGGTGTGAAGAGACAGTCTGTTCCCACTCTGAGACTTATTCCTTGGTGCGATTCAAAGAGTTAAAAAGGGAAGCGTGTTCTCACTGAGGGACGGAACACGATTTCATGCCATCGCTGCAGACCATCTCCTGTCATCTCAGGTACCACAAGGATTTCCACCTAAGTCAGTCAGGATAGGAATGTTCTGTGGGAGTAACAACTAATATTCAAACTTTAAAATATAAAGGTTATTTCTTGCCCTTGTCCGCTGTAGGCGGGCAGGGTCCCCACTCCTGGTGGTTCCGGCTTCCAGGCTGATGCGGCAGCTGCAATGCTGACCACTGAGGGTCACGTGACAGAAGGAAAGAGCGTAGCAGGGATCGTTAACACTGTCTTCCACCCAGCAGAGGACACTCACCACCTGCGCTCACTTTCCAGTGGCCAACTGAAGTCACATGGCCAGCCTTGACTTCATCTGGGCAGAAAATATAAGCCCACCATGTGCTGGAGGGAAAGGGGGCTGGAATATTTGTGGACGGCCATCAGGATCTGCATCCCATGCACGCGCTGAGAACATTGCCCCGAACAGTTGTGCCCCAGACTATCCGGGCATGATTTTCTCTACCAGCCCATGACACTCAGGCAAACCAGGTCATTCCCCGTTACTCGACAGTCACCACACTCTGGATTCGCTTTCCCCTCCCTCTGTTCAAGGCTCCCACTGACTGGAACACTCTCTCCCTCACCCTTCAAGAGTCTTATCTGTTCCTGAGGCTTTGTATGCCCCCCAAAACGAAAGCCATAACTGTTCTGCTAGGGTAGCATTATAGATGTTCAGAGCTAGAAAGGATGGACTTCTTCATCTATCAGATCAGATCAGATCAGATCAGTCGCTCAGTCATGTCCGACTCTTTGTGACCCCATGAATCACAGCACGCCAGGCCTCCCTGTCCATCACCACCTCCCAGAGTTCACCCAGATTCACGTCCATCGAGTCAGTGATGCCATCCAGCCATCTCATCCTCTGTCGTCCCCTTCTCCTCCTGCCCCCAATCCCCCCAGCATCAGAGTCTTTTCCAATGAGTCAACTCTTCGCATGAGGTGGCCAAAGTACTGGAGTTTCAGCTTTAGCATCATTCCTTCCAAAGAAATGCCAGGGCTGATCTCCTTCAGAATGGACTGGTTGGATCTCCTTGCAGTCCAAGGGACTCTCAAGAGTCTTCTCCAACACCACAGTTCAAAAGCATCAAGTCTTCGGCGCTCAGCCTTCTTCACAGTCCAACTCTCACATCCATACATGACCACAGGAAAAACCATAGCCTTCATCTATAGCAGTTTCTAAACCCTAACGCTGTCGGCATCTGGGCAGGATAATGCTCTCCTGGGGGGACGGGCTTGCACACTGTAGGATGTTAGCATCCTTGAGCTTTGTCTATATGTCGACCGCAACTTCTCTCTCCAAACATGACAACAAAACAATGCCTCAAGACATCAACTGTCTCTTGGGAGGGAGGGCAGAATGTCCCCCAGTTAACAACCACTGAATTAAAACTGTACCCAAGGTGACACCGTGAGTTAATGGCCGAAGGGGATCAGCAGAGTCCATGTCTCACCCTCCATTTCCCCTTCCAGTGTTCCTGGCCTTGGTGCACAGGGATGAGGCTGGAAGTAACAACGAGAAAAATGAGTTGGGCTCATATTCCTTTGACACATTTGATGTGCCCGATTGAACTGTTTCATAAAGAAATACACTGTCACTCATTTAAAACACACACACATTGTTTCTCAGCCTTTCGGCTAAGATCAAGTGTAAAACACACACACACACACACACACACACACACGTAGATATCTGAGTCTGTCTTATATCCTTCAACTTTTGATTCTGCTGAGAGAGCAAAAGTATATCATTTTCCTTCATTTCTACTATGTGAAGAAGAGTAGTGTTCCTCCAATGAGCACATCAGTTCATGGCAAATAGATGGGGAAATAATGGAAACAGTGACAGGCTTTATTTTGGGGGGGGGGGCTCCAAAATCACTGCAGATCATGACTGCAGCCATGAAATTAAAAGACACTTGCTCCTTGGAAGAAAAGTTATGACTGACCTAGACAGCGTATTAAAAAGCAGAGACATTACTTTGCCAACAAAGGTCCGTCTAGTCAAGGCTATGGTTTTTTCAGTAGTCATGTATGGATGTGAGAGTTGGACTGTGAAGAAAGCTAAGCGCCAAAGAAGTGATGCTTCTGAACTGTGGTGTTGGAGAAGACTCTTGAGAGTCCCTTGGACTGCAAGGAGATCCAACCAGTCCATCCTAAAGGAGATCAGTTCTGGGTGTTCTTTGGAAGGACTGATGCTGAAGCTGAAACTCCAATCCTTTGGCCGCCTGATGCAAAGAACTGACTCATTGGAAAAGACTCTGATGCTGGGAAAGATTGAGGGCAGGAGGAGAAGGGATGACAGAGGATGAGATGGTTGGATGGTATCACTGACTCAATGGACATGAGTTTGAGCAAGCTCTAGGAGCTAGTGATGGACAGGGAAGCCTGGCATGCTGCAGTCCATGGGGTCACAAAGAATTGGACACGACTGAGCAACTGGACTGAACTGAATGACAAGATAACAACTGGTGATGTTAAGAAACAGGCCCTAGGGAGGGCCGGAGACCATGACACTGGGGGACAGATGTCCATCTAAGAGGCCAAGTGTAGTAGCCAAGTTGTTAGAATTTTCAAACAGTTGACATCCAGATTTTAAGGAGAGATCTCTTGATTTTTAGAGGCTGGAAACTAATTTAATTTTTTGAAATGCACAAGCCCAAACTCTAGGTCACACAAAATACCAAGCTTGGCCCTGGGGCCATGTAGCTCTGCCTTCTCTCCATTATACAAGTGACCACATCATTTGCCCATGAAGATATGTCATAGCTGCAGCTCACACCCTGCCCTGAACATCAGTCATCGTAGGAGTCCTGGACCCCACCTCAACCTGCTGAGAGGAAACCCCCCAGGGTGGGCCTATGAGATGTGTTGTTGCAAAGCTCTGAGATGATGCTGAGGTGACAGGTCCCCTGATAGAGCTGGAAAGCACTGTTTTAACTCTCCATCTCCTCTTCCCAGACTGCAAACTCCTCAGGGCACAGTGAGCCCGCATTGTATCCATTCATGTTTTCCCAGCACCAGCCCAGAGCGAGCACAAACTAGGTGCTCTTTAACTATCGACTCAAACTGAGGCACCAAAAAGGCTGAAGCAGTAGTTGCTTCCAGGCTTTTCTCTTAGATTCTCATTTTTTAAAAAATATCTGTGATATTTGATTGTAACATTCTTTTATTGGCTTCAAGGTTCCTTGGAAGAAAGATGGTCATAGAGGGCAGAGGAGGTGGTGGTGGGTCAATCATGTTATTGCCACTTTATTTTATTTTAAAAAATTATTAAAATTGTATTGATTTACTTTTGGCTGTGTTGGGTCTTGGTTGCAGGGCGAGGGCTTTCTCTAGTTGTGGACTGCAGGGATTGCCCTCTAGTTGCAGTGCATAGGCTCCTCATTGCAGTGCTTCTCTTGCTTCCAAGCACAGGCTTTATGAGCCGGGACTTCAGTAGTTGGGGCGCACAGGCTTGGTTGCCCTGCAGCATGACCAGGTATCGAACCTATGTCCCCCGCATCAGCAGGCGGATCCTTAACCACTGGACCACAGGGAAGTCCTACCACTTTAAATAAAAGGAGAAATTGTGTGACGGGGCTTTAGTTCAACGAAGGCTGGAGGGACTCAGCTTTCATGAAGCCCTCCCCCTGCCAAGCCTTCCTCCAGTTCCCCAGAGGGCAAATATGTTGTGACTTCATCTTGCACGGGCCTCCCTGGGAAGAGGTGCTCCTTCATTATCATTAATTAAACCTATCAAATTTTAAATTCACCCTCACCTATTTTCAACAGTCCCACATCCGGGAAATCCTTTCCAACTGTGTTAGGACAAAGGCACAAAGATGTAGATGCCAGAAGCCTGCAGCTTTGTTTGGAGGAGTAAAGTTGTGGATGAAACCAAAGTGTCCATCAATGGGACGTGGAGGAAACTGTGGTCCATGGGATAACAGGGACCAGTCCGCAGGCTGCCCTGTTGGTCTGTGTCATGACAGCTGACTCATGTCCCCCACAGTCCTCTCCACCACTTCCTTTACCAACGCGTGCATCTCATTAGTTGGCCACTGTTTATTTTTGGTCTCAAGATCTAGATTATAATCTTCCCAGGAAGAGGCACCAGGCACGCTGTAAGAACAGATATGTAGGGACTTCCCGGGTGGTCCAGTGGTGGAGAATCTGCCTTCCAGTGCAGGGTACTTGGTTTGATCCCTGGTCAGGGAACTAAGATCCCACATGCCGAGGGGCAGCTAAAGCCACGTGCTGCAAATACTGAGCACACACACTCTGGGGCTCGCGGATTACAACTAGAGAGAAGTCTGCATGCCTCAACAAAGAGCCTAAGCACCAGACAAATAATTTTTAAAAGAATATATATGTAAGTACAGATATTGAAAAGCTGCTCACGATATAGTGCCAAGGGGCAGAGAAGTTCCCGAATGGCACAGAAGTCACAGGGCTCCATCAGTAAGCAGAGGGCACGTTGCTAAGGGCACAAAAGTGTGAAGGTGATGTCATGAAGGGGACAGGTGTGGTGCCAGGCAAGGGTAAGAGAACCAGCAGAGGTTGCGAAGTGCCCAAGAGGCAGGGCCAGCAGGAAGTCACATCCCTGTCTGGACCTCAAGGAACAGAGGAGGCCCAAAATTACTGAGCCCAGAGAGAGCTGGGCTTTCAAGAAAGGCCAACATAGCTGGTGGCCTCAGGGAGTCCAGCCACTTTGAGAACCACAGTGGGGCAGAGCAGGAGCAGGAGGGGAGGAGAAAAGAGTAAATACCCAGGCCTCCTTCTCATCCCGTCTTTCCATCTCCTGTCAGGGCCTTCCACTGGCCAACCCACCCCGAACCCATCCCACAGGAGCCAGGGCACTGCCCAGCAGCCTCCCAGACACAGAACAGGGCACAGAAAGATAGAGAGGAGAGGGCTGGGGGAGAGGGAGGCAAATGGCGTGTAGTCTGATCCTGCTGTGTAAATTACCTCTATCTTTTCATAGGCATAGAGACATGTGCGGACTCACAGCAAGCACAGTGGCTGCTCTGGGAAATCTGGGGGTGGAGGAGACACAAGAGGGGAAGGACAGTTTGACTCTATGTGCTTTTGTATTCTTGGCATCTTTCACAATGAACTGGTAGCTTTAGAATCAAGTGTCATCATCAGCTCTGCAGTGCTAGCCACCAGAAATGCCAGCAAGAGAAAACCATCCTTGTGGAAACAGGGCCGGTGCCTCTGAGATACTCCCAGAGACCCTGGTGGGGAAAACCAAGGGGTGAAGGGTGAAGGGCTGGAAAGCAGATGGGGCATCGGGAGTGGCCACCAGGACCCTGTGGTCATGCTGTGGGTGTGAGGGCAGGGCAGATAGCTCAGGACTCAGAGGGCCCTGCGGCAGGAAGTGAGGAGGAGGAGGAGACTCCTCCCTGCTTAGGGGATGGGGTGCTTCCCGGGGCTCGCTTCCAGCTCCCTCACTCAGCTGCGGACTTTGGGGCAACTTACATGACTTTTTTTTTTTAATTAAAGATTTTTTTTGACAAGGCCCATTTTTAAAGTCTTAACTGAATTTGTTACAATATTGTTTCAGTCTTATGTTTTGGCTTTGTTGGCAGCCAGGCATGTGGGATCCAATCTGCCTGACCAGGAATCGAGTCCACACCCTCTGCAGTGGAAGGCGAGGTCTTAACCACCGGACCACCAGGGAAGTCCCAAACATGACCTCATGGAGCCTCCGTTTCCTCATAAGGAAGAACGAGCTAATACCCGAGGAGGAACTGAGCTCCTCCCCCGCCACCCGCCCTGCAGGACTGCTGCAAGGATGAGATGAGATGTCTGTTCAGTACCTGCTACCTGGGAAACCCTCCAGCACTGGTATTATTACTGTCGTTGCTGTCAGCACAGGCCCAGCTCTGAGTGGATAGGGCCCATCTCTCATCTGGGATCCTGGGGCGAGCGAGGTGAAGACCCCAGGGTCCTTGCGTTGGCAGCGGCCAGCGTTGTGCATTCCGTGGTCATAGAGTGTCCCCCTCACCCAGCCAGCTGTCTGACAGCCTGTAAACAGATGGGCGGGTGGGGTGGCCGGTGAGACAGTGCAGATGGTACTGAGCAAACCCAGACGCACTTTTGGGAAAACAAGTCAGAGGCGATGGGGGCCCCATGGACATCTTTGCCTGTGACCGACAGCACACCCAGGGAGGCCTCTAAGGGAAATGGTGAAACGTACCAGACCTTGGCGAGCCTCGCCAAGGACGAGCTCCACCCTCCATTTCCGTGGCCCACTGCCACGGAGACGTTGCAGACAGCTGGAGGTCACCCTGGCAGGGCTCACAGCGGAGGCTATGTGGGTCCTCCAAGGTCTGGGAGCTCAAAGAGCACTGTCTTCCAGGCTCCCTCCCCTGGGGCCTTGCCCAGCTTCTGGCTCCTTCCCACCTCACTCACCTGTGTGCTCCTCCCTCCCCAGGGCCCGGGGACAGACCCACAGCCAGGAATACGTGCAGGTTTGAGCGCAGAGCCACCCGTGTGGCACCACAGGAAGGGTGGAGGATGGAGCAGATAGTCCAGGGAGACGTGGGGTGGCAAGCCAGATCCTGGTTTGGGCTGGAGGTGGGAAAGGGCCCACGTTCACAGCCACACGTCCTGCCACCTCCTCCAAGCTCCCTGCCTCCACTGGCTCTGACCTTGCTCTTTGAACCTGGTAAGCTCCACCAAGACTCTGCCTCTCTCCTTTACCCACTAACTTCATACCATCTGCCAAGAGCCCATGCAGATGTCACATCCTTCTCCTGCCTCAGCAGAGTGGAGAATCCCCTCATTGAGGCCCATGAGACACTTGGTACAGACCTGCTCTACAGCATTATCATATCCTTCTGCCATGTTTGAAACTACCCACACCCACAAACCAACTTTCTTCACCCTCCATTCTAAGGCTGACTCCAAAGTTGTAACTAAAGAAGGGGGCACTCAATTTTTGCTAAAATTGACAAGGTCATCTGAAGGAAACCTGGGTTTATACTAATACTATACCAAGAGTGACTCATATATGAATACCACTCATTGCTACTGCTAGTATAAACACTTCTATCTATGGGGCAAGCATCATGCTTCTTATGTTGCAAGCATTCTCCCTAATCCCAGGGATAATCTGATCAGGTAGCTATTATTATCCTCCTTAGGTTACAGGTGAGAAATCTACAGCCGGGAGAGGAAAGGTGACTTTCTCAGTGGTGTATCTCCTAAGTGGCTGAGCCAGCTCTCAAATCCCCATGTGGCTCCAAGAGATGACCTGCCCTCCCAAGCACCCTGCTCTCGAGCTTTCTAAGTAACCCGCGGTGACTCTCCTCTTCCCCATCACGCCCACATCTTAGCTGCTGAGTCTGCATAGTCAGTGTTCCCCAGCTTGTGGGATGTGGTGGTGTTTCTGTGGGGCTGCTGTCTCCCATCCACAAACCTTCCTTGGTGTTCCTGCTTCTGCTGCTCACTTCCATTGTCCTCAATGCTTACGACAACTTGCTGCCCCTGGGAAGTTCTTGATCTCCTTTTCTCCTGTGATCACCCACGCCTTCAGGGCAAACACGCCCAGCAGTGTCACAGCATCTCCTTGGAGCCTTCCTCTGCAGCAGCCAGGCCCGCAGGACTTCTGCTTCCCTTCCTGCTGCAGCCGGGAGGTGGGAATGATGAAAGCCAATGTGCCAGTGGGTCTGAAATACACCAAGCAGGAACTCTGCGGTCCAGTTTCTTAAGTCCAAGCACAATTCTGCCACTTGCTACCCTTGTGACCTTGGGCATGTATATTCTGCCTATGGGTCTTCTGTCCCTCCTCTGTTGGTCTGGGAGAAGACAGTGACTACTTTCTAGGGATGTTGTAATGGAAAAAGGAGATACTCCGTACAAAGAACTTAGCACAGGCCCTCTCATATAGTCAGTACCTTAAATGCTAATTTGCAACATTAGAAAAATGTTTATGTGCCAGGCAGTTTTCACAGTAGGTTGGAGGACAGAAAGCCTAGGCCCACCAATAGATCATTTTGACATGACGTGTCAGAGCTAGGATGGAGAGCCTTTGGGGTTGGCATCCACCCATCAAGGCTTTGGATGAGGCTATTCAGAGGAAAGAGCACCAACTGACTGTCAAGGATGGCACAGGCCCCTTCGCATTTGTTAGCCACTGTTTAAGGTTATTCTGAAATTGCTTCTCACATAGATTTACTCTGTCTCTCGCAACTTGAGGTCTTGAAGTCTTCTCATCTAGAAGGCGTTCACCTGTCCTGTACCTCTACTTTCTCACTGCATCCCACCCTGAGGTCTCACCTAGCATCACTCATAGCTGTGCTCACCTAAAGATCTGGTTTTTCCCTTGGAATTTAGGAGACAAAGAAAGAAGAAAAGAACAGATCACTGAGGAACACATATGATGCTGGCATCTCCCCTGCATTACCAGTTTTACTCCACACAGTGGTTCTTTGAGACTACCATGCTGTATCATTTCATTTTACAGATGGGAAGACTAAGGGTCAGAGCAGAAATGTACCCAAGTTGACATAAACAGAGATGACATGATTGGAATCTATTCTTGGGTTCACCTTAGTCCTAAGCATCCTCAAATGCCCAAACCATCATTTCATATTGTTATGAGATTCAAAAACAGGAAGAACCTCATGATACATCATAGAAGGAAATTCAGTTGGGCTCCAGTGGTTTTTGAAGTCATTTTTGTCTGAGTCCCCTGACATCTCTCTGGTGGCTCAGACAGTAAAGAATCTGCCTGCAATACACGAGACCAAGGTTCAGTCCCTCGGTCAGGAAGATCCCCTGGAGAAGGAAACGGCTACCCATTCCAGTATTCTTGCCTGGAGAATTCCATGGACAGAGGAGCCTGGTGGGCCACAGTCCATAAGGTTGTGAAGAGTTGGACACAACTGAGCAACTAACACTTTCCCTTCCTGACATCTCCCTGATTATCGCCAATGTCAATAATCAATCAATCCATCAACGGAATCCCTTTCCAATAGCTGAACGGCCATTAATTTGCTTTTCTAAGTCCCATACAAGAAGCTGAACTCTATTTGCCTCCCTTTATTTCTCTCCTGTCAATTCATTTCTGGCCTGGATGGAGTGCCTTGGTGCTGGAAACCATACCACACTTCTGGGCAGCGTTTCCACGTTGGCCTTCCCAAGGCCCTTCTCACCCACCACTTGCCAAACCAGGGACATGCACCCAAAAGGGGCAGAACTGACTGGTCAGACCCAAGTCAATATAACTCACAGCCCAAGACTTAATTTAGAACCCCCTGCCCTGCCACCATGTACCTTGGCACTTATGTTTGTGGCTATCTTTCTGGCATGACGGTTTCTGCCAAGGTTATTTTAATGCTGACTGACACCTCTGTCTATTCTGGGAGGACATCTCTGGAGAGTAGCAGCTCACGCTCGGGTCCCGAGACCTCTGGAATGTACTATTGCACTATCCATAGTACATTGGTTTTCTGGGTGGGAATTCCTATTGTGAACTCTACAGAGACCTCTAGAGAGACTTTTGCTCCTCTCCCATGTCAGAAGCAACTAAATGCTCCCAGGCTCTGCTGACTCACATTGCTAATCAAGCCACCTAAACAAACTATAAAAAGGAACCAAGTACTGATAAGTTTGACAACACGGATGAACCTTGCAACACTATGCCAAGTGGGAGAAGCCAAAAGCACACGGTCACATCCTGGACGACTCCATTTATGTGGAATATCCACAACAGGCAAACCCAGAGAGACATAGAGCAGACTGGTAATTACCGAGAGCAGGAGAGAAGCTCGGGCTTCCCTGGTAGCCCAGCGGTAAAGAATCTGCCTGTGATGCAGGAGCCGAAGAAAACGTGGGTTTGATCCCGGGGTCTAGAAGATCCCCATGGCAACCCACTCCAGTATTCTTGCCTGGAGAATCCCATGAAGAGAGGGTCACAAAGAGTCGGATACCAAGGAGCGACTTAGCACGCATGCACAGAGAGTAGGGGGTTAAGGAGTGACTGCTTAAAGGCTACAGGGTTTTCTTTGGGAGCAATGAAAATGTTTTTAAATTAGATAGAGGTGGTGGCTGCACAACACTGTGAATGTGCTAAAATGCCACTGAATTGTATTCTTCAAAAATGGTTAATTTTTTGATGAAACAAATTTCATCTCAATTTTAAAACAATACCCAAATCACTGCAGAAAGGATTTGACATGGCAGGCTGTTGCATACATGCCTCAGGATACAAAATGAATACAGTAAGAAATTAGAACCGAAGGAAGTGAGGGTAGGAAAGGAAAATGAATCCTGAGTGTGTTTGCCATGCAAACTACAAGCCTTCAGCTGCCACTGGACTGTAAGAGGTGGACACAATTTCAGCTTGAGCTTCCTGATGACTTATACAAAATAGAAGGCAAGAGTTCTTCCAAAATTTGCAGTCAGATATTCAGAAAATGCTCTACTGAGGGTTGGAAGAGTTTTCTCCCAGGATTCCAGAATGGGTCATTTGTAGGGTGTCAGAGCTGGGGTCCCACTAGTGGCGCGTTTCCTGCAGTGCTCCCCTGCCTGGCCACTCACACACCAAGGCTCAAACACGAGTCTTTTCCTAAAAGAAGCATGTTTGGCAAACCTCCCAGCCCACCCCTCCCAGATCCATAAGGGAAACAATTGCATTCAGAAAAGTGTGAGACCCACGGTGCTGTGCTTAGTTGCTCAGTCGTGTCTGACTCTTTGCGATCCCAGGGACTGTAGCCCGCCAGGCTCCTCTGTCCAAGGGGATTCTCCAGGCAAGAATACTAGAGTGGGTTGCCATGCCCTCCTCCAGGGGATCTCCCCAACCCAGGGATCAAACCCAGGTTTCCCACACTGAAGGTGGATTCTTTACTGTCTGAGCCACCAGGGAGATCCAGGGACCCCTACAGACAAACCACAAATGTTGTCTAGACAACATATCATACATCAGTCATTCCACCTAATATTTCATGAGCATCTGTGGCCCACTCTGCTTAGTCCCAGGGGCACAATGATCAGCAAAGCAAATGTTATGGCACTTGCTTCTACAATGGGAGATAGACTTTTTTAATCACATAAATATATAATCATGAGTAATGTTCAGTATGAAGAAAAAGCAGAAGAAAGGGTGTGAATGGGTGACAGTGTAGGGACTAGTCACGGCAGAATCTGGAGGAAGGCTTCTCTTAAGGTAGTGATGTTTGAGATGCGATCAGAAGGAAGAGGTAGACCAGCAGAGAGAAGAAAAGGCTTCCAGAGAGGAAAGAGCATGAGCAAAGGCCTGGGGGTGGGAGGGAGGAGCCTGAGGACAGCAGAAAGTGGCAGAGGGTCAATGTCACCAAAGCAGAGTGACAGAGAGAGTGGAGGAAAGAGGCAAAGAGATGCGCGAGAAGTCAGATCGTGGCAGATTGAGGAGGAATGTGTGGGTCCGGCTGCGCTGCTGCCCACTCTGGGGTGTGGGGGTCCTGGGAAGATGGCCACCAGGATGGGGAAGGAAGTTGGTTTCAAGGACTGAAGAGTTTCAGGATGCATCAGTCCCCAGGTTCAGGGAGGAGGATTCCAGAATGAATTGGGCTATTGTCCTGCTGGTAATAGTGGGTCGGAGGGCTCCTGCCTCTCGCCTAGGGAGCATGTTCCTGGCTTCATCTCTATGTATCATTGGTGCATATGCCCAAGGTGCTGCTGACTTTTTTCTTCAACAGTTACCTCCAGTTATCTGCAGACTCTTTCCTCACATCCCGAGAAGGCTGGAGAATGCTGTTGGCTTCCACAGCCACTACTTTTTGAGCTTTTATTACAGAGTAGACCCTTCAGATATCTCAAACACCATGGCAGACAGGCAGTACTGGCTACATATTCAAGATCAGAAATCTGAGACTGAGAGTTCAGAATGTTTGCCTATGGTTATTCAAGTAGGAAGCAGAAAACCTGGACTGGAGGTCAGGTCTTTCTGATCCCTCAAAGTGCTATCTTTTCAGCCTCAGTTCACTGGCAGTCTGTCTGGCAACCCCCGAGGTCACCCATGGTATGCCTTCAAAGGCTTTCAATCATAGGTCTCCTCTACGCCTCCAACCAGCTGGTAGATCTTACGAAAGGCACTGGGTTATGTTTCCCTCTTAAAACAAAAGAGTTGCTTGTTTTAGGGTTTCCAAAATGCATTCCTCAACATTTTAGTCCCTTAAGATTCTCCATGAGAAAAAGATCCATGGTCAAATGCACTGGAGAAACCTTGTATACTCAGCCTTCCTCTCGGTGATTCACGTGTGGTTAAGGCTCTGAGAAATCTCAGTCTGGCATTCTTCACACATATTTAACTGTGGTGTGAAATTCCTAAGGACATCCTGGAAATTGATGTTTCAAAGCAACACTTTAGGAAGCACCAGATTTGAACACCCAAATACTGGTTGCTGTCTTCCATGCAAATATTCTAGGCTCGAAAAACAAATATGAACTGTTAGGATAAATGGATCCTGCCCTCAAAGAAATCAGACTCTGGCAGGTAACATAAATATGTCCAGGGTGAATTGTAGTGTTCTGTGGAAAGTGCCTAGTCTGATGCCAAGGGACAGGCACTTGTTGGAGGAGCAAGGGCTGGGAAAGAAGTTAGAATGGCATACTGAGATGACCCAGCAGAAGGAGCAGTGCATTCTGTGTAAGTGGAAAGGCGTGGGGATATGCGGGTGGTCAGAAGGACTTGACAGAAGAGGTCATCAGCTGGGCCCTTGAAAGGCAAGCCATAATGGGGTGTGGAAGAGATGACAGGAAATTTAGAGCAAGGAAAGGGATCAACCAAGGCACGAAAAGTCTAGGAACTGGTGAGTAATTTGACAAAGCTGAATAGGAACTCAGCAGTGGGTGTGGGGGGAATGAGGTGGGGTTGGGCTGAGGCTCAGGGTGCTCTCTGAGAGAACACCCTCTGAAAGCCTATGGGTTTCTGACCCAGGCACCCTCTCCAGTTCTCTGGTCTGTCACACAGCTAGAATTCCTGATCTAGATTTTCTGACCATACTCAGCTTCTCTCCAAGGGTTTAGCCACAAGGATTCAGCCAAATTCTAACTATAAAGAGTGGGCCTCCCCAGTGGCTCAGACAGTAAAGAATCTGCCTCCAGTGCTGGAGACTCAGGTTTGATCCCTGGGTCTGAAAGATCCCCTGGAGAAGGGAATGGCTACACACTCCTGTATTCATGCTTGGAGAATCCTATGGAAAGAGGAGCAGCCTGGTGGGCTACAGCCCATGGGGTCAAAAAGGAGTCAAACATGACTGAGCAACTAATGCGTCCCACCACAGAAAGTGGTGACAGCACGGTCGGAGAGTAAAATACAACCCCAAATTTACCTCCCAGTTTTCCTTATCTGGGTTTCCAAAGGTTATCTGGAGCCCTGCTTATACTTTGGGCTTCCCTGGTGGCTCAGCTGGTAAAGAATCTGCCTGCAATGCAGGAAACCTGTGTTCAATCCCTGGGTTGGGAAGAACCCCTGGAGAAGGGAAAGGCTACCCACTCCAGTATTCTGGCCTGGAGAATTCCATGGAATCACAAAGAGTCAGACACAACTGAATTGGACTAGGTGGCAAGTAACAGAAAATTCAACTAAAGTGATTGAAAAATTCTCCCTCTGCAGGATGGGAAGGGCCAGGGTGGATGGAAATTCTGGTATCCAGGGGTTTCTCTACCACACAGTGTCCTCTTTCATATATCCACCCCAAAGCAATGCAGTCATCTGGTCGACCCAACTGCCATCATTCTACCAGGACAGTTAGTCTTTCTCACAAAATACAACTGGAGAGAGGAGATTTTGGCTACAATTCAGCAGCTCAGTGGTGTCAGAAACACCATGTCTATAATTCTCATCCCTTTTCCATCTTGTTTTTAAGACATCAGATAAGGCTCTATCCATCATGTCTGTTTTGAAAGTAGAAATAAGGGAGAAAGAAGTACACGTTTTTTGTACAGAGCTCCTGAAGCTCTTCCATGTGTAAATGTTTCATTGCCAAAAACATGTTACATGACTTCCCCTAGATACAAGGATGTCTGAGAAAGTGAGTGTTTCACTGGGAACTGAGTTCACTGGTGCTCTAAACAAAATCAGGTGCTGTCAGCAAGGAAGGGGGATGTGGATACTGTGACAGTCATAAACAAAGTCTGCCTTCCACAGGCAATATCATTCTGCTGCCCTCCTGGGCAGAATTCTTGGTGGGGCCCCATGACAGCACTCAGCTCCCATGAAATGACTGCTTCTTGGACATTTCTGTAAACCACTCATTCCCCTCATCAAGGTTAATGCAAAAAGAATTTTACTGTTTATATGATTCAAATGGACTCTGTGGGAATTTAAGGGTTTCTTTAAAAGACCTCAGGAAAAAGGCACAACTAATTATGTGCCTTAAGCATAACACACAGCAAACTTTGACCAGGGCATTTAGAGTACAGGACAGCCTGTGCTCTCAGGGATGTAACGCTCTGACTCTGTCAGCAGAAGCTGGACATCGGCAGCATCTTCAGAATCTTACATATCCCTTGGGGTGGGGTGGAGATGAGACTTCCTGCTTCACTTGAGAAGAGGTTAGAGATATTTCAAAGAAGGTTCAAAATAGATACACTGAGAATGAAGGACAGAAAGACTAGGGAAGTCTGCTGGGTGTCAAATTAGGTGTGTCTTTCTTTGATTTTTGTCTGTTTCCTAAAATACTTTCATCATGAAGGCTCATCTCCTAATCTTATTCTACCTTTCATCTGAAGTCTTTAGAGTAGGATAACACAGACTCTTCTCCATGGAATGCTAATTCAATACCAGATACAATACTAAACGCTTTATATGCCCCATCTTACTAGGCCTCACGACTGCCTTGGACAATAGGAGCTATCATCATCCTGCTCTGCAGAGGAGGAAACGGAGACTCAGAGCAGCAAGTTAACCTGCCCAGGGCTATCCGCATCAGAGGCCAGACTCCTAACCATCACTGCAGGCTATTGTTCAAGCCCAAGAAAACTAAAACAGCTCTTTAACTCAGAGCAGTGTTGAAGACCTGGGTAGTGACCTCTGCCTTGGGGCCACCAGCCCCCTGAGCCTAGCACTGGGCTCCCTGCCAACTCTGAGCTACAGTGTCCAATACCACGGTCTACTTACCTACTTTCTTAACTCTGGAGGTAGGCCCGGGGCAAAGGAACTAATACAAATGGGGCTGCAGCTTGAGCCAGGCCCTGAGGAACACTGATCTGAGTAGCATTTGATCCTCACCACAGGACTTCCCTGGTGGCTCAGACGGTAAAGCGTCTGTCTACAATGAGGGAGGCCTGGGTTCAATCCCTGGGTCGGGAAGATCCCCTGGAGAAGGAAATGACAATCCACTCCAGTACTATTGCTTGGAAAATCCCATGGACAGAGGAGCCTAGTAGGCTACAGTCCATGGGGTCGCAAAGAGTCGGACACGAGTGAGCGACTTCACTTTTTCACAGTTCAAAGAAAAACCTAGGAGACTGTCAATTGTAGTGATCTGCCCTGCAGTCTGGCAGATTTTAGTCTTGCCAGCTGTGTGACTTTGGGCAAGCCTCCTAACCTCTCTGAGTCCCATTTCCTCTTCTGTAAAATCGGGTCCATAATGGGAATCTTGTAAATACCAAGTTAAATAATCCATAGGAACAGCTTAGCACCATGCCTAGTGCAACAAAGTCCTTGATCAATAAGGATCAGCTACTATCTGATCAGCTACTCTATTAGCCCTCTTTTGAGGGTGAAGAGACCAAGGTGGCTTGCCCAGGTCCCACAACTGGAAAGCGACAGGTCTGGAATGGACCCCAAGTCTGAGCTGGCTGGACACGTGAACTGTGAAGCCCCTCCAATGGGCTGTAACCACGGGGCACCTCTATCAGGGCCGTAGCAACATCACAGGGAAGCAGCATGTGCTGCTGGGGGAGGATCTGCTCTCTCCTTTGAAGGCCAAACCCTCGAGGAATGGGGTGGGGCACAGCCAGACCCTGGGCAAAGGTGACTCTTAGCAGGTTCCCTTTTTGCTGTCAGCAGCAGGCATGTGGGAAGCCTGCATTCTGGGGCAGCGGGGGGAGCTGCAGAGGGGAAAGTGGTAAACTCGAATCCTCTCGAGATGGCACCGGTGCTCACTATGATATCTGCCGGAGGTGTCAGCACATCATAAAGCATTCCTGCTTGGCTTGGAGCAGCTGCTCCTAATTTTGTCCAAGGTTCAGAAAGAACAGACACGTGGGCCTGCCACTGACTATTCCTGTTCAAGGCTGTGGAATTCTGGCCTCCAAGGCCTCCATCGGAAAACATTCAGAGACATTCTCACAGGCCAGCTCAAACATGCTTCCAGGAGACTTCTCCCAAGTGCCCCTCCTTCTTCAAACAGGCCAAGGGTTTTTTCATTTTGTTTTGTTTTTTTGTTTTTTGTTTACCGCTTTGGGCACCAGAAAAGCACAGCGCACACTGCACATAAATGCAAACAGTAGACGCAAGGTGGCCAAATGGTTTGGCTGTGAAGTTGTCATTAAAAGAGATGAAACAGATGACCAGGGCACTGCCTTTGGAGGCGGCTGCCAGTGTCCACTGGGCAAAAGACAAGGGGGCCAGACATGGTCGGCGTGGCTCTTTGGTGCTCTTCACACTCCAGCAGAGGGCTTAGCCAGGCTTTGCAGTAAGTTCTGTAAATTCCCATTTGTGCGCACAAAGAGGAGAATTCTCTGCTGCTAGGGCTGCACACCGTCAGCGTGAGGTGCCCTCTTCCTGGAAATCAGATACCAGGAGTGCCAATCAGGGGCCCCAAGGGGCAGCCTGGACCCATCAAGGATGGGGGGAAAAAGCAACGGGCTATGGCAGGCAGAGCAGCATGTTTGGAAAAGAAGCGTGCCTTCTGTGTGCTCAGTCACGCCTGAGTCTCTGCCACCTCATGGACTGTGGCCCACCAGGCTCCTCTGTCCATGGGGTTCTCCAGGCAAGAATACTGGAGTGGGTTACCATTTCCTCCTCCAGGGAATCTTCCTGACCCAGGGATCGAACCGCATCTCTTGCATTGGCAGGCAGATTCTTTACCAGACCTAAGTCCAAATCCTGGTTTTCTCACTTATCTCCTTTGAGGCTTCCACCAAATTCTCTGCCCTCGTTTGGAGCACGTGATTTGCAACATCCTTTCTGCCATCTCCTAGGGTTGGGCAAATGAGGAGATGTGTGTGCAAGTTGTCATCTAGAAAGGACTCAGCATATAGAAGGTGCCAGGTTAGAGTTCAAAAATGCAAGTGCATTTGGTGTGGTTATAAGGGTGCTGTGAAGGCCCTCAGCATGTTTGTGAGTAAAGGCTGGCCCCACTGAAAGCACTGGGGAGAGTCCTCTGCGATTTTCTGAGTGAGTGGAGGAAGCCAGGATGCGTCAGAAAGCCAGCCTCAAGCTGATGACACCCTGCTGTTTAAAACCCTTCAAAAATCCCCACTGCCCTGGGAATAAGTGCCGTAACTTCAAAATATGGCTATGAATTGACACTCCCTCAGATCTGAGTTAGAACCTCTGAGATGAGACCCAACAATGTGTTTTTAACCAGCCCTCAGAGGAGGATTCTAATACATGGGTGACAATCACTTCTCTGGGTCCCAAGAGCCCCTTACGGCCAGTGGAACACACCTACGTGGACTTTTAAGCCTGTAGTAGCCCTCGTGGTGGCTTCATCAGCTGCAGGCTTCCCCTGAGAGGTTCTTCTTTCAAGCCAGACCTGCCAGGAAATTGTAGCTCAAATTGCTAGATCAACAGGAACTCCCACCAACTTCAGGCAAGGAAGGTGACATGACTGAAGCCTCATCACAGAGATAGAATGTTGTTACCATGAATAGGATGGATTTTAAAGGGATAGAGGCAGATCCATGGTGTGTGGGTACCCTGCGTAGCACTTGGAATGCTCTTAGCTACAAGTACTGGATTATCAAATGAAAAGTGGCTGAAACAATGCAGGCCTTACTACGTCACTTTACAAGAAGTCCAGAGGGAGGCGGGGCTGGTCACTGAGGTCTCAGGTCATCCCATCTGGTGGCAGGTCATCCTTCATGGTTGCAAAACAGCTATTGCAGACCCCACGTGAGGGCACCATTTGTCTATTAGACAACAGGGCAATTAGGCCTTAACTTAATCTTTCTATTAAGTAGAATGTTCCCTGAAGTCTTCTAGCAGACCCCCCCTTACATCTCCTTGCTCAGACTCAACAGGATGATCACTCCTGGGCCCATCACTGACAGAGGAGAATGGAACTGTGGCAATTGGCTCTGATGCCTCATGAACAAAATCCGGGCTTTTAATGAGGGGAGGGGATGGTAAGGGGAGAGAGTAAGGGTCAGGGATCCACTGACAACTATGAGAATGTGTCTTCAGAAAGGAATGAGCTCAAGGAGTTTCCTGGTGGTCCAGGGGCTGAGACTCCATGCTCCCAACGCAGGGGGCCTGGGTTCAATCCCTGGTCAGGGAACTAGATCCCATAGGCAGTGGCTAAAGATCCTGCATGCCACAACTAAGACCCGGCACAGCCAAATAAATAAATAAATTTTCAAAGTTAAAAAAGAGAGGCATGAGCTCAGAGGATGAAATGCAGAGTGTCAGATGCCAGTAGGCAAGGCTGGCATCCATGTAGACCATGGATGGTCCTGCACAGAGCGGGGGAGAATCCGAGGGGAAGGTGTTAAGGTAGAAGCTAAATTAAAAATAAACTCTGTAGAGAAATGTTTAGAGCAGAGGGAGAAGAGCAGGAGGAGCAGATTTGGGTTTGAGAAATTTTATTTTATAGGAGCCATTACACAGCAGAGAAAGACAGCATAAGTCTGTGGACACCAAGGCCATACGTGGGTGGGGGTCCCTTCCCCACCCGAAATCTTTTGGGGATCTGAGGTAGGGTTGAGGGCATACTAGAGGTGGTCTAGGCTTGGGGGAGCCCTCAAATGTCCAGCTGGGCATATGTCAACTTGCAGTGACCCCACATTGAGGGTCCTTGGGTCCTAATCTAATACTTTATCTTTTTGAGCCAAAGGAAACTCGCAGACTGGGAGCATCATGGGGGCATGGAGGGATAATCAAGTTTCTAAGCTTGCCAAGAACTTCCTTTCCAGAGTGCTATTCTGTGTCGATGGGTCTGTGTCTATTTCCTGTAAAGAGGCAGGGGGACCTTCCCCTCCAGCTCCTAGGCCATGTACAGGTCAAGGGAGATCTGCCAGGCAAGCAGGGAGCACCCAGGGCCTAGGCAGAGGGAGGTGACAGGGAGTGGGCTAGGAGGAGCCAGGCCCTGCAGACACCCCCAACCCCATCCCCCTTCACCCCAGCTCCATCCAAGAGGAAACGGAGCCCAGGGATGCCGTGGAGGGGAGCAAAGGGCTTCGAGGGACCTTGAGGAGAGGAGAAAAGATGAAGACAGCCCACAAGGGGCAAGGTGCTCCTGTGCAGTGACGCAAGGGGGGTGCTCCGGGAAAAGCCTGCATCCCTGACCTGGGAGCCCAGGAGCCCGGTCAATGGAGTGCAGGTGCCCTGGGGACCGAGTCCGCAAGGCTACACCATGCAGGGACTTCGTGGTAAGAGGCCTGAGGGAAGACTGGTCCCTAAGGCAGGCCCCTAAGGCGTCTGCCGGGCCCCCTTGAACTGCAGTGCCGTCTCGTCGGACCCTTTCTCCCCAAGTCCCGCGCCTGGAGCATTTATTGTCAGGGGGTCTGTGTCAGCACCGCCACCTGCTGCACTGCCCAGGCCCTGGAACAGCCCAGGGTCAACAGCTGCCCGCCGCCTCCCCCAGCCCTTGCGGTGTCCCCTCCCTGCAGCAGCCCCGCTGCGCAGCTCTCCCAGCCTCAAGAACGGCCAGCCTCGCCCCTCTCCTGTCCCACAGCCTGGCCTTCCCCAGGGGGCGTATGGCGCTCCGTGTATCCCGTCATCGCCACTGACAGAGGAGCCTTGACCCCAGAGCAGGCAGCCTCCCCACCAAGAAACCACAAGTCTCTTCTCAAAGGGTCAGCTCTGCAGTGCGGCTTGCTTCCTCCACATCTCACCACCCCATCTGACACTCAGAACAGAGGGAGTCACCCATCTTGCTCCCAGTGTCATGTCCATATGGATCATGCCTCTGCTCCTGTTCACACTTTATGCCAGACAAACTCTTTCTTTCCCTCTTCATCAATTTCTCTTCAAACTTTACAAAAGCAACATGTGTCGACACTATGATGTCAAAAGAAAAACATCACCTCTTCCCACCCTCTTTTCATCTGCCCCTGCTTCCCTGGTGGCTCGGATGGTAAAGAATCGGCTTGCAATGCAGGAGACCTGAGTTTGATCCCTGGATTGAAAAGATCCCCGGAGAAGGGAATGGCACCCCTCTCCATTTTTCTTGCCTGGAGAATCCCATGGACAGAGGAGCCTGGCGGGCTATAGTCCATGGGGTCGCAAAGAGTCCATGGGACATGACTGAGGGACTAACACTTTCACTTCTTTCCCTCTTCTTAAAGGAGGAAGAGGATAACCTTCCACCTCTCCTGCTCACAAATACGTGCATAGGCAGCTTTTTGGCTTGGGGCTATCAACACACACATCCACAGCTCGCCTTTCTCTCTTGACGAGGCATCATAGCTTTCCTCATCCATAGACAAAATCAAACACATTTTGGTATGTAGTTGCAGAATAGTTCCATGGATTTAATGCATCACAATTCATTTGCTCAGCTTTCCCCCCAGGTAGCTACTCAGGTGATCTCCAGCTCCTTGTCAGCATTGGCAAATCCACGATAAACAGTCCCATCCTTCCTGGGGGCCAACTCTGGGCTCAGGGCTCTGGTCACAGATGCATCCTCCTCCTCCCTGGCCTTTTTCTTCCCTCCCTTTCTTTGTGGCTTCGCCCATTCTCTCCATTTCTTGTCTGTAATTTCCATCATTGTACTGAATAACCAGGTCCAGAGAAATGGGACAGAAGCTAAATGGGAAATAAACGGTAATTTGTTTTCAGATGAGAGAAAGCTAGCATGTTTGCATACTGCTGAGGATTTCTACCGCTTCTATTTACAGTTCTTTAGCTGGTTGACTCCACTACTCTGAAATATATGCTTAATTCCTCCCCCTTACTTTATTAACTATAAATAATACCTGTTGCCTCTAATACAAAGGATAAACATATGGTTCAATTCTGCTATCACTTTGCTATCCTTCTCTGCCTTCCAAAGTTGCTTATGTATGTGTGTGTTTTATTCACTGATTACCTCTGCAACTTTAAATAACTGAAGCCTCTATTTCTTCTTCTGTCACTGCCATATGTATCCCAACCTTGTGAGTTGAGGTCATCAACACTCTTCCCTTTCCCCAATCTTTTCTTTCCTCTGGCCCATTCCAACTTTGATAAGTAATAACTATTTATAGACTTTTGGACTCTGTGGGAGAAGGCGAGGGTGGGATGATTTGAGACAATAGCATTGAAACATGTATATTACCATATGTGAAATGGATCGCCAGTCCAGGTTTGATGCATGAGACAGGGTGCTCAAGGCCAGTGCACTGGGATGACCCTGAGGGATGGGATGGGGAGGGAGGTGGGAGGAGGGTTCAGGATGGGGAACACATGTACACTCATGGCTGATTCATGGCAATGTATGGCCAAAAAAACACTACAATATTGTAAAGTAATTAGCCTCCAAATAAAATTAATAAATTAGTTTTTTAAGTAAAAACTGTTTATAGATTGAATCAAATTGGTTTAAAATATAGCATTGACATGTCTATACTGGTACTAAGCGGTATGTTAAAATTAAATTATCTTCTCTAGAAGTCATTTAGCCATTTATATGTGTATTTATTCATTCAGCAATTATTTACCGAGTACATGCTACCTTCCAGGCACTGTTTGAGCCACTAGAGATAGCACGATGAAGAAAACAGAAGAATTCCTTGCCCTCTGAGGCTGACATTCCAGAAGGAGGCGGGCAATAAACAAGCAATTCCAGATGGAGATAAGTATTACAAAGGAAAATAAAGTGGAAGAGGAATTTACACAGTAACAAGTTAGGGGCACTTTAGATTGAGTAGCAGTTTCCGAACAGACACCTGGGGGGAGTGAATAAATCAGTAGCTGTTGAGTTAACCACCTTACATCACAACACTTGGAACAGCAGAAGGAAAATGCCACAAACATTATAGCCAGATGGCTTTTCTTTCCTTTTTTTCCTGTACCTTTGAATCATGATATGGCACTTTAGATGCTCCCATGTCCCTCCAACTCAAAACTCTGACATCCTTTTATTCATAAAGGCAAACCCGTCAACAGCAAACCATCAAACACCAAGCAATTTAAATGTTAAGAGATTTAGTTGCCACTCACTGATTTAATGGGTAAATATTTAAATGGTAATGATAGTAAGCTCTAATCTTTTTGAATATTTTTTGCCATGGGTAAAAAGTAAAGGTCAAGGGGAACCCCTCTCCCTTTTAACATGCTCAAGAAATAGGAAGATGTGTCAATTTGAAAGAAAAGTTCAGGATAATCCATCCTTCTAAAGGATTCTTCTTTATTACTTTGACAAGTTTAATTTAGTTCTGGTTGTTGTGATCACATCCTGCGTAAAAAGCACACTCAGCGAAAGCAATGAAGTCCTAATGAATCAAGACACCCCCTAGGAGCCCTTAGTAATGGAATCAGCATGCAAGCAGTGAGGCAGAACTACTGGGATTCTGATAGAATAATGACTGGCTCTGCAGATTAGGATGGTCAGAAAGACTTCAAGCCTTCTGGTGTATTTTTCACTTCCAAAGAACGTTTCAAGCTTTTTCTAGTTAGTTCTCAGCCTAATCTGCAGGGACTATGAGATAAACTGAGGCCTGGAATGACACTGAATCAATCTAGCGTGCCATCTACCCAGTCCCTGGAACAGTTTGTGATGCGGTGCCAGACATGAGAAACTAACATCCAAGAGGTTCTTTTTTTTTCTCCTGGATGAAGGAACCAGTGTCTGAGTACTCACTGTTTAGAAGAATAGACGTTTCATGAAATGAAGTGGACAGCAAGGCAGTGAAGGGAAAAGGGAACAATTTCTCTCAACCAAGCCAAGTTAAGGAACTAACCAATGGCCTTAAGACACAGAATGAAGCTTTAATAGATGAGAATATAGATCTATATAAAGAAATAAAAAGCACTGATAACTGTTGTAAATATGAGATTTAGTAACTCTGTTTATAAATATGAGACTCTTTCTTAATACTTGCTGCTGCTGCTGCTGCTGCTGCTGCTAAGTCGCTTCAGTCATGTCTGACTCTGTGCAATCCCATAGATGGCAGCCTACCAGGCTCCCCCGTCCCTGGGATTCTCCAGGCAAGAACACTGGAGTGGGTTGCCATTTCCTTCTCCAATGCATGAGAGTGAAAAGTGAAAGTGAAGTCGCGCAGTCGTGTCCGACTCTTCGCTATCCCATGGACTGCAGCCCCAGGCTCCTCTGTTTAATACTTAAATACTTTTTAATGGATTATTTAAATAGAAATAATAACATTGTATTGATGGGTTTATAAAATGTACAAGTAAAATGTATGAAACAAGAGCATAAAGGCTGGAGGAGAAACAAATATACTACTGCGAGATTCTTACATTATACACAAAGTAACACAATTTCACCTGAAGAAAGACTGATAAGATACAGATGAAGACTATAAAGCCTAAAGCAACCACTAAAACAACAACAAAAATGGCTAACAGTAAACAAAAAAAATAATTAAAAATAATCAAAAAATCAAAAAAGGAGAAAAAAAAGACATAGAGAATATAGGAGACAAGAAAATAAATGGCAAGATGGTAGATTTAAACCTAACCATATCAATAATCACATTAAATGGAAATGATAAAAACATTGCCCTTTAAAAGGTAGGAATTACTGGATGTTTTTTAAAGCAGAACAATTGCCTGCCATTCGCATGAAACCTACTTTAAGTATAAAGACCCAAATAGGTTAATGTAAATAGATGGAAAATTTGCACCATGCTAAAATTTATTTTTTAAAAAGCTTGGAGTGGTTATTTTAATTTCAGACATGGGATAATACCAGAGATAATAAAGCTCATCGGACAGCAGTGGCAAACACAGAGAGCAAGTGCACAGAGAACATTTACCAAGATAGAGGATATTCTTGGCTATGAACCAAGCCTTAATAAATTTAAAAGAATTCAAGTCATATAATGTATGTTCTCTGAGAGCAGTGGGATTTGACTAGAAATGAATAACAGAAATATATCCAAGTACTTGGAAAGAGAGTGATACACTCCTAAATAACTCATGAGTTAGAAAAGTGAATGTGCTAGTTGCTCAGTTGTGTTTGACTCTATGCAACCCCATGGACTATAGCCCACCACGCTCGTCTCTCCATGAGTTAAAGAAATTATGAAGCATTTGAATTGAATTAAAAAGTGAAAATACTATAACCTACAATCTGTAAGATGTAAGGGCTTCTCTGGTGGCTCAGATGGTAAAGAGTCTCCCTGCAGTGTGGGAGACCCAGGTTCAATCCCCAGGTCAGGAAGATCCTCTGTAGAAGGAAATGGCAATCCACTCCAGAACCCTTGCCTGGAAAATCCCATGGACAGAGGAGCCTGGCAGGCTACGGTCCCTGGGGTAGCTGTAAGTAAAGCAAGACTCAGAGGGAAATTTATGGCACCAAATGCCCAAGAAGAACTGTCTCAAATCAATGACACCAGTTTTGATATTTATAAACTAGAAAATTAAAAAAAAAAAAGAGTAAATGAAACATAAAGTAAGTGGAAGAAAAAAAAATGAAGATCCCTCCCTAAACAAATAAAACCGAAAACAGAAAAAACAAAATCAATGGAATCAACAGGTTTTTTTGTTCCTTGAGAAAATTAACATCCAGCCAGACTTATCATGAAAAAGACAAAAGACAAACTACTAACATTAGGAATGAGATTTTACAGATTTCAAAAAGATAACACAAGAATATTTTGAACATTATGCCAAAGCATTCTGCAACTTAGAGGAAATGAACAAATGCACTGAGAGACAAACAACTAGAAGTTATTTAAAAATAAATAGAGTACTCTGCTGGTGGTTCAGAGGTAAAGAATCCACCTGCCAATACAGGAGACACGGCTTCAATCCCTGATCTCTAAAGCTCCCAGAAGCTGCGGAGCAACTAAGTTCATGTATCCAAAAAAAAAAAAAAAAAGAATAAATAGATACTCTGGTAGCCCTACATTTAATAGAGAAACTAAATTTTTGGTTTAAAACCTTCACACAAGCAAGCTCCAGGCCCAGGTGGCTTTGCTAGTGAGTTCCACCAACATTTAAGAATTTATACCAAGTCTACACAATCTCTTCCAAAAATGAAGGATGAAATACTTCCCAACTCATTCCATGAGGCCAGCATTACTCTGACATCAGAACCAGAGACATTACAAGAAAAAGAGAGACAAATATCTCTCATGAATATAGATTAAAATAATCCACAGCAAATTCAATCTAGCATTATATATAAAGAGAATCAATGTAATTCATCACACATGTGCGTGATTAGTCGCTCAGTTGAGTCCGACTCTTTGCAACCCCATGGACTGCAGCCCACCAGGCTCCTCTGTCCATGGGGATTCTCTAGGCCAGAATACTGGAGTGGGTTGCCACGCCCTCCTCCAGGGGATCTTCCCAACCCAGGGACCGAACCCAGGTCTCCCACATTACAGATGAATTCTTTACCATCTGAGTCACCAGGGAAGCCCAAGAATACTGGAGTGGGTAGCCTATCCCTTCTCCATGGGATCTTCCCCACCCAGGAATCAAACTGAGGTCTCCTGCATTGCAGGAGGATTCTTTACCAGCTGAGTTACGTAATTCATCACAGTAGCAAAATAATCAATGACCATCTCAATAAATACAAAAACAGTATTTGAAAAAAAAAAAATCCAACCAATATATGTTCCTGAAAAAAATCTCAGAAAGCAAGAGGAAATTTTGCCAGCAGATGACCTTCAGGCTTGAACTGTAACCTGGGCTCTTCCCTGGGTCTCCAGCCTGCCAACACATCCTGCAGGTTTTGGACTTGTCAGCCTCCTTAAAATTACATGAACCAACTCCTTAAAATAAATCTTTCTATATATTTGCATCCTATTGGTTCTGTTTCTCTAGAGAATGCTGACTAAAACACATCCCCAAAGTATTATGTTTATGTTTCAACTGAATGAACAAACTGTAGTACATCCAATAATGGAATTCTCCTGAAAAAACTACAAACTACGGTTAAACTCAACAATGTGGATAAATCTTAAATGCATTGTGCTAAGAGGAAGAAGCCAAAGTTAAAAATAACTTGTCATAGAGTTAATAAACTGCTTACTTTTCTTTGTAACACAGATGTGGTCTGATTTATTCTGCTGTTTACTGTAGACATCCCATTTCATTTCCCTGAAATGAAAGCACCACAAAGTTAGATCTTTTGTCTTTTTTTTTTTTTAACTGCTGGACCCCAGGTGTCTAGAAAATTTGCCAGCACAAACTGAGCCCTCAGTAGAGATTGGCTGAGTAGGAAATGAACAAGATTCAAGCTCAACCTGCCTCCAAAGCCAACTTTTCTCACAGCTCCAGATTGTCCCTCATATCTCCTCGGATGACAGTGAAGCCTCCTATATGCTGGATCTGCCCTAAGCATCCCATGATACATGCTGTTGGCACCGTGCATAAACCAAGATCTAACAGGGTCCTACTTGGTGGCAGACAGACATTACCTCATTCGGTCCCACCATCCTCTTGTGAGTTGGGTACTATGGCCCCTGTTTCATAAATGGAGGAATTGAGCTCCAGAGAGATCACATGCTCATAAGGTCACAAACAGATTGAGGATTGTCTGATCCCAAAGTTTTAAACATATTTTTTAAAAACCACACACTATAAACAATTTAATTTTTCTTATGAATACTGTGGAACCTAGAACTAGATTTGGGGTTTTAGTCAGACTATGTCAAAAACAGTGAAAAATGGACATTTGGTCATTCATTATCATTTCACCATATATTTTGAGCATATTAGCTACTACGTGCCAGGTAATACCCTACACACTGAGAACAGAGCGTTGAATAAAATGGTCCATGTCCCTTCTCTCATATGCTTGTTGTGATAACTGACTGAGACCTTAACTCAAATTAGCATAAACACTAAAAGGAATTTTCAGTTTGTATTGCTATTAAGCCCAGAGGCAGTTCTCTTGCTTCAGGTATGGCTTGATCCAGCATCTCAAATCAACAATATAATTTCTTCCTTCCTTTCGTTTTTTTCCTCCATTTATTCAGCAATATTTCCCTTGTAACTGAAACTCTCCCTTCTTGTTTGTAAGATGATTTCTGAGACCTACATGCTTTCTTAGTATGTCTAAGTTGAGAGAAGCATCATTCTTGGTAGCAAGGACACTTAGAGCTCACTCAGCTTCCACTTCTTTTCCACCCATGGCAAACTTTGAAGAAACTACATCCATCAAAAGGCCTGCCCCACGTTTGGTATTGTTGATCTGTGTGGAAACTGGAGCAAAGGAGACTTTAGAGTCTGGCTGACCCTTGCTTTCAAAAATGTTTGTCATCATTGGCTGTCAGTATGGAATCTGCCATGGTTGAGATATGTGTGGCTGTGGAATCAGCCCGGAACTGAGCAGAAGGAGACTTGTTTGAGCTCCAGCTAAGCCACTTCACAGCTCTGTGGTTTCTATAAATCATCTCAAGGCTCTGAGCTTCAACTCCCTCTTTGGTCTGCAGATAACAACATCTACCCTTGTCAACTTCACAGGATTGTTGTAAAAATGCATTTCATCCACCCATCCATTCAATAACTATTATGGGTGGCCCACTGTATGCTAGACATGCACCTGAGTTCTAAAGATACATCAGTGAGTAAAACAAAGTTATTGTGTCTCATAGCTTATGGTGGAGGAAAACAGTGTAAAAAAAATTAAAAAATGAATATATAATACATCACGTGGTGATGAGGGCTATGGGAAAAACCGACACAGGGTAAGAAAACAAGGGCTTCTTTGATATTTTATATAAGATGGTCCGTGAGTGAATATTAGACCAGAATAGCAAGAAGAGATAAGAAAGCCTTCCTCAGCGATCAATGCAAAGAAATAGAGGAAAACAACAGAATGGGAAAGACGAGAGATCTCTTCAACAAAATTAGAGATACCAAGGGAACATTTCATGCAAAGATGGGCTCGATAAAGGACAGAAATGGCATGGACCTAACACAAGCAGAAAATATTAAGAAGAGGTGGCAAGAATACACAGAAGAACTGTACAAAAAAGATCTTCATGACCAAGATAATCACGATGGTGTGATCACTCACCTAGAGCCAGACACCTGGAATGTGAAGTCCAGTGGGCCTTAGAAAGCACCACTACGAACAAAGCTGGTGGAGGTGATGGAATTCCAGTTGAGCTATTTCAAATCCTGAAAGATGATGCTGTGAAAGTGTTGCACTCAATATGCCAACAAATGTGGAAAACTCAGCAGTGGCCACAAGACTGGAAAAGGTCAGTTTTCATTCCAATCTCAAAGAAAGGCAATGCCAAAGAATGCTCAAACTACCACACAATTGCACTCATCTCACACGCTAGTAAAATAATGCTCAAAATTCTCCAAGCCAGGCTTCAGCAATACATGAACCGTGAACTTCCCATGTTCAAGCTGGTTTTAGAAAAGGCAGAGGAACCAGAGATCAAATTGCCAATATCTGCTGGATCATGGAAAAAGCAAGAGAGTTCCAGAAAAACATCTATTTCTGCTTTATTGACTATGCCAAAGCCTTGGACTGTGTGGATCCCAATAAACTGTGGAAAGTTCTGAAAGAGATGGGAATACCAGACCACCTGACCTGCCTCTTGAGAAACCTATATGCAGGTCAGGAAGCAACAGTTAGAACTGGACATGTAACAACAGACTGGTTCCAAATAGGAAAAGGAGTACATCAAGGCTGTATACTGTCACCCTGCTTATTTAACTTACATGCAGAGTACATCATGAGAAACACTGGGCTGGAAGAAACACAAGCTGGAATCAAGATTGCCAGGAGAAATATCAATCTCAGATATGCAGATGACACCACCCTTATGGCAGAAAGTGAAGAGGAACTAAAAAGCCTCTTGATGAAAGTGAAAGTGGAGAGTGAAAAGGTTGGCTTAAACTCAACATTCAGAAAACGAAGATCATGGCATCTGGTCCCATCTCTTCATGGCAAATAGATGGGGAAACAGTGGAAACAGTGTCAGACTTTATTTTTCTGGGCTCCAAAATCACTGCTGATGGGGACTGCAGCCATGAGATTAAAAGACACTTACTCCTTGGAAGGAAAGTTCTGACCAACCTAGATAGCATATTCAAAAGCAGAGACATTACTTTGCCAACAAAGGTCCGTCTAGTCAAGGCTATGGTTTTTCCAGTGGTCATGTATGGATGTGAGAGTTGGACTGTGAAGAAGGCTGAGTGCCGAAGAATTGATGCTTTTGAACTGTGGTGTTGGAGAAGACTCTTGGGAGTCCCTTGGACTGCAAGGAGATCCAACCAGTCCATTCTGAAGGAGATCAGCCCTGGCATTTCTTTGGAAGGACTGATGCTAAAGCTGAAACTCCAGTACTTTGGCCACCTCATGCGAAGAGTTGACTCATTGGAAAAGACTCTGATGCTGGGAGGGATTGGGGGCAGAAGGAAAAGGGGATGACAGAGGATGAGATGGCTGGATGGCATCACTGACTCGATGGACATGAGTGTGAGAGAACTCCGGGAGTTGGTGATGGACAGAGAGGCCTGGCGTGCTGTGATTCATGGGATCGCAAAGAGTCGGACACGACTGAGCAACTGAACTGAACTGAATGAAGAAAGTGAATGAGTGAGCCATGCAGAGGTATGAGGGAAGAGGATACACAGCACATGCAAAGCCCCTGAGATGATGGGATGCTTGGTATTTATAAGGAAAAGCAGGGAAGTCAGTTTGACTGAGCAGAGTGATTGAAGGGAGGATAGGGGATTGTGAGGACAGAAAGGCAAAATGGAGCTAAATCAATCAGGGCTCTAGGCCACGGTAAAGGTTTTGGCTTTTACTCTAATTAAGATAGAAGGCATTGAAGTGGTGTAATGGTAATGCATGCTTTGTAAAGATCATTCCAGCAGTTATGTGAACAGGCTTCATGGGAGCTAGTTTGGGAGCATGGAGACCAGGTAGGAGGCTATTGAAATTAAGCAGGTGAGAACTGGCAGAGGCTTGGACCAAGCTGAGAGCCAAGCAGGTCGGGGAAAGTGGTCAGATTGTGGGTATATTTTGAAGATAGCTTCAACCAGGCTTTCCTGATGAATTGGATATTAGCAAAGAGAGGAGTCAAGAAGGGTCCTCAGTTTGGCACCTAAGAAGTGAAAAAACAGAGATGCTATTTATTGATATGAAGAAGATTGCATAAAGAATGACATGGAAGGTGTCACTGAGGACCTCAGTTTTGGAAACATTAGTTTTGAGATGCCTATTAGACATCTAGACGATGACGCATGACATTAGATATATGTATTTGAAGTTCAGGGAGGAGGTCAAGGGTGAAGCTATAAATTTTGGAGTTGGCAACCTATATAAAGCCTTGAGAACAGGTAAGATCACCTAACGAATATGTAGAGATGAAACTATCCTGAGGCCTCTGAAGAGGAAACTCCAATATTTAAAAGTCTGGGAAGAGACAGGGGCACAGCAAAGAGAAACAAAAATAAGACACAGATAATGAGGTTCAATGGCAAGCCACTCCAGTACTCTTGCCTGGAAAATCCCAGGGACGGGGGAGCCTGGTGGGCTGCTGTCTATGGGGTCACACAGAGTCGGACACGACTGAAGTGACTTGGCAGCAGTGTATCAGAGAAGGCAATGGCAACCTGCTCCAGTACTCTTGCCTGGAAAATCCCGTGGATGGAGGAGCCTGGTAGGCTGCAGTCCATGGGGTCACACAGAGTCGGACACGACTGAAGTGACTTGGCAGCAGTGTATCAGAGAAGGCAATGGCAACCTGCTCCAGTACTCTTGCCTGGAAAATCCCGTGGATGGAGGGGCCTGGTAGGCTGCAGTCCATGGGGTCGCCAGAGTCGGACACGACTGAAGCAACTTGGCAGCAGACTTAGCAGCAATGAGGTTGGAAGGGCTTCCCAGGTGTCGCTAGTAGTAAAGACCCTGCCTACCAATGCAGGAGACCTAAGAGAGGCAGGTTCAATCCCTGGTCAGGAATATCCCCTGGAGGAGGGCATGGGAATCCACTCCAGTATTCTTGCTTGGAGAAACCCACGGACAGAGTAAACTGGTGAACTACAGTCCATAGGGTCTCAAAGAGTCAGACATGACACAAGTGACTTAGCAGCATCAGCAATGAGGTAGGAAGAGGAACAAGAGAGAGAGAGAAGTGAAGGAAGTGAGTGGAAGCAAGGGTTAACTATTATTTCCATTTATTATCCAGAAGCTTGGCCAAGTATCATGATGGTAAATATAAACCCAAATATAACAGTAATTACATTAGATGTAAGTGGATTAAGTAGATCAATTAAAAGTCTATAATTATAAAAACAAATTAGAAAATAAAATTCAATTTTATGCTGCTTACTAGAAAGTATGTTAGTTACTCAGTTGTGTCCGACTCTTTGTGAACCCATGGACTGTAGCCCACCACACCTCTTCGTCCTTGGAATTCTCCAGGCAAGAATACTGGAGTGGGTTGCCATTTCCTTTTCCAGAGGATCTTCCCAACCCAGGATGGAATTCAGTTCTCCTGCATTGCAGGCAAATTCTTTACCATCGGAGTCACCAGGAAAGCCTATAATTTACTAGAGATACACCTAAAATATAGGACATAGAGTAATTACAAATTAAGATCCCATGCGGGAACCAACCAAAAGAAGCTGTTATAGGTGTGCATGCATGCATGCTAGGTTGCTTCAGTCGTGTTCAACTCTTTGCAACCCTCTGGACTGTAGCCCACCAGGCTCCTCTGTCCCAGGGATTCTCCAGACAAGAACACTGGAGTGGGTTGCCTTGCCTTCCTCCAGGGGATCCTCCCAACCCAGGGATCGAACTCATGCCTCCCGCGGCTCCTGAATTGCAGGCAGATTCTTTACTGCTGAGCCACCAGGGAAGCCCCTGGTACAGGTGTACTGACAGCAAAGTAGACTCAAGGCAAGAAGCATAATTAGGATAAAGATAAAAGTTTATAATGATTAAAAAATTAATTCTCAAAGAAAACATCAATTTGTCAATTTATATGTACATTAAAAACATAACTTTGGAATACATAAAACAAAAATTGACAAAATTATAAGAAAATAAAGGCAAATCTATACTCATAATGGAAACTTTAACACACATCTCTAAATAAAAGATACAGTAAGCAGGAAAAATCTGTAAGGATACATAAAATCTAAATAACATGATTAACAAACTTGATATATTGGCATGTACATTGTGCCCAAAAGAATGTCCAGTCTTTTCAAGTGTACATGGAACATTTATGCTGGCCATAAAAGAAGTTTCAACAAGTTTCAAAGGATTGAAATCACTCAGACTACATTCTCTGACCACAGAAAATTAAGCTGGAAATCAATAAAGAAAAAAGTAGAAATTTCTCAAATGCCTGGAAATTTAGTAATATACTTTTAAATAGGTCACGGAAAAAAATTTCAACGGCAATTGGAAAATATCTTTAAGTAAATGATAATGAAAATATATCAAAACATGTGGGGTGTGACTAAGTCCCTGTTATGAGAAAAGTTATAGTCTCGAATGCATAGAGTTTAAAAAGAGAAAGGATGAAAAAATCTAGATATTGATCTCAAAATAGAACTGCAAATTAGATCTAAAGAAATGAGAAGGAAGGAAATAGTAAAAACTAAGAGCAGCAATTAATGAAATATAAAACAAACTTTCAGAAGAGAAAATCAACATGCTCCCAAGCTGGCACTTGTAAAAGAATAATTAAAATGTTAGGTTTCTTAGAAGTATGATAAGAAAGAAATAGAGAAGGCACAAATTACCAACTTCAATGAAAAAAAGAACATCAGTCCAAAGCCTACAGATATTTAAAAGATAATGATAATATATTAAGAACAACTTTTTGTTAATAAATTTAAAATTTTAGATTAAAAAATCCTCAGAAAAACAAGACTAACAAAAACCTGACACAAGAAGAAATAAAAAACTTGGACTAGTCCTACACACATTAAAAATACTGAATCAATTGTAATCAACGATGTCTACACAATGAAACCTTCAGGCATAAATGGCTTTCCTCTGAGTAAACTCCTCTAAATATTTATAGAAGAAATGATATTAGTCTTACATAAATAGCTGAATAGACTGAAAAAAAAGGAAAAGAAAATAAATCAATTTTATTTGTATATAATAGTCAAAAGCACATGGCAAATAAAACTTCAAAAGAATACTCTTTGTATCAGCATACAAAATATTAACATTAATGAGAGAAATTAAGGAAGACTAAATAAATTCTGGAACACACTATATTCATATTTGGATTGCGAGAGCTAGACGATAAAAAAGGCTGAGCACCTAAGAACTGATGCCTTTGAACTGTGGTTCTGGAGAAGACTCTTGAGAGTCCCTTGGACTGCAAGAAGATCAAACCAGTCAGTCCTAAAGGAAATCAACCCTGAGTACTCATTGGAAGGACTGATAAGCTAAAACTCCAATACTTTGGCCACCTGATGCAAAGAGCTGACTCACTGGAAAAGACACTGATGCTAGGAAAGATTGAAGGCGGGAGGAGAAGGGGATGACAAAGGATGAGATGGTTGGATGGGATTACCAACTCAGTGAACGTGAGTTTGAGCAAACTCCAGGAGATGGTGAAGACCGGGAAGCCTGGTGTGCTGCAGTCCATGGGGTCACAAAGAGTCGGACATGACTGAGCAACTGAACGACAACAGCCATATTTATGAACTAGAAGCTAGAATATAAACTTGATATTTTAAAGATCTCAACTTAATCTCAAATTTAATCACAGATTCAAAGCAATTAAAATCAATTTCCTAAAATTCAAGAGGTATGGACAGGGTTAGTTTGTCAGGAGCTGCTGCTGCTGCTGCTGCTAAGTCACTTAAGTCGTGTCTGACTCTGTGGGACCCCATAGACGGCAGCCCACTAGGCTCCTCTGTCCCTGGGATTCTCCAGGCAAGAGTACTGGAGTGGGGTGCCATTGCCTTCTCCAATGCATGAAAGTGAAAAGTGAAAATAAAGTCACTCAGTCATGCCTGACTCTTAGTGACCCCACAGACTGCAGCCCACCAGGCTCCTCCGTCCATGGGATTTTCCAGGCAAGAGTACTGGAGTGGGGTGCCATTGCCTTCTCCGTGTCAGGAGCTGGAAGATGCATTTTCCATGTGATTCACTCACATGGTTGAGAGTTCAGCTGGGCTAACAAGTGAGGACTCCTGGGCTTCTTCACACAGCTGCCTGGGCTACTGCACAGCATGGCAGCTGGGTTCCAGGAGGGAGAAAGCAGAAGCAGTCAGTCTTGTCAAAGTTAGATCCTGCACTGGCATGACATCACTCTGCCCCGATTCAAGAGAGTGGAGAAACACAGTCCACTTCTCAGGGTAGGATGAGACAGAGAACTTGTGACCATCTTCCATCCAACACAGATGCTGTAATACTTTCATGTCCATATTCTTGGGGGGAGGTGGGGGAATTTGAGAAAATTTTAAAAATCTTTTTCTACTGAAGTGTAGTTGATTTACAATATTGTGTCCATTTCAGGTGTGCAGCAAAGTGATTCAATTATATATTTATTTTTTCACATTCTTTTCCATTACAGGTTATTATAAGATTTTGAGCGACCCATTCCAGTACTCTTGCCTGGAAACTCCCATGGATGGAGGACCCTGGTGGGCTGCAGTCTATGAGGTTGTGAAGAGTCGGACACGACTGAGCGACTTCACTTTCACTTTTCACTTTCCTGCATTGGAGAAGGAAATGGCAACCCACTCCAGTGTTCTTGCCTGGAGAATCCCAGGGACGGGGGAGCCTGGTGGGCTGCTGTCTATGGGGTCACACAGAGTCGACATGACTGAAGCGACTTAGCAGCAGCAGCAGCATAAGATTTTGAATCTAGTTCCCCGTGCCATACAGTAAATCTTTATTATCTATTTTACATACATATCCATACTTTCAGTTGATCCATGCAACATTTTTCATCTTTAATAATTTACTTATTTAATAAGCTTGAAATAAATATGACAAAACCTTAATTGCATATGCACATGTGCAACACAAATGTTTGCTATGATCATCTCTGCATCCTTTTTCTGTTTTCTTTAAAATTTTAAGTTGAGGCTTTATTTTTTATAACAGTTTTAGATTTACAGGAAAAATTGCAAAGATTCTATGGAGTTCTCATTTAAGGAATACTCCACGTCACACTCACAGTTGCCACTTTACATTCGTATGGCATATTTGTCAGCATTAATGAACTAATATTTATATCTTATTAAATTTCATCATTTATTCAGATTTCTGTGGTTCTAGCTGTTTTTTTTTTTGTTTTTCTGTTTCAGGGGCCCATCCAGGATACCACATTATATTCAGCTATTCACATCTCTTTACGTTTCTCTGGGCTGTGACAGTTTCTCAGACTTTCCTCATTTTTTTGTGACCTTGACAGTCTGGAGGAGCACAGGTAAGGTCCAGTGTTGGTTGCTCTATTATTAGAATTTGTCTGGTGTTTTTCTCATGGTTAGATTGAGGTTACTTTTTGGGGGGAGGAAGATCACGGAAGTAAAGTGCTATTTTCATCAAAACATATCAAGGGCACATGCCATCAAGTTGATTTATGATTGCTGACATTAACCTAGATCACCCATAGCAAAGTCCCTCTTACTTAAAAGGAAGATGTGCAGCTCACATACTCCCCTCCTTCAGGATGAAGTACTGGCATAAAGTATCTGGTGTCCATCTGTAGGAGAGATTTGTCTCTTCTCCCTCATTTATTAATTCATCAATCATTTGTTTATATCACTACCAACTCATGGATATTTTTCACTTCATATTATGATGAATATTACTTTATTTTGTTCCTCAAATGGGCCACCAGGGACTCTTTCGTCAGTGACATTTTGATTTGGACATTACCACTGCCAAGAGAAAGATGAGAAAAAGGCAGTTCATCCAAGTGATGAGACAAGCCCAAGACACGGCAGCTCACCTCTGACTTCCACATCTCCACTGCATCTATTCAGCCCGCCCATTGCCCAAAGGCCTGGCTGAGATCAACAGGAGCACCTCCTAGAAAGCCAAGCAGATCAGCACAAGCTGTGGGAGGTCCTTGTGTGTGTGTGTGTCTTCTCCACAGTCTGAAAGTTCATAGCCCAGGAAAGGATAATTATATACCTCAATAGAGAAACAAAACAAAACAAAAAACCCATCTGAACACACGGGGTCATAATGAAGCGGTTCGAGGCTCCATAAATAGTGCTTCCCTAGTCCTCAACCGTCTCTGAAGCAAATTAAAGCTTGCCTCAGTGCTGGGCATGAACTTGCTGCCCTGTCCCAGCCCTGGGACTCCACAGGTCTTCACCAGGAGCACCATCTGAGCAATGGACCGAGATCTGAGAACACTTACACAAGCCCAACACACAAGAGGTGAGTGTTCAGTGGGCCCCCTCTCAACACAGAGTTGTTCTGGAACCCCACAAAGAATCTCCACATGGGCTACAGATTGCAGGCACGAGTGCCCCAGCCAAGCACAATGATCGCACAAATACTTCTGTTTGTATCCAGCCAGGAACAATCTTGAGAAATAAACTGGCTCCTTCCATCCAGAGCCAGTTTATTCCTTCCTCTGGATGGAAGGTATAAAAATACCACCACAAAGAAGGTCCCAATTGAAGAAATGTTCACACCTTTCAAGATCTGTGTTGTGTCTCAGACATGTGGCTCTTTCTGACCACGGAGAGAGGAAAAAGCTATTTCAACCTTGATCGCAGTGATATGCTTAATTAGGAAGTCATTCAAAGCTGAGGTGTATTTCAACACCCAAGTTCCCATTCACAGAGCAAATTCTGTATGGAGTGCTAGTAAAAACTCATCTAACACAGAAAATGCTTTTAAATCCAACATCTGTCTTTGCCAGTAGTTTTTAAAACAAAGCTGAAATGGCCAACAGGCACATGAACAGATGCTCAACATCACTAATTATTATTAGAGAAATGCAAACCAAAGCAACAATGAGGTACCACCTCACACCAGTCAGAAAGTCCATGATCAAAAACATCTACATACAAGAAATGCTGGGGAGAAGCAGAAGGAGCCCTCCTATACTGTTGGTGGGAATGTAAATTGGTGCGACCACTATGGTGAACAGTACACAGGTTCCTTAAAAACTAAAAATAGAGTTATAATATGATCTAGCAATCCCACTCCTGGGCATATATCCGGAGAAAATTCTAATTCAAAAAGATATATGGACCCCTTGTGTTCATAGCCACACTATTCACAATAGCCAAGACCCAGAAACCACCAAAATGTCCATTGACAGATAAATGAATAAAGATGTGGTGTGTGTATGTGTGTGTATACACACACACACACACACACACACACACACACACACAATGGAGTATTACTCAGCTATGAAAAAGAACTAAATAATGCCATTTGCTGCAACAAGGATGGATCTAGAGATTATCATATTAAGTAAAGTAAGTCTAAGACAAATATCATATGATATCAATTATACAAAGAATCTTAAAAGATGATACAAATGAACTGATTTACAAAATGGAAACAGACTCACATATATAGAAAATGAACGTATGGTTACCAAAGGGGAGAAGTAGGGGAAAGACAAATTAGAAGTTTATAATTAACAGATGTACACTGCTGCTGCTGCTGCTAAGTCGGTTCAGTCGTGTCCGACTCTGTACGACCCCATAGATGGCAGCCCACCAGGCTCCCTCGTCCCTGGGATTCTCCAGGCAAGAACACCAGAGTGGGTTGCCATTTCCTTCTCCGATGCATGAAAGTGAAAAGTGAAAGTGAAGCCACTCAGTCGTGTCTCTTCTCGACCCCGTGGACTGCAGCCAACCAGGCTCCTCCATCCATGGGATTTTCCAGGCAAGAGTATTGGAGTGGGGTGCCACTGCCTTCTCCGATACACTACTGTCTATAAAATAGATAAACAACAAGATCCTACTGAATAGCACAGGGAACTATATTCAGTATTCAATATCTTATAATAATAAACTATATTGGGGGTAAAAGCTATCTTTTAAGGTATTCCAAACATATAAGCAAGTCTCGAGAATGGCAATTTTCTCATCTAAACATTTTGCCATATTTGCTGCAGATCTCTCTCTCTTTTTTTTTTTTTGAAGTAGATGCCCTCTCAGTCTCTGTGTACATCTCCATTTCGTGTCCCACCATCCCTCACCAGCCCTTATCTAAAGCTGGTATCCTCAGCCATTCACACCAAACTCTTCTCTCCTGCCTTTTACCACCTCCTGCTGCTCCAGGAGCACAGTACTAGGTAATGCATCAGGAAGCATGTGTTGTGGGAGACCCACCTATCAGAACTGCTCAGCTCCAGAACAGGCTGCCGAGGAGGAGATAGGACCTGGAGGAGAGAAGGGACTTGAGACGCATTTCAACCTCCCAAAAACAAAATAAGATGCATCACATAATGTTATCTGTTTTGCCTTAACTCTCCTTCATTTTTCTTAAGTTGCTGTGCCTGTGATGAAAATGATTCCACATGTCAACATTAAAAAAAGAAGAACTTAAGTTCTTCATTCTCTTAAGAACTGAGGGATGGGGAGGCTGGGAGCTGGAGGAGCAGAGGAGGGCAGGGCACTGGGGAACCTGGGTGGGGTGAGTTTTGAACTGGCTACATAATACTGTTACAGTCCAGAGAAGTAGTGAGTGTTAACAGATTTCTAACATCTTTTTTTTTTTTTTTTTGGCCTCACCACGCAGCATGTGGAATCTTAGTTCCCCAACCAAGCATTAAACCCACACCTCCTGCATTGGAAGCACGGAGTCTTAATCACTGGGCAGCCAGGAAAGTCCCTATCAGATTTCTAAAAATTATTTGATAAACTAGGGAATGTTTGGGCAGGCTATTGGGTTCAGAAATCTATTTCTGCAAGATTTCTGCTGACTGAATGAAGACTCTATGAATGGGTTCTCTCAGGGACATCAACTAAATCAAGATAAAAACAAACAGAGCTAGGAAGACCCCAAACCATACTTAGCTGTTAAATTTCCAACCATACTAAATTTAAGTTTTGTTAGTGAACTCATAACTGAACCCAACCAAAGTGTTTTCGAAATCTCAGTTGTCAGACTGGTTCACTCTGGAAGTTTCTAACACTGAAGACCCAGACTCAAGTCTAGTCTCTGAATTACTATCACTTGAAGGGAAGGAGATGATCGAGGGTCTGCTTTGTGCCAGGCATAGTAATGAGTGTTTCACTTTCCATGGCTTATTTAACCCTCACAAAAGCCTCTGAAGGATGGCACAAGGTATCGGGGCTTGGAGAGGTCAAGCGACCTGTAACACAGCCAGGAAGTAGTCTGTCTGGGCGGCCTTAGATTGAACACAACTGTATGTACATTGGTTTTCTACAGTGGGCTCACTTGTATTGTGTGTTGGTTGGACTGTTTCAGATTTCAGGGAACAGCAAAGTGCCTGGGTTCTTGTTTTCTCGGGACTTGGCAGATGAATTGGAAGAATCCAGAGGAAGTAGAGGAGCCCAGGAAACAAACACAATCATAGCTGTAGCCAGATTCAGGCTTCTTGGAGAAGGAAACAGTGACCTGTCTTCTCGGCATAGGCAGTGTGGCTGCTGATTCTGGGGACACGGTCCTGCTCAAGCTTGTCCCTCCCTGCTCTGCTTGTCTCATGATTTCTGCCTCATGGCTCCACATCTTGCCCATCAATCCCCTGCTCAGTGTGTGTCTCCCTTTTTCAAAGGACTGGTTGGTAAGGGGCCAGGCACTACGTGGATGGACATCCTCACATCTCCAGCTAATCCTTGATCCCGTTCATGTCCAGGGGAGCGAGGTCACAAGACACGAATGTGGTTAATCACACAGAAGACCCCATTGTTCCTCAGAAAGGAGACGTGGGTGTGGCGAGCCCTTGGGGTCCCAGGGGCTTCTGTCTTGGCTTTCTGTGGCTGCCATCACCAATCATCACAAGTTGGATGGCTTTAAAACAGTGGGCATTTACTCTCCAACGCAGTTCAGGAAGCCAGAAGTCTACATGTAAGGCGTCAGTAAGGCTGTGCTCCCTCCCAAGGCACCGTGGAGCCTCCTTCCTCTTTCAGGGCCCGGTGGCCCAGTCCTGCCTCGGCTTGTGGCTGCTTCACTCCCATCTCTGCCTCTGTCTTCACATGGCCTTCTTCTCCCTCTGTCTCTGTGTCCCCCTCCCTTATTATAAGGACACCAGTCACTGGATTTAGGGTCAATCCTGAGTCCAGGATGACTCCATCCCGAGGTCCTTAACTAAGTACATCTGCAAAGACACTATTTCCAGAAAAAGTAACAGTCTGGGTTTCCAGGTGGACATGAATTTGGAGATTCACTATTTAAACCATTAGTTTCTCCATGGTACAAAACGCAGTGTCACACACGCACACCTCCAAAGTATACCAAGGGCTCCGAGACAGCAGGGGTCAGGCCCTTGTTACTTCTTTTGGATCTGCCCCAGCATGAGCCAGGTAGCAAAGAAATACCTACTGACTAGACCAGAGCAGACCAGGGTAAACAATTCTGAAAAATCAATTGATACATCATTTTATCAAAGTCCCTGCCTTCTGTATGTGGTTGCGACCAGCTCTGGCATCCTGCATTCATTACGGCTGCCTGGTAGTAATTTTCTGGGCCATCCACACCTCACAGCACCCTCCCCAGAGATGTGAAATCATGACTTTGTCCTGCTTTCTGAACAGAGATCTGCCACATTGCTTCTCCCATCCTGGAGTCGACTTGATGCCTTCTCTGCAGCCTAAGCTGCCTTCTATTTTTCTACCCATGAGCCGAATGGGTCCAAAAATTCATGTGAGGTTCCTTTCTCGCTGCCTCTTGTCACTTGAAGAGACAGATGAGCCCTGTTTCGGCTCAGCCTTGTTCACTAAACCTTCTTTGGTGGGAAAACAAACCTAACCAAACCCCAGAACTCTGGTTTGGTTCTCAGTGATATTAAAAAAAATATATTTGGATTTGGTTCGAGGTTGAGCAAACTGGTGCAGTTTGTTCCGGTTTCTGGTTCGTCGTTCAGGCCAAGTCCCTGCTCCAGACAGAAAGAATGTCCCTGGAATGTGTCTTCCAAAGAGATCTCAACAGCTGAAAGGGCTGCATGTCCAGACTGAGGCCGCCTGCTCAGCAGACACAGAGGACTTCCCTGCGGCTCCCCAGGCTGGTCTCTGGAGCCTCAGGGACAGGGCATGGCAGCATGCCGGGCCGGTTCTCCGGGGAAGGCCATGACTGCACTGCAGCTGAGCCCAGGGGACTGGGGAAAGGGGTGGGGGCAGCCGGCTGGTGGGGGCGCTGTGTAAATCTGCCACCAGTGCCACACCTGCACAGCTCCAGGGATCTCCATCAGGCAGCGAGACCCAGCAGAGGACCCGAAGAACTGAGTAATGTTCGGCTCGTCGGGAGGCAAGGGGGAGTGATGCGTCCTGGGGGAGCTGGCCAGAGGCAATCAAACTCAAACTGTTCTTAGCCTGATGCTCCTTCTGCGCAGCTGGCTGGTCTGATAGGCCTGCAGAGGAATGCTCCATGCCTTCCTGTTTGGCAGGTGTGGATTCAGAGCAATTTCTCAGAGAGAAACTCTGAGCAAAGAAGCTCTCTCCCTCCCCAGCCAGGAAGTGGTGCGGAGCCAAGGCACCGCCATCAGGATCTGCATCTCCAGGGAGCCCCGGCAGGGGCCGGAGCAGCTGGGGGCCTCAGGGACACCAGGCAGTGAATCATCAATAAGGAATTTCGAAAGGAAAACACATATTTCCACTCCAGTCTCCCTCCCACGCGGACCCACACATCAAAGGGGTCCTCAGATGCAGGAACTAGTCAGCAGGCCTGATCAGGTTTGCTCTGAGAGCTGGAGACCCAAGGGCTGGGACCAGAGAGCATGTCCCCAAGGGGCTGCCCCAACTCTGCGATGTAGGGAGACACATACCTCAGGCCCCTGTGCAGGAAGCTGCCAAGCACTGTCAAGGAGACGGAGTGAAAGCTCCACGAAGCGGCCCAGTCCTGCACCGCTATTTCTTAGGACCACCTTTCCTAGGGCCTTACCCTTTAAATTATCAGCCAAAGGGCACCCTTATCCAAGGCAACTCAGGTGTTCCCTGACTTAGCTCGAAGCCATTTTTATTCTGCCTTGGCTACAAGGATGGCGATCACTGCCTAAGACATAATCCAGAAATATTTCCGAGTGCTGGCCACCCGGACAGGATCAGACCCCTAGCACACTAGCTCTCAGCTGGCTGTGCATTCTGTTCAGTGATGCTCGCTACATGCTAGATTCAATTATAGGTCTCCTACACTTACATCTTCATTAGCGCTACATTGCCAAGTAGATGGAATGTGCTGTCAGTTTAAAAAAAAAAAGTGTTACTTGTTTTTTTCTTTTTTCTGGATTCATCAGTTAGTTTTTTTTTTTTTTTTTTTTTACAAAGATTCAACACTGTCTGGTCCTATTAAAAAAAGAAAGGAAAAAAAATAGCTTGGCTCAAGCATATATTGCTAATGGGCATGGAATTGATTCACAAGTACCCAACTTGAGTTAAATAAAAGTAATTACTGCAACCTACAGTAACTGGTTCCATTTCCAATATTCACAGAAGGCTGTGTATGTGTGTGTATGTATGGACTTGAGTTGGGAGAGAAAAGAAAAAAATGAAAAAATATATCAGAGAGCATTTAAATGTATATATACATACCCCTAAAGGCATCTTCAGCTGTGTGGGATTCAGGTCTTGAAAGAAACAAGTGAAGCAGAGCTGGCAGCAACCAGAGCCCTGAAGACTCCAGAATTCCAAGACTGGCCATCGGGCTGTCTGGGCACCAGAAGTCATGAAGAGCAGTGGCTATAGTGCCAGGAAGGCCCATTCCACACTGGCAGCTTTCAGCACATGGGGGCCCCCTCTTGCTCAGCGGCAGAGCCTACCCCAAGCTCCGGCAGAGCCTTCACCCAGCTCCCAGTCCATGGAATTTCATATCTTCCCTGTGGCTCCAGGAACCCAGGTCCCACTCTGTCCCCCAGGTGGATCCCCCAGAGATGGCTGGTATTAGCAAAGGCGGACACGGTCTGGGGTTAGCTCAGACAACCCCCATGTGGCTTCAGAAACCACTTCATCAAGGACAGGTATCCAGGGTGAGGTCTACGGACCTGAAGGAAGCTTTATGGCCAAAAGAAAGACCTTCAGAGTTGGAGACTCTGGAAGGGAATCAGAGGCAAGCCTTCCCCAGTGATGTGAAGATGGTGGGACTGACTTCATGGATGTAAACTGAGCTTTATCATCTATCTTTGTTAGAGTTCATGCTTGGTTGAAACCTAAAATCTTTTGGAGCTTTCTTTCTGCCACCTGTAGAATTACCTACTATCCTGGCTTTGTTTCATCAGCAGATATAATAAGCCTACCTTACATATGGACAAAAAGGGGGCAAAAGAGGATGAGATGTTTGGATGGCATCACCGACTCAAGGGACATGAGTTTGAGCAATCTCTGGGGAGAGAGTGAAGGACAGGGAAGCCTGTCGTGGTGCAGTCCATGGGGTCTCAGTGAATCAGACGTGACTTAAGAGTCGGATAGGACTTATGAAATTGCTAGAGGGAATTCCCTGGTGGTCAGTGGTTAGGAGTCTGCACTCTCACTGCCAAGGGTACAGGTTCAACCCCTGGTCAGGAAACTAAAATCCCACAAATCTGCACAGCGTGGCAAAAAAAAAAAAAAAAAAACAACAAAAAAAACATAACTCAAGTAACAATAAACTGATTTTTTAAAAATGAAAATGCTCAGTAAGGAAGGCCTCCACCCACCCAGTGACCTCCATGCAGATGGGCCCCACCTGCTTACCAAGAAAAGTTGTTCAGCCAGGTACATGTTCACCGACCTGCTCTACCCACCCTCACACACTTCCCAGTTGACCTGTAAAGATGACACCAGATCTGGGGGGCTGAGAGGGAGGCACAGCTTGGCAATCAGGTTGCCATGGGTGTCTCTTCTTTGTTTGGGTTCCCAGAGAGTGAGGAAACATGCTGTGCTAACATGACCCAGTGCAGGACACACGCAATTCTGTGGACCCTGGCCCAGGATCCTCTTTCAAATTCCACATCACAACTGGAGAGGCTGCTGGCTGCTCCTCAGCCTTCTCTCTGGCCAGCCTCTGTGGATTCTCAGCCTGGCAAGAGAGGCCAGTTTTTTAAATTCTGGCAACAACGTGGGGTCTGTCACATGCCGCCTTTGATTTTGGGATCTTGATTTAAACACAAACCACGTAATTTTCATGTGGTTACTGCTCTTGTCTCCTTCTCACCTCGGATTTGGTTCATCAAAGTCAGTCTTCCAGAAGGGTGTGAGGGCCCAATGGTCCCCAGGGGTAGTTCACTGATACACAATCCATAAGAAGTGTCAGCAGAAACAGGGACATTCTTGTTTCTCCTTCATGAGGTGCAGCTCAAGGATATGAGATGTTTTAATGAACAGGATGAAAAAAACTAAATATTTGGGGGAAACGATTGGAAATTCAGCTAACTCACAATCAAGGTGCATTTAGTCACTTGAGAAAAGACAAATGTGAGCTTTGGGGTGTTCCGTAGGCATAAAAGGGTTTAAATTCAGAACAGCCAGACTCCGCAGAGCCCGGGTCAGTGCTCCAGAGACGCAGCCTGAAGAGGGGAGGGCAGTGCTTGTCCCCGCAGCGGTGCTCGACTTTCTGCTCTCCCTGCGGACTGGTGGGGCCGCCACGTGTCCCCATTCCACAAACTGACGGCAGTTATGATTAGAAAGGGTTCTGCTGCCGATTTGAGGATATATAAACCGGCAGGACGAGAGAATACATTTCAGCTCCATGTTCAATTGGCCCAGAGGCAGTTGCCCATTTGGAATGTAAACGGAAGTTCTGGGCTGAGAAATCAGAGGAAAAGAAATATCTGCCACTAGCCTTGCAGAGGAGGGTGAAAGGACTGTCTGCAGTTATGTTCTTTCAGAGTTCTGACCTCAGTTTCTTTCTCTTTAAGATGCAAGAGGTCTTGGGCCACTGTGAGAATTTAGTGGCATAATAATGCAAGTGGGAACACTACTGGGAAACAAGGGAGGAGACAGAGAGAAAGAAGAAGAGACAGAGAGAAAGAAAGAAGCAGAAGTAAAGAAGACTTTGACTCTTCACCCACTGATCTGTACTGCATGCATGCATGCATGCTCAGTCTCTCAGTTGTGTCTGACTCTTTGCGACCCTCTGGATTGTAGACCACCAGGCTCCCCTGTCCCTGGGGTACTCCAGGCAAAAATACTGGAGTGGGTTGCCGTGTCCTCCTCCAGCAGATCTTCCCAACACAGGGATCAAACCCACGTCTCCTGCACTGACAAGCAGAGTCTTTACCACTGAGCCACCTGGGAAGCCCACTGATCTGTACTGACTGAGGCCAAACCAACCCACAAAGAAAGGCAGGGCTGAGATAATTTTGTTCACTCAAAGACTATTTATTATTCTAGATACTATTCTAAGTGCCTCATTCCATCCGTGAATAAAGCATCGGAAAACGTCTTCCCTCATGGACAAAAGTAGTGCTGAATCCCTAGACACTTGAGATATCTAAGCTAATACATTTCCAAAGCATTTAAGTTGGTTTGAGTTAGCTTTTCTGTTCCTTGTGATGCAAAGTATCCTGCTACCACCATCCTCTACACATGGTGGTTTCTGAAAACACCCTGGTCACATTTCACTCCACATTCAAATTAATGAGTAACACAAAAGACAAAATGCACACATCTCTGAAGAACTGGCCACCTCTGGGTGGCATACAGCTCTTACAAATTTCCAGGAAGCAGATTCAGCCTGGAAAGGAATTTTAACAATTTCAGAAGGAAAAAAAAAAGATAAAAAGGAAAGAAAAAGGGGGAAGAATTCCACAGGAAATTGAAGGGGAATTTGGGAGATAGAATGTAGCAAGAATCATGGGACCATGGCCAGAACACTTGGCCAGAACAAGCCTCCTTATATTAGAAGCACCAGGGGGCCTGAGTGTCCAACAATACCAAGACCACCCCAGAGCCTCTCATTGGAGAGACGTTTAATGAATAAGATTTCAAGGTACAATTTATATATGTGAATAAGCATTTTTTTGTTCATTTTATCCCCTAAAATTCACTTCCACTTCAGAAAGATAATGCTCTGAATTTCAAGAATCTCCAAATAAATGCTTTTTCAAAAATTTAAACAAAAGCAGTGTTTTGTTCTCCATTTTTTGTCGGGTTCATGAAATAAATCCCAGTTGTCTTAAAGTTTAATGGACTATGTCACCCTGAGGAACAGAGCTGAGAATTATGATACAAACATTCTCAGGATGATCTGTAAAAGCAATGCACACTTGCCTCCCTTTCTACTAGGAAGTAATCTAGCAGCTAATTGCTGCCTTTTAATAAGCTCTTTCAATGCTGTAAGTTGCCATGGACATTCTGCTATTTCTACCTCATCAGCGGCTACTCCTCCATCTTCTGTTGCTGCTGCTGCTGCTAAGTCGGTTCAGTCAGGTCCAACTCTGTGCGACCCCAGAGACGGCAGCCCACCAGGCTCCCCCATCCCTGGGATTCTCCAGGCAAGAACACTGGAGTGGGTTGCCATTTCCTTCTCCAATGAATGAAAGTGAAAAGTGAAAGTGAAGTCGCTCAGTCGTGTCCAACTCAGCGACCCCACGGACTGCAGCCTACCAGGCTCCTCTGTCCATGGGATTTTCCAGGCAAGAGTACTGGAGTGGGGTGCCATTGTCTTCTCCCCATCTTCTGTTAGCAACACTCAATTTTTCTTGGCGGGCCAAACTTCCTCTCCTCAGGCCTTGTGCAGTTAGGTCTGACCCCCTGCTTTAGGGGAAGGACAGGAGACACAGAACCAGCCAGTCAAGAGCACCACACCTTCCTGACCACATGATAATTGGTTTGAGGATGGTCATATGGCCCAAACCAAGCCAATGGGAATCAACCCAACAACGTGAGTTGAAATGATTGGGAAAGACCCTGTCCCTTTCCACTTAGGCTGTTTAGCTGAGAGGATACAAGTTCAGAGCTACCATGGTGCTAATGGGACCACAGCAGAACTGAGAGATTGGGAGAGACAGAGTCCAGGCAACACATCTGGGCCTCCAGATCCAGCTATACCTGCTGACAGCTTTACTGATGAACTTTTTAAGATATCTGAGCCAAAATGTTTCTTTTTCGGCTTAAAAAAGTTTAAGCTATATTTCTGAAATTGTCAACCAAACATCTAGCTAATTCATAATAAAGGCTACCTGGGTATTCCCTACCAAGCTTATCTTGCACATAACAAATGCTATCATAGAAGTTTCAGGTAGCTTGGATCCCACCATCTACCCCTTGGCATCTTTCAAAGGTAGCTTCTCTTTCAAAAGATGCAGTGTTCACCACGCTATGCATGTGTGCCAAGTCATTTCAGTCGTGTCCGACTCTTTGTGACCCTGTGGACTGCAGCCCGCCAGGCTCCTCTGTCCATGGGATTCTCCAGGCAAGAATACTGAAGCAGGTTGCCATGTCCTTCCCCAGGGGATCTTTCAAACCCAGGGATTGAACCTGAGTCTCTTACGTCTCCTGCATTGGCAGGCAGGTTCTTTACCACTAGCACCACCTGGATAGGCCACTTACCATGCTGCCCCTCCCTTAATTCTCTCCACTCACCATGAACTCCAGTTGTTCTCAAAGCTGTGTTTGCAGACCCCACTCACCTCCACTGACCCTGGGGACCTTTAAATCTGATGCAGTTGCTGTGGCTTGCATTTTTTTAACATTTATTTATTTGGCTGCACTGGGTCACAGTTATGGCAGGGGGGACCTTCCTTGTGTCACACAGGACCTTCTGTTGCAGTACACAGACTCTCTGGTTGGGACACCCGGGCTCAGTGGTTGTGGCTGTGGGCTTAGTTGCTCTGAAGCATGTGGGGTCCTAGTTCTCTAACCAGGGATCAAACCTGCATCCCCTGCACTGCAAGGTGGATTCCTAAACACTGGACCACCAGGGAAGGCCCCCAGGATCTTTTTTGAAGGAACCCCAACTCCAGTTGCTGCATACAGCGTTCTCGTGGTGGCAGGCAAGGGAGCACAGACAGAAGTCCTGGTCTCTATGAACTAACCTTGGCCTTTAGACTGATGTTCAACTTGGCTTCAGAGAAGTGAGGATGCGCTTAGGGAAAAAAGCAGCTATAATACCACAGAAAGCAAATCAAGAGGTCTTTCAAAGCAAGTGTCTTTGAATTCTTCCCAGAGAGCTTGCTGCAACCCAGCTCCCTGGGTCCTAAATCCCACCATAATTATTGAGTGCCTGCTATAAAATCTCATCATCATACTTCTGTTTTGTTATGACAAGGCCATTGAAGTCCTCATTGCCCAGGTTACACGTGGCCCTCAAACTGAATGGTGTTCAAGTGGGCACAGGGAAAGGCTGACTTCAAGCCCTGATTACTATCTACCACCTTCCAGAAAAAGAGCCCTGGGCCAGGGTTCTACTGAAGCCCCAAGGGCGATAGCAAAGCCCTGCTCTGAGGGAGCTTGTGGTAGGCAAATAATGGCTCTCAAAGATGTCCCTGTGCCAGCAATGGAGACGCGGACATAGAGAGCAGATGTGCGGACACAGTGGGGGAAGAGAGGGTGGGACGAATTGAGAGAACAGCATGGAAACATATAGATTACCATATGTAAAATAGACAGCCAGTGGGAATTTGTTGTATGATGCATGGAGCTCAGATCAGAGCTCTGTGACAAGCTACAGCGGTGGGATGGGGTGGGAGGTGGGAGGGAGGTTCCAGAAGGTGGGGACATATGTATACCTATGGCTGATTGATATTGATGTACGGCAGAAACCAACACAATATTGTAAAGCAATTATCCTCCAATTAAAAACAAATTTACAAAGATGTCCCTGTTCTAATGCCTGGAACCTGTGAAGCCGACCTTACATGGCCAAAAGGCTTTGCAGCTGTGATGGAGTTAAGGATCTCAAGATGAGGAGACCGTCCTCTGTTATTCAGGCGGGCTCAATACAATCAGAAAGATCCTTATACGAGGGATGAAGGAGGCAGTGAGAGTCAGAAGAAAAGACCATGTGACGACCGAAGCAGAGGCTGGAGTGATGCACTTTGAAGATGGAGCAAGGGGCCACCAGCCAAGGGATGCAGGTGGCCTCTGGAAGGTGCGAAGGGCAAGGAAACAAATTCTCCTCTGCAGCCTCCAAACCTGGACCCCTTGAGCTTTGAAACCTTGACTTCTGTACTCCAGAACTGTAAGAGAGTAAATCTGTGCTATTTTAAGACACTGCCTTGTGGTACTAGGAAACAAATTCAGGTCACTTGGGTCAAGATGCCAGCAACAGCTATGGGCTTTGGTTCTCATGGTAGGGAAGAAGGCACAAGTGCATGACAGCCTGCCCACCCCACACTTCTGGCCCTGGCCCTTCTCCTCGGTAGGAGACCTCTGAGCTCATATGCAGAGCTCTGCTATCAGACAGAACCGACTGGAGCCTCTGAGGAGTAAGAAGACATGTTCCTCCACCAATCACCAACTCAGCCATAACTGGATACCAACTCCCACTACCGCTTCCCTGCAAGAAGCGTGGTATAAAAGGATGGCTGACATCTCATAGAAGATGTGCCCCAAGGATGTGCGAACTGGGGACTTCCCTGGGTGGTTCAGGGGCGAAGACTCTGTGCTCCCAATACAAGGGGCCCAGGTTTGATCCCTGTTAGGGAACTAGACCCCACATGCTGCGACTAGCACCTGATATATTGAAGTAAATGAAGAAATAAAATTTTAAAAGATACATTGACCAAAAACAAATTTTTTTAAAGATGTGCTCACTAAATGAAGGAAAACTATGCACGTTCATTTCCTGTGAAGCCACTGTAACAAATTACTGCAAACTTAAGTGGCTTAGGAAAAACACAGAAATTCACTTCCTTATAGTTCTAGAGACCGGGAGTTCAAAAGCAGTCTCATTGGCTAAAGTCAGGGTGTCAGCATGGTGGATCCTTTGAGAACCACTGAGGGGAACATCAGCTACAGAAACCAGCGGTTATTTTGTGGTTATTACAAAAGTCAATAGAAACAACTGCAGGCTAAATCAAACACGCCAAAGAGAGCAATCTATTTTCAATGGAGAGCTCTCTCTGGAAGAAGTCAAACTGGTTTCTCCAGCCCATTCCTGTCCTTTATTTTAGGAACGGCGAGCATTCTAGCGGTCTGCAATCCAGACGGTGTGCCCACGTGCCCCCTTTCCTTCCACTGGACCCCCTGCTAAAGACTTAGACTTAATTGTGCATTCATCACGGGCACCAGCTGGGGGCGCTGTTTCTACTGGATGGAACCCAATGGACTAGCGCCGGTTAGCACTGGCTTTTACCCAATCTAGAAAGCAGCCAAATGCCCAGAACTGCCCTCCACTCCTACGTCTAGCCTTGTGACCAACAGAACATAATGTTCCCTGTCCCCAAAGATCAAACAAAGGGATAGGAAAATGGTGGCTCCAGGGCACGGCTGTTAATATGCCAACAGATCATGCCCTCAGTCAAGATGCTCCCATGGGCGAAAAATCCAACACAAAACCTCAAGATACAACTCCTCCTTCTCCTTAACATCAACACCTGAGGAAAGGCCTTCCTCAGAGCCCTGCCACCATCACCACCAGCGTCACCACATGGGCCATCATTTACTGATTCCTTGTGATCCTTTCAAGTTAAGTATTGTTGTATTCCCATTATACAGATGAGGAAACTGAGGATCAGAGAGATGAAGTAATTCGGCCAAGTTCACATAATTCAGTCCCTAGGTCCTTTCCAACAACTGTCACCCATACGTCAAGTTGCTACATTTATGTAGAGTGGGATGTTTCTTGAAAAATACTCGCAAATGAGGGTTCTGGCTGGTTTGTTTCTGCTCCTGCTGTTCCCTGTCACCCTGTGATGACTTCCCCATTCATGCAGCAAGCAGGTTCCTGCATTCTCTCCCCCGAGATGACAGTGCACAAAGACTAATTTCCTGCCTTGACTTTCAAAAGGCGAGTCCCTTCACGAATAGAAAGGGCCTATTTGCAAAAACGACACAATCAAACTTAGGAGAAGCTGTGATTAGGGATGGCAAAGCTTCCCATCAAAGCCAGGTACAAGTTCTCCAGGCTGAAGGGAGGGAAGAGAGAAGGAGCCGAGTTAAGAGAGGGAATCTGCTTCCTGCCCCTGGACTTGGCCCGAAGAGGATGGACAGTATGACAGAGGCCCCTTGCAGTGCTTCCTAAACTTCAGTCATTTACACGTCGACACTCCGTCTTTTTGCTGTGACTTTTCACCTGTGGTAGCATTTGCCTATTATTTCTCTTTAAATCAACTTTTAAAAAACTCTTTTTAAAACTTGCTGCTGCTGCTAAGTCGCTTCAGTCGTGTCTGACTCTGTGCGACCCCAGAGATGGCAGCCCACCAGGCTCCCCTGTCCCTGGGATTCTCCAGGCAAGAACACTGGAGTGGGTTGCCATTTCCTTCTCCAATGCAGGAAAGTGAAAAGTGAAAGTGAAGTCGCTCAGTCATATCCGACTCTTAGCGACCCCATGGACTGCAGCCTACCAGGCTCCTCTGTCCATGGGATTTTCCAGGCAAGAGTACTGGAGTGGGTTGCCGTTGCCTTCTCCATCTTTTAAAATTTAGCTTCCTTCTAAGCAACAATAGTCTTAAACCCAGAGACTTGATGTGCTAATTTTATCTTTCTAGTACTCGTACAAATTAAAATACTTAACAATTAACATTTTTTAAAAATGCTTGTGCATCACCTGAGGAAATGCTGTGTCCCTGTGACTTCTCCTAGGGAACACAGTTACACTTTCAGATCGAGTCCTGGGGAACTTGAGTATATGAGGAGGGTTGCCCTGGGCAACCATGAGGAAACTGTGGGCCAGGGTGGGGTATGTACTGAAAATGCTAAGACAAATGCTGACAAGGAAAAGGCAAGGAAGAAAATGCTGACAGTCCTAGAGGCAGACAGCACTCACCAAAGCTCCGCGCTCAGTAAAATCATTGGTTTGTGGCAGGCTGGGAAATAAACACTTTCCAGATATTCCTTGGCTACATATCTAAGTTTACTATTGTGAGTACACCCTGACCTCTGAATCTCATAGATAGCAAATGACCTGAGTTATGGCTCCCTTCTGGAAAACAGTGAGAACATGCCCCTGCTGAGTGATTTGGTTCTGCTCTGTCTATAAACCCACAGGCCCACTGGGGCCAGGCAGACAGGGAGTGAAGGGGCCTGGTATCAAAAAAGCCACATTGCAAGCAGGATGAGAAATGGCCACTAACGGCTGACCTTAGGAAGGGGCGGGCAAGAGGGAGAGTGGGGCTGTGGAGAATGGGGAGCAGGAGGTGCCAGCTTCACCTCGGTGCCCGCCAGCAGCTTCGTGCACAGATAGGGACGCAGTTTGGTCAGGTGTTCAGATTTTTTAAAGCTGGAAAAAGATATCATTATGTACACACTCTTAATTTTTAGGTGTTGACATCCAAGTCGAAAGAACAAAACTCTCTAGGGGACACCATGTGGGCCAAATCAGGCCCAGTAATATCCAGATGCAGCCTCCTTGTCTGGACTATGAATGTGGGGACCTGGGCTTACTTCGGTCTGGAGAGAACACGTGATCTGTCCTCATGGACGCAGCAGAACCTGCGTAGTGGGCAGGGGTGCTGGTTATCCCCAGGGTGCAGAGCGGTGATGCAGCACTATGGTCAGGAGAGCAGGCCTCAGGGCCTGGCTTCCTCAACCGTGTGACCCTGGGCACGTGACTTCACTCTGTGCCCCAGCTTCTTCATCTATAAAGCAGGTCAAAGATGGTTGTAGGGTGTTGGGAGGGGATGTCATTAATAAATGAGATTATGTGTGTCCCCCACCAGGCCCACAGTAAATATTAAAAAAATATTCATTCTCTTAAGTGGGAGGGAAATCCAAAAGGGAGGGGTTATATACATATATGGATGGCTGACTCATTTTGCTATGCAGTAGAAGCCAACAGCATTGTAAAGCAATTATACTGCAGTAACAATGAATAAAAAAAGTTGGTTCTCGGTAAGTGATTTGCCTGAGGTCACACAGCTCTCATACAAACAGCCCAGGTTGGCCGACTCCAAAACAGGCTCCTTCTACCAGACCACACATCTCCCTGTCGCATGAACAGCAAATTATGTCATCTGTAAACCCATGCCAGTTTAGCATTGTACCCAAATCACACTTCCTAGAAAGTTCCTCTGACACCTTTAGTGACAGGCATAGTCACTATTTCAGTCTGGGAATTCAGCTCAGGTGAAAGCTCTGTGGGGCCACAGGAAGAGCTCAGTGCATGAAACCACGCAGGCCTGGATCCAGACCCAGGCCACAGGACTTCCTCTCTCTAAGCCTCAGTATCTGCATTTGAGAAATGGGTATAACGGTTATACCAGCTACCCCACTGAGCTGCAGGGGTTTCTCAATGAAATAACATGAAGCCAAGCGCTTCAGAAACCAAGCAGTATCTCACAATCGCTGCTGCTGCTGCTGCTGCTAAATCACTTCAGTCGTGTCCGACTCTGTGCGACCCCATAGACGGCAGCCCACCAGGCTCCCCGTCCCTGGGATTCTCCAGGCAAGAACACTGGAGTGGGTTGCCATTTCCTTCTCCAATGCATGAAAAGTGAAAAGTGAAAGTGAAGTCGCTCAGTCATGTCCGACTCTTAGTGACCCCATGGACTGCAGCCCATCAGGCTCCTCCGTGCATGGGATTTTCCAGGCAAGAGTACTGGAGTGGGGTGCCATCGCCTTCTCTGTCACAATCACTAGCATGGTAGCTATTGTCTATGGTTATTTAACTATCACATGGCAACAGAGCCAGAATCTCTGGGTTTGGCTGGACAATGCCAGGCTGCAGCAGTGGAGCCCAGGAAGTGGCTCTGGACACATATCTGGATCCAGACCCAGGCCACAGGACCTCCCCTCTCTAAGTCTCAGTATTATCATCTGAGAAATGGATATAATGGTTACAGTTAATGCTAAGTAAAGGAGTGTGGAAATAAAGGACTAAAATAGATACGCCATCTAAAAAAATCAATATCTAAAAATAACATACTTAAGATGTGTACTTTTTATTGTGTGTTAAGAAAACTAAGCAAAGAATGAGCTTCAGTTAACAACATACTTTGCTAAAGTACACTGGGGTTGTGTACTGATTTCTGCAACTTACTCTGCAACGCACCCCAAAACTATTGATGTGTGTGTGTGTTAGTCACTCAGCCGTGTCCGACTCTTGGTAACACCATGGACTGTAGCCCTCCAGGCTCCTCTGTCCATGGGATTCTCTAGGCAGGAATACTGGAGTGGGTTGCCATGCCCTTCTCCAGGGGATCTTCCCGACCCAGGGATCAAACCTGGGTTTCCCGCATGGCAGGCACATTCTTTACCGTCTGCACCACCAGGGAAGCCCTAAAATTATTGATGAAGGTATAATAGAAGGAAAACACATGAAATAAATGGAAAACACATGATCAAAACAGTAGAGTAAAACATTAACACATGGAGAATTTAAGTAGTAGACATACGAGTGCTCCCCATAAAATTCCTTCAACTTTTCTGCATTGTTTGAAAGTTTTTTATAAAAAGATTTTAGAAAAATTGTTTAAATGACAAGAAAAAAAAAAGTTACTCTGTAACATTAAACAGGGAAAGCAAACTACATGACTTCAGTAATTTGACAGCTCCTGTGCCACCCTGATGGGACCTGATGCAGTTTAGAAAAGATTGCCTTTTGAAAAAAGAAAAAAAAAATCTTGGCTGAAATATTATCATTGCAGATATTATTATTCATTATCATTGTTCATAATATTATCATTCATCTGTAGCTCAAAGCTTTATGATCTTCAAGAATCCTCTTTTACGTTTAGGGAGTCCTTAAAGAAAAAATCCGTCTAGTCAAGGCTATGGTTTTTCCAGTGGTCATGTACGGATGTGAGAGTTGGACTGTGAAGAAAGCTGAGCACCAAAGAATTGATGCTTTTGAACTGTGGTGTTGGAGAAGACTCTTGAGAGTCCCTTGGACTGCAAGAAGATCCAACCAGTCCATTCTGAAGGAGATCAGCCCTGGCATTTCTTTGGAAGGAATGATGCTAAAGCTGAAACTCCAATACTTTGGCCACCTGATGCAAAGAGTTGACTCATTGGAAAAGATTCTGATGCTGGGAGGGATTGGGGGCAGGAGGAGAAGGGGACGACAGAGGATGAGATGACTGGATGGCATCACCAACTCGATGGACGTGAGTCTGAGTGAACTCCGGGAGTTGGTGATGGACAGGGAGGCCTGGCGTGCTGCGATTCATGGGGTCGCAAAGAGTCGGACATGACTGAGCGATTGAACTGAACTGAAAGAAAAAGTTCCTCAAGTTATGGACATACATCTGGAAGGGAGAGAAATTGACAACCAAGTGAGAGTGAAATCTATTTGGGGAGTAGTTAGGTGAAAGGTGACCCCCTACAGAAATGGGAGCAAATGACATCCGGTGAGGACAAACCCCTCTTTGGAACCCGGTTTCCTCCTGGCTGCATCAGAACATCTGCCACATTATATCTTACGAACAGAGAAACTGAGACACAAAGATGTAACGAGACCTGCCGCAGGCCACGGAATGCTCCACAAATATCAAAGTTGGCAGCAGCGTCTTCACCGTCTCAGCCAGGGAGCCTGCTTCACGCAGCACACCCGCTCCAGAGAACAGGGAGCCGGAAGGTGGGAGCGGATGTGCTCGGCTGAGGTGGCGAGGCCACCACCAAACTGCGTGCGTGGCTTCCCTGGGGACACTCATTTCACCCCACCGCTTTCAGGGGAGCAAGCACCCCTCTGATGCTCTGCCATTGCTCTCCAGGTGTGGGGAGAGGAAGGAACAAAGCCAGGGATACTCCATCATTTCCATCCACCGCTAATCCTAAGGCGCTTCTTACTGCCACCACGTTCACCATCTCCTGCCTGAGGAAGAAGCTGCAGGTGTGGTGGCATTGCGGGAGAGACCCCTGAATGAGGACCAGAACTTCTCCATGTGACCCGCTGAAGATGCGCTGATGCGAAGCCAGCGTGGAGACCATAATTCCTGAAAATGCTAGTCGAAGCGCCTCTTAAGTTGGCTAGTGACTCAAGCGTATAATTACTCAGAACATCTTTGCCCATTAAACTGCCCCCACTTTTTTTTCAAAATCTGGCTGCTCCTCCCAAAATGTTTTGACTAGAAATTTTTGAAATGTCTTGAATATATTTATGTGAAGTTCTTTGAAACCAGGGGGATTTCAACCAACGCTTTGCTCAGAGAGCTTGTCCTGCTCTGCAGAGCAGTGTGGAGTGGAGGGCTGGAGTCAGAGCCTCACAAGCCATAAGGCTCGAACTGCAGTAATGCCCTCTGGAGGCCAAAGACACAGAGCAAGCATGTCACTCACCACTGGCCAATGGAAGGGGCCTCCCAAGACTGGGTCCAATCCAAGAAAACAACCACTGAGGCAGAAGAGGTGAAATGAACTGCATTTGGAGACAACTAAGAATCTCTCCAATGAAGGTTCAGAATCATCCCCTTGACATGCAATTATTGAGCACCTACTATGTTGGAGAGTCAAGCAGATAGTAAGAGAATGTATGTGTAACCAAAGCCATGCTGGGTGATAGAGACCATGACCTTACGGGGACTGGAGAGCCCAGCTGTGAAGCAGAATAAAGGTCAATTTGGGCTACAATTAATAACCAGGACAAGCCCATTATGCAGCCCAGTTTACAAGCCTCCCTCCCCGGGTCATCACAGTGGCTATATGACGGCTTCCCATAATCCATTTTGCTCACCTGAGAAACCTTCTGTCCTAACCACTCCAAGATACTCACATCCACACCCCTGACCCGGCCAGAACCGCTTTAGGTTCTTCCCAAGAATTCTGCCAGTTTCCCAGCTGCACGAACATCTGAGGGACTCTTTCAGAAAAGGTCTCTTGACCATGACACTATGTCCCATGGGCCAACTCTTCTCTACAGAGGAGTGAGGACACCACTTGCAGGAGGTGATTTCGCTCAACCCAGCCTCTCTCCCACCTCAGATGAGAGCTGTGATTCTCTGGAGTCTGGGAGGGATGTATTCGGAATTCTTGCAACACAGCAGGCTCCCTGGCTTCTTGAACTTAATGAGGAGTGAGACGCTTTCCTTTGATCTCTGCCCCAAGCCATGGAAGATCAAAATACTCTGGATTTGTATTTACGTAGGTAGCTCCATCTTTAGGCAAAATTGCACAGAGGGACTTAACCAGCGTTGGCACCTGACAGGGCAGCAGCCCTCTACTGCCCACACCCAGCCTTGTATGTCTGTGCTTCGGCTCATCCGTCCCAAAGCAGGGCATTAAAGGCTTATTGAGCTACATCTTTAATAATATTTTTTAAAATGTTTAAGAACCACCATAAAAATCCATTGGATGGCATTTTTTTTCCACTTTGGCAGAACTAGAGTCATAGTCTATGTTATTACAAACTCGACCACAGGAGAAGAAAGTCGGCCAGTCACAATTTAGAAAATCACATTCCATTAGCACTGGAAGGGTATAATAGCCGAGCAGAGATGTGTCCAGTCACATCTGTCTTTTTCCATAGACGCTGCTCCCCCCAGGCCACTATTGAGCAATCTGTCCCCTTTCCAAACAGCCTGTGCGTGCTGGAGACTGACCTGAAGTGATTCCCTGTTTTCTCAAACCTACAGACAGAGAGGCCTTAGACTTGACATAATTTGAGAAACCCCAAAGGAAGACCCCTTCACACTCCCCTACCAAACTCTGCCAATTCAGAGATTTGCCGGGGGGACTATTCACTTTAAATAGCCCCTTATAAATGTAAGCTGCTCCTAGGAGAGATAATGCATCAAAACCCATAGCCATTCACACTTTAGTATGAAGCTTTCTGATAATAGCTGTTATTTATCGAGCATCTGATCTGGGGCAGGCATTAAAGCAGTCCCTTTGACAGTCACTTAAACAGGTTTTGAAGGAGTTAAACACTATAAATTTTTTATTGGAATATAATTGCTTTACAATGTTCTGTTAGTTTCCGCTGTACAATGAAGTGAATCAGCCATATGCCTGATATGCCAGACATCAGCCATATGTCTGAAGTGAATCAGACATACACCTCCTTGGACCTCTCTCCCACCCCTCTCCCAGCCACCCCTCTAGGCCATCACAGAGGGCCAAGCTGAGCTTTCTACGCTTTATAGTAGGTTTCCACCAGCCAGCTATTTTACATATGGTAGTGTATATTGGCTCTACCAAGAATCCACCAAAGGAGGAGACCCTTGCAAAGGAGGAGACCCAGTTTCGATCCCTGAGTCGCAAAGATTCCCTGGAGAAGGAAATGACACCCCACTCCAGTATTCTTGCCTGAGAAACCTGATAAGACAGAGGAGCCTGGCGGGCTACAGTCCGTGGAGTCACAAAGAGTCAGACACAACTGAGTGGATAAACAGTAATAACAAGAGAGACACAGAAAGCCAAGGGAAAAGTAATAAACTCTAATGGAGAACTCAAGGCTTCATAGAGGTGAGTTTCTGTGAGTTTTAGAAGGACGAGGAGCAGTTCAACAGGTAGCCAGGGTGAAAAGGGGAATTTTTGTTGAGGAAAAAAGTATTGGGAAAAGTGTACAGGTATTATATATTTTATAAATACAGATAACATTATATCTATACCTGTCTAGCTATCCATCCATATCTGTCTGAGTTCCCGCAGGAATACTCAAATGAAGAGAATGCAAGAAGGAATTAGTAAACAAACTACTGACCAAGGTGTGGGCGAAATCCAGGGAAACCACAAAAGGAACGGTGAGATTCCAGGGCCACACCAGCCCTGGACCCAGCATGACGGGAGGCGGCTGTTACCTGGAAGCAGAAAGAGCAGACTGCGTAGAGAAGCAACCTGAAAAGGATGCAAGATTCCTAAGGCACAGAGCCAGCCTGAGCTGACCTCACAGGGAGGGAGTCAGAAGATTAAATCCCTCTGCCTCTCTCCCCCTTCCCCCTGCCAGAGCTCCTGAGGGGCTTCCCACAGACCCAAACCAGCGGGGAGCCAGCGGGAAGGGCAGGGGAGCCCGGCCAACGCATCCCTAGGGGTCCGGCTCCTGGGGCTCAGAGCTGGGCAGAGCTGGGTTGCAGGGGGCATTGGGGGGGTGGGCAACTAGACAGCACCGATGGAGTGTAAGAGGTGTGGCTGGAACACATGGGGGAAGGAGCGGGGGACAGGAGGTCAAGAAGTGGGGATGTGCCTGTGATGAAGCCTGTCAGGTTAAGAGTGAGCGGGAACCAAGGACCTGACGTGATCCTTAGGGACCCTGGCCACCACTGGGCCCTGGGAACAGGCGTCCACCAGGAAGCGTCTGGCAGCCAGTTACTCCTGAGCGCAGCGAACCCCTTCCCGAGCTCCACAGGCTGCCCTCTGGAAGCGACCCCAGCCAGCCTTGTCTCCTGGCACTCCTGACTCTGCAAACCAGAGCCTGGGAATGCAGAGGGGTGCCTGCTGCCAGGGGCTACCAAGAACCCATAACATCTTGTACCAGTTAAAACCAGTCTATCTCTTTTATTTATATCTCATTCCACCTTTTCCCTGTTCCCCATGTGGAAAGAGAGCCTGGGGATCAGGAGTTCTGCAGGAGCAGATTTCCCAGAAAGACGAAAAACGTCTGTCCACCTCCCCCAGGGGACAGCTCCAGGCGGCTGGCCGGGAAGCCCAGTCAGTCCTGCCCTGGCAGGCCTCAGAAGAGGACAAGCGCCAGCCCCCTCTCGTCCGGGAACCCTGACAAGCAACCTCTGAAGTGATTCAGTAAAAGTATTCTAGTGGCGGAAGACCATCACCCAGATGTGAAAATAAACAGAGAGGGAAATTCCAGCCCCAAAAGACTTTCAAGTCTTTGAACAAATGCATGGCTATTTCAGGGAGGGGAAGAGTATGTGCCTGTCTTTCCAAGCCCCCAGAATCTGAGTTAGACTCTCTCCATCCAGCAGGCCAGGCAAATTCTCACGATGCCGGGCACAGAAGACTGTGAAAACACTCACGGACTCCCTGGGGCCCTGCCCACTTGAACTCAGTGGCATATCAGCCAAGGCCAGCCACCCAAGCTTACCAAGCCTCTGATGGCGCAGCCTTCAGCTCAACTTTGTAAAGCATCAGAAGTGAAGGCTGAAGCAATTAGCCCATTCTGCTCTGAAAAAAAGCAGCATAGAGAATAAAAGGAGCATGAATCAGTACCAAGAAAAACTGAGAGTGTGTATTCACTGATAAAACATAGTAAAAATGGGAGGAAACGGGAGCTGCTCAGGGCACAGATGAGTAGTTATCATGTCTATTAGTCATCATGTCTGAAAGTGAAGTGAAAGCGTTAGGTGCTCAGTCGTGTCAGACTCTTTGCCACCCCATGGACTGCAGCCCGCCAAGCTCCTCTGTCCATGGAGCTCTCCAGGCAAGAATACTAGAGTGGGTAGCCATCCCCTTCTATAGGCGATCTTCCAAACCCAGGGATCAAACCTGGGTCTCCTGAATTGCAGGCAGATTCTTTACCATCTGAGTCACTGTCTAGCAGAGTTAAGTGGCATGTGGTAGGTACTTGATAAATATGTCAGGCAGGAGTGAAGGAAGGAAGGGAGAGAGGCAGACAGGGGGGAAGGGGATTCTCAGCCCAGGAGAATGATATCCAACAGCTACTGAAGTACCTGCTTCACTTGGAGGAACCCAACAGAACCACAAGTGGCCCCCACTTTCCACCTATTACCCGGTAAAGATTGGCAAAAGGTAAGTCTCTTGAAGCCAAATTCAAATTATTCCCATCAGAAAACATCAATCTATTCCTACACAGATAGGATTTGTTACTTTTATGGTGGTGGAATGCACATAAAATATAACATGTTAACCATTTCTCAATGTGCAGTTCAGTGGCCTTAAGCACAGCTACCATCACCACCAATGATCTCTCTTTTCATCTTGAAAAACTGAAATTCTACACCCATTAAATGACTTCCTATGAAGTAAGTCAGAGAAAGATAAATATCATATGATATCGCTTATACTTGGAATCTGAAAAAAAATGATACAAATGAATTTCTTTACAAAACAGAAACAGATTCACAGAAAACAAACTATGGTTTACCAAAGGAGAACGACGAAGAGTTTGGGATTAACATATACACATGGGCTTCCCCAGTGGCTCAGCAGTAAAGATTTCCGCCTGCAATGCAGGAAACACTGGAGACTTGGATTTGATCCCTGGGCTGGGAAGATCCCCTGGAGAAGGGCGTGTCAACCCATCCAGTATTCTTGCCTGAAGCATTCCAGGGACAGAGGAGCCTGGAGGGCTACAGCTCATGGGGTGGCAAAGAGTCAAACACGGCTGAGCGGCTGAGCGTGCACACACTTCTGTGTTTAAAATAGATAACCAACAAAGGCTTATGGTATAGCACTGGGCACTCTGCCAAATATTCTGTACTAACCTAAATGGGAAAAGGATTTGAAAGAGAATAGATACATGTACATGTACAACAGAAGCACTTTGCTGTACACTTGATCTAACATGACACTAGTTAATCAACTCTACTCCAATATGAGATAAAAGCATATACAAGCCATGTTTATAATTAAACAAAACAAACAAACAAGAAAACCTCCCTATTTCCTCCCCTAGGCCCTAACAACCACCACTCTACTTTCTGTCTCTATGAATGTGACTACTCTACATGCCTCAAATAACTGGAATCTTACAGTATTTAACCTTTTGTGTCTGGCTTGTTTCACGCAGCGTGATGTCTTCAAGGCCCACCTATACTGTAGCATGTTTCTGAATGTCCTTTTTAAGGCTGGGTGACTCTCTGGTGTATGTTTATATCACAGTTTGCTTGTCCATCCGTCCAGTGACGGACACTGACGGAAGCAACGCTGCTTCCGCCTTTTGGATATTGAGTATAATGCTACTTTCAGCATTGATAGGCAAATATCCTTCTGATTCTTTGAGGTATATACCACTGGGATTTCTCTTTCAGTTCAGCTCAGTTCGGTCGCTCAGTCGTGTCCGACTCTTTGAGACCCCATGAACCACAGCACGCCAGGCCTCCCTATCCATCACCAACTCCTGGAGTCCACCCAAACCCATGTCCATCGAGTTGGTGATGCCATCCAACCATCTCATCCTCTGTCATCCCCTTCTCCTCCTGCCCCCAATCCCTTCCAGCATCAGGGTCTTTTCAAATGAGTCAGCTCTCTGCATGAGGTGGCCAAAGTACTGGAGTCTCAGCTTCAGCATCAGTCCTTCCAATGAACACCCAGGACTGATCTCCTTTAGGATGGACTGGTTGGACGTCCTTGCAATCCAAGGGACTCTAAAGAGTCTTCTCCAATACCACAGTTCAAAAGCATCAATTCTTCGGCGCTCAGCTTTCTTTATAGTCCAACTCTCACATCCATACATGACCACAGGAAAAAACCATAGCCTTGACTAGCTGGACCTTTGTTGGCAAAGTAATGTCTCTGCTTTTTATAGGCTGTCTAGGTTGGTCATAACTTTCCTTCCAAGGAGTAAGCGTCTTTTAATTTCATGGCTGCATTCACCATCTGCAGTGATTTTGGAGCCCAGGAAAATAAAGTCAGCCGTTGTTTCCTCTTTAGGGATGAAATTTTCCCTGAAAGGTGGGGGTGGAGAGGAGAGAACCTAGCATTCTCTGAGAGTAAGTAAATCAGAAGCTGTCAGATGGGTGGTGAATATAGCAATTGTGAACCTATTCATATTTAGATTAAACTTGTAACTCTAGTGTGACTGCAGACAGTTATGAATCTGTGGGAACCCCACTGCTCATCAGAGCCAGGTGCACATTCCCAGAGAAGATCAATGTGAAGGGGAGAGTTTGGAAGCCAGAGAGACCTGGATTCAAACCCCAGGAGGCGCCCTTATTAGCTACGTGGCTTGAGCAGGTCAGAGGCCCAGTGAGATCTCAGTCTCCATACCCACAACCCAAAGCTGATAAAACACTCTTCCGTTGCTGACGTGAAGCCTAGTGAGAATGTGCATATGATGCTGGCGTGTTGTAAGCAAACAATAAACACTGCATTTCCTCCAATCTAAGGTACTCCTCCTTTTCTTTTCCAATTTCACATTCTAAGGTCCCTGCTCATCTCAGCTGAATGAAGAGTTTCCAAACAGTAAGTCCTTGGCCCAGAGCTATGTAGCAAAACTATGAACAGTGTTGCTGAGGAACAGACTGCACAGTGGAACAAGAGTGTTGAGGATAAAGGTTCTGAATTAGCAGTCCTGGGTATAACCTTTAAAAAGTCATTCCACTTCTCCAAACCTCAGCTCCTTCATCTGTAAAATGGAGCCAATAATAGTGTATCTCCTAGGGTGGCTGTGAGGAGTAGGAGGTGGATAGCTCGTAACGTGCATGGCATGGAGCCCACACTGGGTGGGTATGGAACCCAGAGGAGGTGAGCCTGGCCCCCTCTCCCCTCAACCCTCAGGCATTTCTGCAGAAAAGTGAGTATAATGGGGAGCGTGTGCCATCCTCTGACCCCTCTCCAAACTGTACCATCAGCCCCCTCCATGCTTCTCACATCACCCTTAAGGCCTTAGTCATTTAGTTTAAGAGAAGTAAAAAATAGCTCACCCACTCATCACCTATCCATCCATCCTTCCATTCATCCATCCACACAACCATCCATTCATTCAATCCATCCATCCTTCCATCTACCCACCCACCCATCCATCCATCCTTCCACGCACCCAACCATCCATGAACCCATCCAACATTTATTGACTGCTTGCCATATGCCAAGCTGAAATAGCCATTGGGAACCAGGAGATGAATAGAACAGGCTTCTTCTCTACAGGAAGTCAGGGGAGGAACAAATGCAATGGTAAGAATAGCAAACACAATTATTTACGGCTTTATGCTAGGTGTGGATTCAAGTGCCTTTGTATAATTCACCTAGTTCTCCCAACAGGCCTTTGATTTAAAAAAAAACAAACAAGTGGTAAGTAGTCGATCTGGGATTTGAACTCAAGTCCTCTAGCTGCAGAGTCCATGCTTTCAACTAACTGAGAGTCAAAAACCTTTAACATCAGGTCTGGTACTAATCCCAATTCATTGGGACAAACATTGGTGATTTTGTGATGCTCTCATGTGCCAGCCAAAAACCAGCCAGCCCTGCATGAACCACTCTTAACCTCAAGACTGTAGAACCCTAACACTAATGGAGTCTTGGAGAGAGGTCACGGTTTTGGGCTTGGGGGCACGAAAGAAAGTGTCCAAGAGCTCCCCAGAATCAGCAGGCAGCCAAGTGCTTGTGGGGCTCGAACACCCTGTAGATTGATGAGTGGTGAACATGCAATTTGCGCTCCATCCTCACAATTCACTGAGCTCCGTTCTCACACACACTGGCTCATTTAACCTTCAAGAGAGCCCTGTGAAGAGGATCTAATTGTTGATCTCATTTCAAAGGAGCAACCTGAGGATCACTGTCCCCAAGCCAGGGATGCCCAACATACCTACTGAAGGCCCCTGTTCAGCTCAGATGAAAGAATTATTTCCAGAGAACATCTCTGGCCCAATTTGCTGGCCCTGCATTCAGCTTCTTTGCCTCCCACAAATGACCAGCAAGATGTCAGGGGGTCCCTGCGTTTATTCTCTGCCATGGGGTCCCTTCTCAAGGTGGCCACACTGACTGCACTTCTAAAACAGCACCCCGTCGCTCGCCGCCACCTGTCCGCTTTGTTTCCTCAGGATACTACAGTAATCCGGCATCACAGCAGACTCGCTTAGCGTCTGTTTCTCCCCAGCTAGACTGTAAGCTCCATGAGGGCAGGAAATTTGTCCCTTTTGCTCTTCACTGAGGTGTGAGTGCACTGGAGATGGTCGGTGCGGTTTAGATCAATGAATGAATAAGCATGCATGGAGGTGGGATAGAACAGGGGTTCCCAAGCCCCAGGCTACTGACTCCAATAGTGGTCTGTGGCCTGTTAGGCCGCACAACAGGACGTGGCGGGGTGGGGAGGGCTGGTAAGGGGGATGGAGGCAAGCAGCAAAGCTTCAGCTGTATTACAGCTGCTCCCCCTTGCCCGTGTTACTGCCTGAACTCCGCCTCCTGTCAGATCAGCGGAGGCGTTGGATTCTCATCGAACTGTGAACCCTGCTGTGAACTGCGCACGCACAGAATCTAGGCTGCGAGCTCCTTATGAGAACCCAATGCCTGATGCTCTGAGTCTGCACTACGGTGAGTTGTATAATTATTTCATTATATATCACAATATAAGAATAATAGAAATAAAGAGCCTAATAAGTGTACTGTGCGTCCATCCCCTCACCCGGTCCGTGGAAAAACTATCTTCCACAAAACTGGTCCCTGGTGTAAGAAGGTTGGGAACTGCTGGGTTAGAGAACTACCCAGGAAGAAGAAGCATAAATTCGCCTGGGACCCCCCTCACCCTGATCTAATGTACCCTCTCACCTCGGGCTTAGCCTCGGAACTACTAGGAGCACTTAGCCTCTTGCTTTCCCTCTCCCAGCCCTATTCCCTTTCAAGGGCACTCTCCTAGGCATTATGGCCATAAAGTGAAAGTGTTAGTTGCTTAGTCATGTCTGACTCTTTGTGACCCCATGGACTATATAATCCACCAGGCTCCTCTGTCCATGGGATTCTCCAGGCAAGAATACTGGAGAGGGTTGCCAGTCCCAACCCAGGGATCTTCCCAACCCAGGGATCAACCTGAGTCTCCTTACATTGAAGGCAGATTCTTTACTGTCTAAGCCACCAGGGAAGCCCATGCCCATACGGGCCCCTCATTTGAGAAACTCTTTTAGATGACACCCCACAGTCTCACTCCAGGTCTTTCTTGCGCATCATTGCCTCACACACATGTATAATCCCCTATTTCTATCCCAAAACAGTACCGGGCTTAGTCTATTTCATCAAGTATTTTGAAATCCTGTAAACTCATCCATGCAAAGGTATTGATGAATGATGACTGGTGTCATCATTGATGACAAAATCAAATGATGATTTTTAAAGGGGTTCTTCTATTTGGACAATATAGTAACACACTAGAATGGATAATTGTAGGAGTTCCCAGTATCCTGGAAACTTAATATGCCTCAGCATATACAGAATATTACCTTTGGGTGCCATTCATTCATTCATTTCTTCACTTGATTCTCCAGCAAACGTTTACTGAGTGTCTTGTGATTGGCCAGAAGTGTCCTGTGTGCTGAGGATATGACAGTGAGCAAGGCCCCTGATCTCAGAAAATTCACTGCGGAGTTGAAAGAGATGGAGCTGTAAGCAAAGACTTTGAGTTTTCATTCTCATTCTTAGGATTATAATAGAGGGTGGATACTCATGCAGGGATCAAGGCAGCAGGGGAGCCCTGCTGGGGAAACTGCAATCTGCACTGGCTGCTGGGGTTGACTGGGAGCTCAGCAGGCAGCCAGGGGCAGCAAGCATTCCAGTACCTGAGCTGGGGCAGTCTGAAATGGCACAAACAAGGCTGGCCCTGGGTCCACTCATTTCATGAGACCCTTAAAAGTGGCTGAAGCTTAGCAAAGCCAAGGCATTTGTGCCAAGTAAGAGGTAAAAGCAACAGGACAGGGTGTCTTTGAGATAGAATAGATGCCAGAAGTTCGTCCCTCCCTTTCAAATCTTAGAGCCTGCGTTCCTAGGGGTCTCAGTTCCCAATTAAATTGCCCAAGTTCGTGACCATAATGACACAGGAGGCAAACTGGCTGTCTCTGCACAAAATCTGCAGTGCCTCCCTAACCCTGGTATGTCTGAGGAGCTGTTTCAATATTCTGCTACCCTCTCCCTTGCCTGTCAAGGGAAAGAAAGCCTTCATCGTCAACCACGACAATGATGGGTGACCTGAGAGTTTTCGGTGACCTGCCAACTGAGGTACGTGCCTTTTTGCAAAGATCCCAAGATGCTGCTTTTAATTTAGCTTGAACCCAAGTTTCCCTCCCAGGCACTATATCCAATGTGCTCAGTTGCTCAGTCGAAAGAATCATTTTTTTTTCCCCTTTTCTGGCTTTCTCTGATACAACAAGCCTCCAGCAACCGTCAGAAAAGAGGGCAAGTAACATCCGTGGTGGAGAGAAGCCTATGAAATTAGTTCAAACATACAGCAAGGCACTGTACTCGCTGCAGAGAGACACATGCTGTTCCATGGACATGGGCCTATTTGTGAGTCACCAAGCATAATGGGACATTGTCGAAAGTGTTGGGAACATGAGAATTTCCTCACTGCCAAGCTTAGGTAATGCTGGAGCTACATTTGCCTCCAGAAATGAAGTCAGACAGACTCGGCCCCACTTCCAGTTGCCAAGCCCAAACCATGGGGCCACCATGTTTCCAGGCTGATTTTGTGCAGGGAGTCACCCCCTGGGCTGTGTTTAAGGATCAGTGTCTCATCTGAATACAACTGAGAAGTGAGTGCTTTGACAAAGGACGTGCACAGAATTCTGGCCAGAGGGTCCTAGTCCACAGAAAGGCTATTTTCAAGACACACACACACACACACCAGGGCTCTGTCTTGTCAGATAGATTGGTGGAAAGAGGAAAAACTTGCCTACGTTTTGGTGTGAGGAAGGGATATGGTAGGCATGCAGGCAACAATCCATCTAGAATATTATATCATAACTCTCATTTCCTGAGTATATTATGGGCCAGGCACTGTTCAGTGTTGTATGTACATGACTTCATTTCCTCCCCATTCCTAAGACCCAGGCAGGTCATGCCAACCTTATTTACAGAAGGAAATAGACTCTGAGAGGTGACAGAACACACCTATATCACAGAGTTAGTGATTTGCACACCTGGGATTTGAACCCGAGTCTGAGGGACACCACATGGATATCACCAAATAGCCAAAACCTAAATCAAATTGATTACATTCTTTGTAGCTAAAGATGGAGAAGCTGTATACAGTCAGCAAAACAAGACCTGGAGCTGACTGTGGCTCAGATCATCAGCTTCTCATAGCAAAATTGAGGCTTAAACTAAAGAAAGTGGGGAAAACCACTAGGCCAGCCAGTTATGATTTAAATCAGATCCCCTATGAATAAGCAGTGGAGGTAACAAATAGTTTCAAGGGATTAGATCTCACAGACAAAGTACCTTAAGAACTATGGACAGAGGTCTATAATATTGTACAGGAGGCAGTGAACAAAACCGTCCCAAAGAAAAATAAAAGCAAGAAGGCAAAGTGGTCATCTGAGGAGGCCTTACAAATAGCTAAAGAACAAAGAGAAGTGAAAAGCAAGGGAGAAAGGAAAAGGCATATCCAACTAAATGCAGATTTCCAAAGACCAGCATGGAGAGATGAGAAAGCCTTCTTCAATGAACAGTGTATAAAACTAGGAGAAAACAACAGAAGGGGAAAGACTAGAGATATTTTCAGGAAAACTGGAGATATCAAGGGAACATTTTACCCAAAGATGGTCACAATAAAGGGCGTAAATGGTAGAGACTTAGTAGATGCTCAAGAGATCAAGAAGAGATGAAAAGACTACATGGAAGAACTGTACAAATAAGATCTAAATGATAACTGCAAATGAAACAACTGACAAAGGATTAATTTCCAAAATATACAAGCAGCTCATACAACTCAATACCAGAAA